>NC_058132.1:112595205-112736655 GCF_016433145.1 Gracilinanus agilis | reverse complement strand
ATATTGAGCAGTGTTATTTCCTCATTGTTTATACTGCCTTTAATCTGGTTTTAATGACCTTCCCTGTCTTTTTTAATCATATCTATTTTTACTTTGGCTTTGTCAGAAATCATAATAGCCACTCCTGCCTTCTTTTTCTCATTTGACGCCCAAAAGATTTTGCTCAAACCCTGAACCTTAAACTTGTGTATGTCCACCCGCCTCATATGTGTTTCTTGTAGACAACATATGGTGGGATTTTGGTTTCTAATCCACTCTGCTATTTGCTTCCGTTTTATGAGTGAGTTCATCCCATTCACATTCAGAGTTATAATCATCAGTTGTGCATTTGCTGACATTTTCAAATCCTCCCCCATTGCTACCCCTTCTCCTTAAACTATTTCCTGTAAAACCAGTCGTTTGCTATTAAGACCCTATCCCTTATCCCCTCCCTTGATTAACTTCCCTTTCTACCCCCTCCCTTATTTTTCCCCCTCTTTTTGTTTTTAAAGGCCTTATGAATTCCCTCCCCCTTCTCCCCTCCCTTTTTTGACCTTCCCACTCCCCTGCTCCCCTTGGTTTATCCCTTCTGACTTTCTCAGTAGGGTAAGATAGAGTTTTTTTTCCCAATGGATAATAAAGCTACTCTTCCCTCTCCGGGTTGATTACACTAAGAGTAAGGTTTGATTATTACCTCTTAATGCTCTCTTCCTCTCCTTCTTATAGTAGTATTTGTCCCCTCTCCCTCCCATGCCCTCTTTGTGTGTAATAGAATATTCTGTTATTCTTATTCACTGAAGTTTCTCTTGGTGTCCCCTGTTATTTACCCCCTCTTTCCCATCCCCCACGCCATCTTAGATTATTTAGTGTTCCACCCTCACCCTGTGAATTATTCTTCTGATTACTATAATAGTGAATATTATAATAGTGAATAGAGTTCACTACAGAGAATTATACATAACATTTATCTACATAGGAATACAGATAATTAGATCTCACTGAGGCCCTTAAAATGGCAAATTTAAAAATTATAAGTTTTCTTTCTTTTCCCTCTGTATCTTATTTACCTTTTCAGGTTTCTCTCGATTTTTGTGGTTTGATATCAAACTTTCCATTTAGCCATGGTCTTTTCTGTGCAAATACCTGGAATTCTTCAATTTTGTTGAATGCCCATACTTTCTCTTGGAAATATATAGTCAATTTTGATGGGTAGTTGATCCGTGGTTGCAGGCCCAGCTCTCTTGCCTTTCTGAATATCGTATTCCAAGCCTTGCGATTTTTTTAGCGTGGAGGCTGCCAGATCCTGTGTGATCCTGATTGGTGCTCCTTGATATTTGAATTGTCTCTTTCTGGCTTCTTGTAAGATTTTTTCTTTTGCTTGAAAGCTTTTGAATTTGGCAATAATATTTCTAACCGATTTCTTCTCTGGGTCGAATGTAGTGGGTGTTCTATGAATCCTTTCGATGTCTATATTGCCCTCTTGTTGTAGGACTTCAGGGCAATTTTGCTGAATAATTTCTTTTAGTACGGAGTCCAGGTTTCTATTAATTTCTGGTTTTTCTGGAAGGCCAATTATTCTCAAATTGTCTCTTCTAGACCGGTTTTCTTGGTCTGTCACTCTCTCATTGAGATATTTCATGTTTCCTTCTATTTTTTCAGTCTTTTGATTTTGTTTTATTTGTTCTTGTTGTCTTGAGAGATCATTAGCTTCCAGTTGTTCAATTCTAGCCTTTAGGGATTGATTTTCGGCCCTAATCTTCTGGTTTTCGGCCATAATCTTCTGGTATTCCTTTTCAATCTGGTCATTTCTGGTGTTCAATTTGCTTATCAGTTCATTTGGTTTCTGAGCCTCACTTTCCAGTTGCAAGATTCTACCTTTTAAACTGTTATTTTCTTGCCAGATCTCTTCCATTTTCCTCAAAATCTCAGTTTTGAACTCTTCCATAGCTTGTGAGGAGTTTTCCTTATTTGAGGAGGGTCTGGATGCTTGTTTGTTCTCCTCCTCTGTTTGCTCGGTTGTCTGGATTTTCTCTGTGTAAAAGCTGTCGAGTGTTAAAGACTTCTTTTTCTTGTTATTATTATTCTTTCTCTTCTGAACTTCCTGTGACTGAGTAGCCATCATTAGCCCAGCAGCTTCTCAGATTTATCCTCGCGCTCAGTGTCTATTCGTGGTCTATTGGTTCCTGAGGTCTGAGTTCTGGTTTTTTCCAAGGTCAAGCCCCCTGGTGGACCCCCTTGCTTGATCCTCTGCAGGAGGTTCCTTTACAAGTCTCAGGGCGCTGCTTCCACAGTCGTATACCCATCTGCACTGGTTCCCCACTCAGGTTTTCAGAGCTTTAGTTCCTGGCTGTGTCTGCCTCCACCCACGCCTGCGCCCAGCATCCACTCTCTGCTCCCGTGCTCAGATTTCGCGTGCATTTTTTGACTTAATGGGGTCCTAAGTCTTGCTGCTCTCAGGAACAGGTCCCGGAGCTGCTGATGACTCGATGGGTGCCCCAAACTTGCTCTATTTCTTTTTAGCTGGGTTCGGAGCTATAGATGAGTGTGGCGGGGGTGGGGGTGGGGCGGTTGCTCAGCCCGCGATTAAGTGATAGCCCTTTATAGCCTGGAAATGTCTCGATTCCACGTACCTTCCACGCTGTGCCCTGTTGTGGGGTTCCTCCGTTCGTCTGGACTTGTTTTTATGTCCCCTTGAGGAGTTTTGTGTGTTTCGGTCAGGAGAGGTTAAGAGCTGCTTCTTACTCTGCCGCCATCTTAACCCGGAAGTCCTCATTTATTTTTGATAGTAGTTTAGTAGAAGTGACCAATGGTAAGGCAATAATATGATTTGGTTTTATTAAGAACACTAGTAGCTAACATTTATATAGGGTTTTACATTTTGCACTTTCATTATGTCATTTGATCCTCACAACTACCTTGAGAATTAGATACCATTATTATTCCAGTTTTGCATATGAGGCAGCTGAAGCTGAAAGAATTAAAATTACTGGCCCAAAGTCACACAATCAGTAAGTAGTTGATACAGAATTTGAACTCAGCTTTTCCTAATTCCTATTACAATGCTAGGGAGCATTTATACAGTGTGTAAATATACTATGTCAATCTGCTGTCAATCACATCAGCATTTTTTAAATTTGTTGATATCACCTACAAATTCCCAAAATAATTCTCCGTGTATCCTAGCAGTTAGGGAGATCAGATTCATGCAGAAGGTGATGCCTGATCTAGGTCCAGAAGGAAAACAGGGATTCTAAGAGGAAGAGGTGAAAAGGAAAAGCATTTCAGCCACAGAGGAAAGCCAAAGCTTAAGAACAGCAGCAGGAAGCAAGAAAACCAAAGAAAAGCCAGTGTGGCTAAAGGTGGCTAGAGAAAAGTACAGAATTTTAGCTTTAAATGTGTTGATTAATAGATTAGGATAATTTAAAAGGAGGTCTATACTAGGTCCCACAGCATCTTTCATAATCATATATAATCCAGCATAGGAATCAACAATATAGATGAAGACACTGAAGATACATCAAATCTTCAAATGATATAAAGATAATACAGTCAATGACACAATAAAAATTCAAAACTAACAGATTAGAAAACCAATGGGTATAAATATAAAATACTAAATTTAAATTCAAAAATAAACTGCACAATTGATATGGGGAGATTGCCCTGAATTACAGTTCATATTACGAAACATGAAAAGGTAAGTCAGCAGGAAATAAAAGATTTTTGTCATGGTGATATGAAATAATTTTTGGGGGGGTTTTTTTTTTAAACTCTTGTACTTCGGTGTATTTTCTCATAGGTGGAAGATTGGTAAGGGTGGGCAATGGGGGGTCAAGTGACTTGCCCAGGGTCACACAGCTGGGAAGTGGCTGAGGCCGGGTTTGAACCTAGGACCTCCTGTCTTTAGGCCTGACTCTCACTCCTCTGAGCTACCCAGCTGCCCCCATGAAATAATTTTTTGCTAAATTTTATTTCTTTACAATTATTAAGCAATTAGTTTTCCCTCCTCCTCCCTCCATAATCTCAAAGCTCATGAAAAACTAAAACAAAACCCTCCAAACAAATAAGCATAAGCAAAACAATTTTCCACACTGGCTATGCCCAAAAATTAGGGTCTCACTCTACATATTAGTTGATTAGTTCTCTATCAGGACATGGCTATCACTTTTAGTCTTCTGGAATTGTGAGTTCTTAAGCATTTTTAAATTGTTCATTTTTACAATTTTGAGGTCATATAAAATGTTCTATTTCTGATCACTTTATTCTGTATCAGATCATAAGTTTTCTCAGGTTTCTCTGAAACTTTTTATCATTTCTTACAGCACAATTGCATTCCAGTTTATAAATCGTATACTGTATTCAAGAAAGTCCTGTGAGGTAACGAGTTTATTATTTTATCTATTATACTGAGGCAATAACTGACTTTCCTGAGGTTACACAGCTAGAAGATTATTTGAATTCAAGTCCCTCAATTATAAGTCCAGAAAAGAGGCCAAGGGACACAAATGATAAGACAATTCTCACAATTCTAAAATCTTTACCTAACAATAGGTCTTATTAATGTGAAATCATTATTCAATGATGAAAGCACTAATGCTACTAGAGAAATAGAGTTATATTTATATTGATATTCTTACCATAAATGAACATAGAAGACAAAAAGAAGTTACAGCTAAGTGGAAGGACAAATTCAGGAAGAGGATCTAAATTTGACCAAATATCACCCCCATTACAACCCCCTCCCAACCTGTACACACATACACACAGAAACCATAAAAAAGCAAAGGAGAGGGCTTTAACTATACGCTCAGTAGAGTGTCTAGCATGCAGTGGGCACTTAATATTAGATGACAAACTGATAATTTTTTAGAGTTTAGAATCAAGCAATAAAAAAGGAAGAGAATGTGAGATATAATTTTGATTACTAAATGATTTCTCTTTTAACATTTAGGTGAAAAAGAAACCTTTAATAATTTATAAGATCTACCGACCAGGCATTTTAAAATTATATAAAACTCTGGTAGAACTATGAAATTTTTATTTAAAAAAATGATCCATTCAAAGACATCACAACCTACATGTCCAACAAGTGCAAATGGTTAAGTTAAAGGCAGTACACTGATTTAATGGAATATTATGATGTAATTAGGACCAACAAGAATGAGATATGCAAAGAAATATGAAAGTCCTTTATGAAATAATGTGAAGTGAAAAGGTCAAACCAAAAGCACGGAGCACATGTTAAATATATCCCCACCTCTGTCTTTTACAATCCCTAGTTTCCCTCAAAGATAGAATCATATTGCCTCCTACATGTGTTCTTTCCTATTCTCTCAAGATGCTGGTATCTTCTCTTCAAAACCATCTTGTATTTCTTTTGCATATGAAGCAGTTTAGCAGCAGGTATAGAGGACTGGTAATAGAGCCAAAAGACAAAAAGACAAAAAGCAGCATGTTAAATAAAACTAAAGTTCTAAGCACCTAAGTGGTCTAGTACATCGAGGGTTACACATGGAGTCAAGAAGATATGAGTTAAAATCCTATTTCTGAAACATCACTCTAAACCTCAGATTTCTTATTGATACAATGGGGACAATAACAGCATCAATCTTCAGAGTTATTGTGATGGCCACATGATATAACATCTAAAGAACTTTTATTACATAAATGCTAGCTCATATCCCCTGTCATAAAACTTATCTTTTTACATGAAAATTTTCCTAATGATATAATATAGCTGAGGGTCATAAAAATCAATATCTCACATGAATTAACAATGCTGTTGATTCAAAGGGCAGTGGAGAGACAATCAATAGATGTTTGAGGTTGTATTACCAACAATAGTTTGTACACTTGAACTAGTGTAGAAAATACCAAGAATGAAAAAAAAAGAAAAGTAAAAAAAAAGAAAGTGGCCATATATTTAATACAAGGGTTAACTGCTGTTCTATTCATAAATCATTTGAGATGACCAAAGAAAAGCATCTAGTCTATTGGGCAGTTCCTGTTTGCAGTAATTATAGAAAGACAAAGATAAACATAAAGAAGCACTGGGGAGTTCCAATCTTAACCAAAAGAGTTATCTATCTATCCATCCATCCATCTATCTATTCATGCAAAAAGAGATACATGGAAATGAGACAGGGGGGCACCTGTCAAAACTATCAAATTATTTGTTTGCTACTTTGCTTTAACTTTTGTAATTCCCTGGCTCATTTCAATGGATCTTTTTAAGGTTTGCATTCTTATTTGACTGATTTTAATTCATTTATTCTTTGATCCTTTGGTTTACTGACATCCCATATCACTCCAAAACTACTGTTTATTAAAGATAAAACAGGGATTTAAGTATTCCTTCTCAATCAAAAATATTAACAATCCACACATATATAAATTAAATTCAAATTGACCTGAGATTTTAGTGGCTTTCATGTTTTTTATCCAACATTATCCTCTCATCTTTTCAAGAGTTTTATATAGTTGAAAATAAAACATTCATACTTTTTATTTCTACCAAATTAAATCCAGGGAAGAAAATTTAACAATACACCATGGTTTGGAACTGAAAACTTCTGGAAAACAAAAAATCATCTCTACTCCTCCATATCAATTCTTAGGATTCAGTTCATTCGGGTCTGAAAGTTAAATTGACCATGAATCAATGCTGGGTCCTTGTTCAATTAGGGCTTTCTAGAGTTTATATATATACAGATGTCAATGTCTATGTATGTAGATATACATACCTACATGCAAATTCACAAAAATACACATATATGTGTGTTGCCTTGCCAAACAAAAAGAAGTATCCTGGGGTATGTAATTATTTTATACAATATCATATTAATATAATATGTAGTTATATTAAATCTGCTACACTACACCTAATATAAATTTCCTGCTTCTTCATTTTACACACTTAAGTAAGATAGTTTTAATTCTCCATAAATATTATAAAGAAATTGTTCTTTCTATTACATTTGATAAAAGCAAGAAAAAAGTAAAGAAAATATATAAACAACTGCTACACAAAATTAAACACAAATTCTTTAAGAATTCTGGGCTAAATATTAACATGAATGCTGTTCATGACCTGACAATTTGTTCAATATTAAGTAGTTTTAATCCTTAAATAACTGTCAATATTCAATTTAAATATAACTAAATGTGAAACAAACAAGTAAACACTGAACTAATAATTAGATGTTTATCTGTCTATTTTCAAAAGGAAATACATCTTGGGGGCAGCTGGGTAGCTCAGTGGATTGAGAGCCAGGCCTAGAGACGGGAGGTCCTAGGTTCAAATCCGGCCTCAGCCACTTCCCATCTGTGTGACCCTGGACAAGTCACTTGACCCCCATTGCCTACCCTTACCACTCTTCTGCCTTGGAGCCAATACACAGTATTGACTCCAAGACGGAAGGTAAGGGTTTAAAAAAAAAAAAAAAAAAAAAAAAAAAAAAAGGAAATACATCTTATCAAAAGAATCATTCAGTCCTTTTTCAGACAGAGTCTAGACAGAAAGCAGGAATTTCACACATAGCTACTATTTCGTATTTCTGTTTCTTATTACTGTGTCAGGAAATTATAGAATGATTACATATCAATCTTATGTTTAAAATGATAAAAATCAGCTCTATTTTACGTATCTTACTTTAGATTTAGGTAATCATATCCATAGCTAGGAAAAGGAACATTATGATAATTCTTGGTGAGAAAATTTTGCTTAATTATTTGAAACAAATTCAGATTACTACTCATATCTAGAAACTAATCTGTATAGTGATTCCTTCCTCTTATAATGATGCTTCATATTTGATACGTTTAAAAAATATAAAAAATAGCATAAGTCTCTGAATATAGATAAGAACAAATACTCTGTATTCATGTTGAGCTGAACACACTGAGAGAAGAGACCCAAAGGAGAGAACTCACTTAAGAGTTCATTACAATAGGCTTTTTTGTTCTTTGGAGGGAAAACACTGCACAATTATTTATCATTTCCTTGCTGATTTTGAATTCCAGATGTTTAGAGATTGTATAGAAGTTTCCTAAAAATAAATCTTTGATTAATTTTGTAGTTATTTTACAAATGAAATTATAATGAGTAAGATGTCAAATAAGAAAAATATTTTTTTTAAACCCTTGTACTTCAGTGTATTGTCTCATAGGTGGAAGAGTGGTAAAGGTGGGCAATGGGGGTCAAGTGACTTGCCCAGGGTCATACAGCTGGGAAGTGGCTGAGGCCAGGTTTGAACCCAGGACCTCCTGTCTCTAGGCCTGACTCTCACTCCACTGAGCTACCCAGCTGCCCCCAAGAAAAATATTTTAAGTCATCTCAATGAGAAGTTCTTAACCTGGTATCCCCTAAACATCTTTTTAAAAAATATTTTCATAAATGTTTTTCCTATAAATTTTATTTTATGCATTTAAAACATTATTCTGAAAAAGGAGTCTTTATAAGTTCAACAATCCTGAGAAAGAAGTCCATGACAAAAAAAAAAGTTGAGCCTCTGATCTAAATTGTCTTTTTCACATTCTATTTTTTCATTCCCTCTAAAAGTTCACATGAAATAATGACATGAACTAGTTGTTTATGCACTTTTTTATTATGTTTCTAAATCCTAATCATAAAGTTTAAAAAATGAGAATTTGATTTTTTAAGTTGGAAATTAAAATAATTTACTCTTTAAAAATTTTAAAATGATTCACAGGAACTATGGCTATTAAACTCAATTCTCTGAATGCTAATGACACTCCATGGTTATAATATAAGCATTCATCTTAAAAAAAATATGGTCAGTACTCAATTATCAGGATAATAACAGTCAAGAAAAGCATGTTGCACATAATTTAAATTCACTAATAATTCAAATCATGATCATAATAAATCATTTCAATATACCCTCCTACCCATCTACTCTTCCCATACCCAGAAACTCCTAACAAATAGCAATGATATCCAATTCATAGTACAGCTATTATTTATAGTTAAGTAAAATCAGTCATACAAATACCATCTATCTGAGAGCCTCTACAGAAATATAGGGTGTAATTATGTATTACTTTAATTGATTAATCTCTATATAAGATTATTGATTTTTTTTAAAACTTCATTTGATTCAACCATCTCTACTAGTTACTGCCCTATATCTATCCTCTACCTTTGTGTCTAAATTCCTTTAAAAAGATATCTACAAACTTATATTCTCTTAAGTAACCTCTAAATCTGGCTTCCAATCTCATTATTTTAATAAATCAATCAATAAACATTTATTAAGGAACTACTATGTGCCAGGCACTGTGCTAATTTGACTAGTATAACATTAAAAGTATAAATTAATTTTGGTAGTATTGTAATTTTTATGATATTGGCAGGGCTTATCCATAAACAAAGAATATTTCTCTAGCTATTTAAGTTGCCCTTTATTTCTTTAAGAAGCACTTTCTCACTGATGTATATAAGCTTTTACTTTTGTGTATTTTTATTCTGAATTTAGTGTCCTTCCTTTTGTTTCTTTTGTGAGGTTTGCCACAATGGATTCAAGTTTTTCTATTCTGCCACTTATTTCTGTTGCACAGACCATAAATTCTGCTTTCAAAATTTTTATTTCTCTTTTAACAGTCAGAAAAGTCCTTCTATGGGTGGTTCTGTGGTGAGGAGGACTACTTAGTTATTATTTAGGAGACCTAGCAGGAAGGGCTTGAGAATTCCAAATGGAATGGGGAAGTAGGAAGTGTGCCTCTCTCTCTGAGATGGACTCCATGGTGGTTGGGACAAGTTGTACTGACCCTGGGAGACCTCAGAGGAAGTGGAGTCTGTACCCTGATTCCCCGGGATCCTGAAGGAAGACTGACATCTATTTGTGGGAGATTTGGGTAGAGACTATTAATTCCAACCTGTGTTGC
Source organism: Gracilinanus agilis (assembly GCF_016433145.1). Lineage (NCBI taxonomy): Eukaryota > Metazoa > Chordata > Mammalia > Didelphimorphia > Didelphidae > Gracilinanus > Gracilinanus agilis. Next base: position 112,726,770 of record NC_058132.1, on the reverse strand, counting down.
AGGTTAATTTGGGCTGGGTTAGCTCCCAGAATCTACCCACCTGAAAGAGTGCAGCTAGTGGTCCTGGAGGAGCTGCAACATCGCTGGAGTGTGTCAGGACTCTGCCGTGAGGATTCCCACTTCAGTCCTGCTATTTTCTGGGCCCTGCCTTGCTTAGGTCTCAGTTGAGTGTAGATAAGTCCCTCCCCTGACCCTGTGGTTTGCCCATAGTCTGGAAGTATAGAAACCCCTATTCCCATCCTTTACCATAGTTCCCTTAATTAAATTTGTTACAAACTCTTGTCATTTGCTTGCTGGTTTCCACGGGCCCTTGTCTAGATGGTGCAGAGTGACAGGCCTAACTGCCACTTCTGTTAACAGACATTTCCTTAGCAGTTAAACCCAGTCTCCCTAACTTAAGTCCCCATCTTTGTCATTCCTGTCTCCTATACACCCTTCTGGACCCACATTTATAGTTTTAAGTTATCTCCCCTGGTTTTCCCCATAAGAGTTCCATGTTCCCTTGGGAATCCATGGAATCTTCTGCCTCATCAGGTGTTGATATATTCTTTGTCTTGCAATGTTTATTTATAGTAGTTGAACTATTTTCCTGATCTGAATACCAACTACTTTCTGCTTTAAATATCCTCCCTGTTGATTTATCTGCTTATTTTCAATTTTTTAACTGAGTTTCTTCCTTATGAGAATTTTGGTCATTGTTGTTGTTCAGTCATGTCTAACTGTGACACTATTTGGGGTTTTCTTGGCAAAGATACTGGAGTGGTTTGCCATTTCATTCTCCAAGTTATTTTATAGATGAAGACCTGAGGCAAATAGAGTCAAGGGACCTGTCCAGGGACATACAACTAATAGGTGTCTGAGGTCAGCCTTGGCATCCTATCTATTGTACCAACTAACTGCCCAAGAACTTTGGTAGCTAGTCCTTTCTACCATGTGGAAAGGAAAACTGTGAATCAAGTTTTTGGCATTTCAGCCCACTGAGATGAAACAGACAGCAGTTGGAATGTGATGGGAGGGGGAGTAACAATTGGAGGGAGAGAAGAGGATTGTGGGAGAAACTGCTAACTCAGGAGTCTGCAACCTTTTTGGCTGTGAGAGCCATAAACGCCACATTTTTTAAAATGTAATTTCATGAGAGCTGTACAGTGCTTACAGTGCGCGCTCCTGTAAAAGCGCCTGAAAAAAATGGACTTTATGGCTCCTGCAGAAAAAGCCATATGTTGCCGACCCCTGTGCTAACTGAAGGGTCTTTGTCCTATGAACTCTGTCAAGTGTGGAGCAAAGACCAAGAGCTCTAGATCCCAACCTGCGGAAAAGCCTTGCCTCCATTTTCCCTTACCCAGAAGAGAAAGAAGGTTCCTGTTGTTTTGAGAGCCTACATTAGAGGAAGAACAAACAAGTACAGCTGCCGAGAAGGGGCTGATCCCTTAATTTCAGGGATCACCCTGAAGATCCTTTCTATCCCTTGACCTTCCCAAGAAGGACTCTTGCCACTTGTTAAGGTAAGAGAGAGACTTTGATTAGATAAGAAGAGGATAGATAAGTTGGGAGTGGAGCCATCTTGGCTCAGCTGAAGAAAAACAAGAAAACCCAATAGGGTCTCCTCTCCCCTCAAATCTATCCCCTTTTCTTGATTTACCATACTTATTAAACTACTTGAGAAACAGAAAACCACAGTCAGATTCCTAAAGAAGAGAAAAAAGTTCACTCAAAGACACTGGTCCTGTCATCCTTAACCTAACCTTACCCAGGGGTACCTCTCTTGTGGGTTGCGTATGAGGGAATTTCAAAGACAGCCTCTCAGCCACTGAGGGTATTCCTCCCTGATACCACAACTAGAACTGCTAACTTATCCAGACCCCCTGAGGTGCAAGCAAGCTGGTAGGGGGAGGCTTGTGGATACTGGGGCCTGTGCCACGCTGACCAGGGTCCCCACTTACCTAATCCCTTAGGACAGGGGTCCCCCTTGTCCCTGGAAGCAGGCACCTGCCTCTGATCTACCACCATTTTGGAGAATCCCTTGTGTTTGCCACAGTAGTAGGGGACATTGAGAAGGAAAGAGAGTCATTTAGTCATTGGCCCATCTCTCTGTGCCATCTCTCTCCTCTCCAAAATACCTTTCCTCATCTCCTAAATACCTAAATATTACAGCCACCACCCCCTTCTTTTCCCCTATTTCTTACTTTATGACTCCTTCCCCTTTGAGAGTACCCCCACTGCGAGGAATCTCAAAATATCTCAACCTTCCCTTATGCTGAATATGTCAGAAGCAATTTCAGTCTTAACTCTTACGTGACTTGTGGGTGGAGAGAACAGGCCCCAGTTAGATGCTAGACTCTTTGCCCCAGGCTTAGTGAAGTACCAAAAGTCATACACATTTCCTGCCAACTTTTTCCTTGGTACCTCCATTCTTTGGCCAAGTTCAGATCCAGGACAGAGTGCTAGCACAATGATGTTACAGCATAAGCAAATTTCTCTATTTTGGATCTCCATAGCTCTGGGAAGAGGAAGGATCATGGTATAAACTTAAGTTCCCAAGCCCATGAGTTGCCTTGTGCATTCCTGATGCTAGAATGAGGGGGGTGGTGAAAGAAGAAGTTCTGAATGAGCATCTTATTGGACATGACCTAGCATACAAAAGCCTTGTACTTCCCACCCAGATGCACTCCTTTGAACTTCTCCATTATGCCTCTAGTAACCTCATCATTCTGCAAGATCACAACAACCCTGGTCCTAATACCTCATCAGTACCCTCAGCCCTTAAGGGTCCTCCCTCTCTTTGATTAGAGGATAGAGAGCAGAGACCTCCTCTCTAAACCTTCATTTAAAGAGGGAACCCAGGCCAGCCATCTCTTCATTGCCCACCCTCTTTGGATTCTACCTTCCCTTCCCCCTGCCCTATTCAGCTTTCTTTTACATGTTTTTTTCTTCTATTAGATTATAAGCTCTTTGAGAGTAGCTTATTTTTCTTTTTTTTTTTTTTTAATATGGCACACTTAGCAGAGTGCCAGGCACAAAGAAGTATAATAAACATTTACTAACTGACTAGTCTCTCTACCTCAACTCTCTCTTCATTCCAATCCATCCTTTCCTTAACTTCCAAAGTAATTTTCCTTAACCATGGGCCTACGTAACTTCCCAACTCAGTAAACTCCAATTGATCCCTATTGCCTCCAGAATCAACATAAAGTCACCTATTTAGCATTGACACTTTACTACAGACTATGCATTCTACAATGAATAAAAACTTGCTTTTTTGTTTGTTTCTCACGTGTAATACTCCCTCTCCTAACTCTCTGTCTTGGCACCAGTTGGTTGTCTGCAATACCTAGAATGCTTTCCTTCCTCCTAAGCACCCTTTTGGCTTTCTTGGCTTCCTCAGAAACTTCATTTAAATCTAACTCATGAAAGAGGCTTTCCTGCCTCTCCACCTCAATTCAATCTGTTAATGCCTTGTCCTTTAAGGTTACATTATACTCTATCATATATCATATATCATAAGGTTACATTATACTCTATCATATATTTTATTTACCTAGATACTTACACATTATCTTCTCCATTAAGATACATGTTCCTTCAGAGTAGAGAATATGTTTTGAGTTTGTTCGTTTTTTTGTTTTTTGTTTTGTTTTGACATATCTTTGTATCCTCAGTACGGGGTCTGTTATAAGATACATATGTAATAAATGCTTCTTAGCCCTCTAACTGAATTTCCTGAACAAAATACTGCAATTCCCAATCTATGTTGTTGGTTACAGAGTTAGTACTGTAAAATATCAGAAGTTGAACCCAGGTTTTCCTGACTCCAAAGCCTCCACCAGGTGAAATGAAAAGTATGGCTAAGAGTTCCTAACCTGTGAGCATAAAAAAGAAGCCCATTTATATAATATAAAATTAAAGCATATGCTGTATAATTATGAATTACATGAAACTTTACAGACTCTTTCATTTTTTAAAAGTCAGTTATTTTCCCTCAGAAGTTTGTCATCTTCTTTAGAATCTTTGCCAAATTACAATCTGAAACAATGTAATGCAAATGTAGAATCAAAATTCTGATGGATAGAATACAAATCCAGTACTACAGTTAGAAATACATCTGTCCAGCCTTAAAAACAATAAAGGATGACTTGGTTATAAGTTTATTTATGTAAAGAATTTGTAATCTTGTTTCACTTTTTTTCCTGGACTAATCCATACACCATAATGCCTAATAAGCCCACATTTTAGGGCTTTTGTCCATATTAAAATAGAAAGTGGTATAATATATTATAATATACACATTCATTTCTGATTCCTTGGTTCTGATGTCTGCAACCAGAAGTTTGGACTGCCGGGTTTCCTCTTTGTGCTATTTTCTTTCTTAAGACCCCAGAAACCAACAAAAAGATTTTCTGAGGCAGAAAATCAGTAAGCCCAAAATAAGATCTATAGTTAGAACTAGTTCTACATTTAGTCAGAGTAATCACTCACCTCTGTAATATATTTTTGTAGGATACAGACACATTCTCTCATAGCCAGATTCCCAAGCCTTACCAATATTTGCCCTATTGTCTTTTCTAGAACCTAGAATTTCACTAGTATGATTTTTGGAGTCCTAAAGCATTTAGCCATTAAAAAAGAAACAAATATACATATTTCTGAATATAACTTTGAGATTTTTAAGGTAACACTCTAGAGAAAGTCAGTTTGCCTAAAAATGTTACAGTAAAGATCTGGAAAAAAAGGAAAAAGATATTAAAAGAGAGGTAGGAGAACATTAGCATTAATGTGTTTTTAAAAAATAATTTCTTTCTCCAGAGGACCTATTATAATAATGAGGAAGTGTTTATAAAATCAATTAATGACTATTAGGGCTCATTTATTTTAATAATTTTCACAAAATTCTCAATAAAATCTGGATCATTACCAACTACTCTAGAATATCACACATTTTCAACTCCATATATGACTAAAGATGGGAAACAGATCTAGGACCCCAAAACAGAGGCTATATGAGAGTTAAAGTTGACATTCCAGGTTATGGAATGTCAGTCCCACAAAACCTGGGGCCATGAATCTTGATTAGTCTCCAGAAGTACCAGCTTATGGAGACTGTGTGGCTGGTACCCAGGGAGCCAGTAACTTTGAATGAATGGAAGCTTTAGTGTTTTATATTAATTGGAGTTAGAACATTTCAGAATCTGGCACTTCTTATTGGTTAGTTTTCACTAATTGAACACAATGCTAAACATTATCCTCTGACACTAAACTTAAAACTTTAACAGCCTTATAAACAGTACTTCAATATTGACTCCTTTGTCTTATTTGACTCGGAATAAACCAACTTACCTCATTACTTATTTTTTCAAATTAAGCAAGAATTGGAATACATCCAAAATTGTTCAGGGAATGTCCTTTTACTAGGCTGCAACTGTTAGTAAATATATTATATAAAGGAATTTATACCTTTTTTTGGCCTATAATTATATCTGTATTCTTAAGAAATAAGGTAAAAGATTTTCATTCTTAATCTGTTCCTTGGATTCTACACCATTTTTTAGACTAGTTTACCTCTGCTACTGACTTTTATTTGCATCATAAATTACTCGCATACATTTTAGTGCCCAAACATGAATTTTACAAACAACACATACAATACATATACTTACTTTAGTAATTAAAAACACCTCTCCTTCAAATGTAATATTTCCTTTCTATTTCTGACTATAATAATAGCTACAATGATCACTGTATGGGCACATTTGTGTATTGTTTTTTAATTGGCAAATTTTTAATGCCCAAATTTGAAACCATAAATGGCATCTAAAAGACCAAAAAAGCAAAGCACACCTTGAGATCTATCATAAACTTATCAGGCTCCTTTGTTTGAAAGTACATATATGTAAAATGTGTGTATTTCTAAGAAATTATACAAGAAAGATCCCTTATTGAACTACAAATAACTTCTCATTCCAAGTTCCTTTAAGCAAGGGGGAAAAAAAGAAATAGTTACTATGTTAAAGTTTATCCAAACTCAGAGATGCAGTCACAAAGTTATTTATTAGCCATAGACAATATTTTAAAATAATATTTATCTTTTTGGGGACAGCTGGGTAGTTCAGTGGATTGAGAGCCAGGCCTAGAGACAGGAGGTCCTAGGTTCAAATCTGGCCTCAGACACTCCCCAACTGTGTGACCCTGGGCAAGTCACTTAACCCCTATTGCCACCCTAGCCATTACTACTCTTCTGCCTTGGAACCAATACACAGTATTGATTCCAAGTCGGAAGGTTAGGGTTTAAAAAATAATAATAATATTTATTTTTTTCATATACTATAAAATAATTCCTTATTTAACCAGCAAAAGGACCCTATCATCAGATTTATCATGCTCATGTTACATATAAGGAAACTAAGGTTCAAAAAAGTTAACCAGTTGCTCAGGATCAAAAAATTAAGTACAAGAGGTAGAACTCAAACTACAAATTTCTATTTGTTTATTTAATAAACAGGGCTATTTTAAAAGGAAAACATCTAAGGGGAAGGAGGAATGAATACATCATCATATGGATATTTGCACATAATGATCATAGTCTAAGAAACTAAAGATTGATACATATTTGGACAATATAAGGACAAAAATAACTGTTCATTTTAATTATCCCTATATAATTCTGCAGAGATTAATATCAGAAAATGTTCAGTAATGTTTATTTGGTAGGATTTATAGAATGTTAAAATGCTAACATCAAATAAAATCTTTTTCCTAGAGAACAAAGAATGTATAAAAATAATTCATGGGAAAACAATATTATATACTCTGTAAAGTACGGTGAATAAATCCCAAAAATTATTTTTAAAAATTTGTAACAATGTATCTGTAATGATGTATTTTGAAAATAAAATAAAAGGAATCATCAGAAACTACTGTGTACCATTAAACACCAGAAAAAAACTGATAATCTTAAGGAAATGAATGACTAATTACTTACAAATATATAAAATAGCCAAATTAACAATATTAGTAATAGGGGTCTTAACCAATGCAATCTCAGATGAGTGGAAGACAAAAAAACCTTTGCTCTAGATAAATTTAAAAGTAAGTTCTAACAAATATTTAAAGTACAAGTCAAAACTATGAATATAAATATTATTCTTAATTTCTCAAAAACAAGGTACTCTACCAATATCTTTTTAATGAAATGAATAGTCTTCGTAGCCCAACCAAACTGGAAGACAGAATGAACTATGTAAGAGAGCCCATGTCATATAGCAATATTCCCTCTCTCCTTTCTTTCAACCTTCTGATCAAAAATCCCTCTCTTCCTTTTAACTAAACACCCCATCAAGAGGGAGTACATTAATCCATGCAAAGAAGCGAAGAGCACTCCCCTACCAAGCTGCAGGATGGACATAACCACTCATACCACCTGGATTAGCAAGGAATCACCAATTACAATATTTCCATTAAGATAGAGAACTACTCTGTCCCATCTCCCCAGTCACTGAATACTAAGGACAATCATTTCCCCCTCCACCTCCCCGCTCCTAGGCTGTACTTCACCACAGAGCTTTATTATGAAGTTATACCTACACAGTTCTTTCTTTATAATTTCCCAATGTCCCTAATCACTCCACCACCTCCACTGCATCATCTAGTTGCTAAGCTAGGCAAAACATAGTTCCTACCCTCAAAGAGCTCACGATCCAATCAAGAAGACAAGCTATAAGCAAATACATAGAACTAAGTTATATTTTGGATGAATTAGACATAGAAATAACCAAATGAGGGATGGCACTAGAATTAAGGGGATCAGGAAAAGGCTTCCTGCATTAGATAAAGTTTTACCTGGAATTCAAAGAACACCAGGTGGTGAAGATGAGGAAAGAGAGAATTATCGACATGAGGGCAGAGCATGCCAAGAGCTGGGGAGATGGCATATGTCTTATGTGAGGAACAGCAAGGAGGCCAGTATCAGTAAGAATGGAAGAGTAAGGGGTAAGACTGGAAAAGCGGGACAGGTTATAAGGACTTTGAACACCAAGAAGAGGGCTTTACATTTCATCCTAGAGGGGAAAGGAAGTTATGGTGTTTCCTGGGGGCAGGAAGAACATGACCAGACTTACATTTTGGTTAGACTGCTTTATTGCTTTGCAAGCTAATTAACAGATAGCAGAAAGCACAGTAGAGAGATGATGTGGAGACCATGCAATAATAGTCCAAATATGAATGAAGTGATGAAAATGCAATGGCAGTGTGAGAAAAGAGTACATGGTAGGTATTACAAAGGCAACCCCAAAAGGCCTCACCAACAGATTGGATAGTGCAGGCAGAGAGAATAGTCAAGGAGGGCATGAAGATCACAAATATGGGTAATTGGGAGAATAACAGCACCCTTAATGACAATATGAAGTTTGAGAGAAGGGAAGATGGGGGGTGGTAAGTTCAGTGTTGAATATGTCAAGCATGAAATGTCTATAGGATATCCAGTTCAAGATGCAAAACTAGAGGTTGGCAGAGAGGCTAGGACTGGATTAATAAATTTAAGAATCCTGAACCTAGGGATGATCATTGAATCCATGGAATCTAATAAGTACATCAAGTGGAGAAGAGAAGAGAGCCCAAATACAGAGCCCAGTTGGACACTCACAGTTAACAGCCATGACTTGCATAAAGAGCCAGCAAAAAAGTCTGAGAAGGCACAATCAGATAGGTAGGAGGAAAACCAGGAGAGAATGGCATCACAACAATCAAAAAAGAAGTTTGAAGAAGAAAGATCAAGAAGAGTGAAATTTGCATGTTACCTATATATAATTATGTACATATATGCATGTATATTTGCATATATTATACATGTATGTGTTATCTCAGATTTTATTGCAGTAGGGAAATTCTGGTTATAAAATTTCCTCTGCAAATGAAAATCTGCAACTGCCCTGCAAATAAATACTGATATAGAGAATTGCTGGGAGCACTGAGGTAGATGACTTGCGAGGTGTCACAGATTGAGCGTGTGTCATGCAAACCACTTGAACTCAGATCTTTAATTTGCCTACTCTAATACACACATGTACTCTGTCTCAAAATAACACTCATTTTCTTTCTATCTATATATTTGTGAGTTTAAATATACATACACACATACACATACACATACACACACATACATACACACACACACATATCAGCACTAATCTCAAAGTTACAAAACTGGGTTTGAGTGCTAGGCTAGATACTTCTATAAAATGAAGGCCCTGGATAAGAGGATTAGAAGTTAATTTCAAGTCTAAATTCCATGATAGTTAAGTTAGTAGCTCTATACCAAAAGGAAAACTTTTAAGCAATAAAAGGTTCAGATTTGTCATCTGTAAAATGAAAAAAGTAAAATTTGCCACATCAACCTCATAGCTGCTTGCTTATAAGAAAAGTGCTTGTATACCTTAAAGTATTAAATAGGTCTACTATTTCACAAATTTCTATTTACAGAGTGATATACACATACATTTATATACACATATACATATCTACACATGTATATATGCATGTGTATGGGTCTATATATACACAAATAATGATTCTTAGTCATGAAATACATCGTTCATTTAAACATTTTCACATTTAATTAATTCATTTTGACATTCTACTCACTAAATTATAAAAGAATGATAGCATTGCATCACAGCATAAATACAACCTATAGCTTTTAAAGAATTATTTAAAAGAGTTTTCATGGTAATTGATGCCCAAACAGGACTAGAATTACTATGACACTTTAAAACTAATACTAACAACTAGCAACTTTTTTACCACCTCTATTTAAGGCAGTTCAACTTAAAATGTGACCAAAATAAATGTTATAATTTAATTTCAATGTTCTAATGTCTGGAACCAATTAACTTTGTGAAAGCTTCAAGAAGGCCACCCAGTAATAAACACAAAATAATTTGTGTCTGCTGTCTTGTTTGTGATAATTTTTTATTGCTACCTCAGTTTCAGATGTCACAGTAATTACTTCCACATTCTAATTAAAATGCAAATTGAAGCCATATGCTAAAGATGAACAAGGCACATCAATATCAATGTTTTCTCATTTTAAGCACAACAAATTTGAGTTTATAATGTCCATCAATTGCCCATGGGTGTCTTAATTCCATATCTCCACAACAATGACTTTTTAACTTAAATGGCAATAGCATTATATATAAAACTTTGAAAATTATGTAGGCACCCTTCCCCATCAACAGAAGGGATCTTAACTCTTTTCAGATGTAGGAAAACCAAGTCATTCCATAATTCTTTAACTTTTTTCAGAGGATCTAAAATAATCCTTAATCTGCATATTGTTAAATTAAAACATGATTTTTTTGTTACAAAACCAGTTCACCTGGAATTGAGTCTTTGGCACTGATTGTATAAATTTTGTGTTGGTTTGTTTCTATCTTAGCCTTCATTTCACTTCTCCAGGTCTCAAGTTTTATGTGGAAATGAAAGGGATAAAATAGATCTCTAAAGTCCTATCAAACTCGAACATTTCAAAACATTTAACAACTCAAATATAGCAGAAATAATAAAAGATTTTTGTACTCTTCAAAGTTACATTACAAAGTTGCATTACAAAGTCTCATGACCTTGCCACTATCCTTGTTTTTCTTAGCACTTTTGCAGCTTTTGAAATTACTCATCTTCTCTCCCTGTATACTTTTTCTTCTCTTAAGTTTCCATGACATTGCTCTCCCCTAGTTCTGCTCCTAACTAGTTTAATTACTCCTCAGTGGCTTTTGTTATTAGTTCTTCACCCAGTCAACTAACCATGAGTTTACGCCAAGGTTCAATTTTAATCATTCTTTTCTTTTTCTTCTATATTTTAGCCCTTGATGATCCTATCAAAAGATCTTCAAGGGTTCAATTACCATCTCTATATGCAGATGTGTCCTAGACCTATATAAACAGTCCTAATGTCCCTAGTATGCTCTAGTCCCACATCATCAATTTACTTTTGGATATCTCAACTTGAATATGCTCAAAACAAATCCCATCCCCAATCTCCACTCTTCCCAACTTCCTAATTACTGTTAAGGGGCACCACATATCCTCAGAAAAAGTTCACAACTTCAACGTGATCTTTGACAATTCACTCTTACTCACCCCACATGTCCAAATCCCTTTCCTTAATCTTATCATTTCTACCATCACAATATAGGCATTTTATATATGTATTCTTTTCTCTACTTACATACCATGTTCATAATACCAAGACTATATTTAAGGCACTCATCCATTGACCTGACAACTAAAATAGCTTACTAATTATGTACATGTAATATTGAAAAAAAAACAAGAAGCTATATACTTCTAGAGAAACATACCACTTTGATAATGACACATTGCTATAAGAGATGCTTGAGGATATAAAGAAGTTACACCTAAATAAAGGGTGGCTCATGCATTCTTCTTAAAGAGAAGAAGAAATAATAGAAATAATCTGGGCATGGATTCAAGGACAACAGAAAAATATGACATTTGGTTATCCTGCCTCATAAGGTTTGCAAAAGGAAATTTACCCTTCCCTCTTTTGACTACATGTACCTGGCATTAGTTTGAACTTGGCCGGCCCGAGAGCAAGGACTATGTGAGGGAAATCACTGGGTAAATTGGGTCACAAGGAATAGAATGGCAGCCGGTAAGGGGCAGCAGTGGAGTCAAGATATTGTGTGACGGGGGCATCTTCCTTGCAATGCACCCTGGACTGCACTCCATAGGCAAAATAGAAAGCTACAGTTGGATCCCAAGATATCATATGTGAGAGTTTGTGGGCAAAGAAGATATTTGATAAACTTTGGCAAGAGTGGATTTTGGTCTCTTCTCTTCCATGTTTGTTGTTATGTTGGGGGCCCTCATGGCATCCACAAGCTAAATGGAGCAATAAGGAAAGTATCTTTGGTATCTCTCTCCTATTTTTTCCATCTTTTTCCCCTACTACGTAAAATTATTAATTTATTGCCAGTCTCATAATTTTCACTCTTACAAGGGTAAACACTGGAAAAAATGTAGACAATCATAAAAATAACAATAGTCTGTGTGTCAACATATATCAAAATTTGAAAAGAGACTTTCTATAAAAGAAATTGGTGAGCTCAATTAATTTGTCACTAAAGACCCTTCTTGTTTAAAAACCTATGAACTTCAATTTGGTACCTGATGACTATAATGCCAAGATGGGCATGGGGAAAATAGCAAAAGCTAAACTGAAAAGTGGAATTCAAGAACAAGCAATAAATGACACTAGAGACTTCTAGATTTCTCAAAAGCCTCATCTCTGAATATCAGGAATGCATTCTTCAAGAAAAAATGTCAAAAGGCACTGGATATGCTGAGCACTAAAAAAAAAATCAACACTTTCAAAAAAATAAAAAGAAATAAACTGATATCTTTTTTAAAAAAAGATTAATTGTAGATGTAGCAATCATCTCAGAATCTGCTTTATCTGTGCAATTAATTAATGAAATGGTTATAACCAAAGTCAAACTCAATACCAAATCTTCTTACACCTTATTCTTCCTTTCCTCTTCTTCAAATACTCTGAGATCTAATGACACAGGCCTCTTCATTTTCAGCACTCAATCTTCAAACTCCAGTCTCTCTCTTCTTTTCCTCCTCTCTTTTCTTTTCAAGTTTCAGCTAAAGTCTCTCCTGCAAGGAGCCTTTCCTGGTCCTTCTTAATCTTAGTGTTTTCCCACTGACATTGTCTCCACTTTATCGTGTATATATCTTGTTTGTTCACAGTTGTCTCCCCACATTAGATTATAAGCTTCTCTATAGCAGGGACTTGATTTTTGCCATTTTTTGTAAACCCAGAATTTAGAATAGTGACTGACACATTGCAAGTACAGGTACCTCCTCTACATCTTGACTTTCCCCATCATGGCTTCAACATAGTGTAATCTGTCATAAGAAATTAAATGGGAATTTTTGGGAAAACTACAAATGACAACAGAAAGGACAATAGAAAACACAGAGAAAGTTTGGTAACTATATAGTCTATGATCAAATAATTAGCCCAAATTTTAAATTAAGGTACTATAAGCACCCCATAAAAGAAAAAGAAAAAAATTTCGATTTCTCTGGTACGAAGGGAGGACCAAAAATTTTTATAGAGATTTTCCAGATCATAGGGGAACTGTACCTCTAACTCCTGCAACGGGGGAGGGATACCATTACTTAATAAATGCTTGTTGTTTGCTTGCTTACTATAGATTTAGAACTGGTTCTCTTCCTTCCAATTCACCCACCGTACAAGCTGCCAAATCATCTACCTAATACACAGATTTCACCATGTTATGGTTTGTTTTTTTTTATTTTTGTTTGTTCGTTTCCTTTGATTAGATTATATTTATTTGAATTGACTGATTATATTTTATTATATTAATATATAATCCTTTGATTGTTTCCTGTGATTATAGGATAAAATATAAACACCAAGGATCCCATATTATTTAGATCTAATATTTCTGGTCATATAATCATATTACTCCTCTTCACAGGCTTTAAGTTCTACTCAGTCTGAATTACAATTGTAGCCTCAAAAGATCTAGTACTGTGAAATTGGAATCTGTTACCCTAAAAACTGCGATCCCCAGTGGAGCTGTGATTCCCAGCAAAACTATGATTCCCAGAACCCCACTCATTTCCTGTCGTGGAGTGCTGACATAGACAGGATATAAATTGGGTGGAGTTCAGTCTAGCCTCTTTTCCTTCCTGCTGGCAACTTTGGTGGAGCAGGATTTTTGAGGAAGTAGAAAACACAGTCACGTGGTTCTATTTTGTCAGATAATAAACTTTATAAAAATAACACTTGAAGTACTGGACATTAATTTAAATCCTACAGTACTCCTCCACTTCTATGCAGTTTCCCCATTACAGAATTTTTCTTTGCACCAACTGAAATTTTTCTCTTCATTCAAGGCCTAGCTCAAAGTACACCCCTTCTCTACTCTCCATTCTCAGTTATTCCTGTTCCCTCCCCTTAAACTGATTTCTCCTTGCTAAAATTTTTCTAATGAATTTCATCTTGGTTTTTTTCCTATTCACATTCTACTTCGTATTACATCTATCTGTATAAATGTCTATTAGATTAAAAGCTTTATGAGGAAAAAGTACATACTTTTTTAAACTTTGACTTTATAACACTGATGCCTAGCATTTAATAAATATTTACTAAATTGAATTCAACTGAATTAAAATGCATTCACTGAATTACAATACCCAGGAAATTAGGGATCAGTGTCAAGTCAACCTACTATGTGCCAGGATACAAAGAAAGGCTTTGTATCCTATAGAATACTCTATCCTGGTCAGATCATGAAACATAAAAATATGCCACAAGAGTGGTAATAAGGTACTGGGAATATTATGTAGAAAAGAAGATATATGGAGCATATGACCACTGTCTATAATTATTTTCAGATTTGTCACATAGAAGTATCAGTCAAGATCCTACTTGCCTATAGAGGTCAGAACAATGATTAATGGCTAAGAGAAAGCTACAGTGAGAAAGGTTTCATCTCAATAAAAAAAGAGAAATCCCCAAGTCATGAGTTAGTTCCCTGTCACCAAAGGTATGAAGCAACAGGTATGTAATCTCTCATCAGAAAAACTGTAGAGTGAATTTCATGGTAGCAGTCAAATTACACATTATCTGAGGTCTATTCCAACTGATTTGATGGCTCACTAAAGTGTTTTTAATGTAATCATCATATCATGTTGTGGTGGTTTCATGAACCAAACAGCCTGGAGAGTGAGGAAAATGCAAGGTAATGAAAGCACACTAATGTACTTAATTCGTTGAAAGCAATTCCTTAATTTCAAAATCTACCTCATACCAATTTCGACAGCACCACACAAAGTACTACTCTAAGTACACAAAATATTCCAGTACACAAAATATTCCACAAAGACTCACTCTAAGGTGAACCCTAAAGTAAAAGCAAGCTAACGTAAGATACCTAAAGTTTCCCTTTTTTTGAATATGGAAAAAACACTTATATAAAGCAATCATCACTAATTTCCAATAATAACCTCATTGATATTTACTAGCATGTACCTCAAAAAGTTCTTTAATGTCAATTTCTCATTAAAATATGCAAATTCAAAATATTGCCAAAAAGTTAAAATCCCATCCAAGTGCTTTAAAAGCAAAACTGGTCTCCAGTTATTAACTGGGTCTGTTTTAATTTTCTGTTTGTTTTTACAAAATAGCATAGCATCACAGAAAAGCATTTTGGGTAGAAGAGAAAGAATACTAGACTCAGAAAAAAGGCAAGCCAGATTCAAGTCCTAGATTTGTCTAGATCAGAGATCTAGAGTATCACATCACATTCAATAATCCAGAAATCCACTTAGGCCCTCTCACTATCATCCTGTATTGATTCACCTTTTTTTTTTTTCTCACCTGTATCAGTACCCTCCATACCAGGACTGAGACTTGGACCTCTACATCTAGGTGAGCTTCCTTAATCCAATCTTCTGGATTCCCATTCTAAGGCCCAAACCAGCTGAATGAGTATCTAGAAACTAGCCCACTCTATTGACCAGCTAATCCAAGACAAAATGCTGTTACTTCACATCCCACCCAGATATACAGGCAATAACCTATACAGTGATGGCAAACCCTTTAGAGACCAAGTGCCCAAACTGCAACCCTCATGCTGCATGTGAGCCCCCTGCCTTACCCCAGACAGGGAAGAGAGGAAGTATTCACATTGGGCTGCTGGGCAGAGGGGCAGGTCATGTGAGAAATGCCCTCAGGCATGGTAGAAAGAGAAAAGGAAGCAGCCCCCTTCAGTACAAGTGCCATAAATAAAGACCTATACCATTTTCTCCCATTTCCCCTCCAGAACAAAATCTCTTCCCTGATCACCTCTCTTTGAAATGTTTTCTCTGATCAGAATATAAAGTCCTTGAATATTTTCCTTTTAAATCTTTGTACGGCTTGCCTAAGCTTAGCAAAATGCCTAGCATATTAGAAACATTTAATAAATCTTTTTTTCATTCATTGAGCTGAAAGGAATCTCAGTAGCTATCTAGTCCAATCACCTCGTTTTATGGGTGACCATGGCTTGTCTAAATTCAGACAATTAATATCCAAGGTATTACACAAAAGCTATGATTTGGACCCAAGACTTCTGACACCTGAGTTCAAGTTCTTTTTCACTATGCCATAATGCCTCTTCACTCCACAGCATATCAGTGACTAGGTCAACAGCCAGTATAGTTCTTTGCACATAGTAGACAATATATGTTTGAATATTGATTAATCTAACATGTGCTAATTAAAGGTTGTTGTAAGAGCTAAATATCTACCAAGATAATGTATATAAAGCATTTTATAAACCTTAAACACAGTATCTCTATAAACAGGAGGCACTTAAACAAACATTAATTAAGTCTGAAGGCTCAGACTTAGAAAACAACTCACTATCTTTCCCCCAAACATTCTTACCCCTTCCCAACTACACTACTATTGTCAATTAAATTATCATCCTCCTAGTAACCTCATTGTAATTGTAACCTCAGTTGTCCTCTACTCCTCAGTTGCACTTAACCCCTGCATCTAATCCACTAGCATATCTTATCCTTTTTACATTTATATTTAGCTTGGGGGGGGGGGCGCAGCTGGGTAGCTCAGTGGAGTGAGAGTCAGGCCTAGAGACAGGAGGTCCTAGGTTCAAACCTGGCCTCAGCCACTTCCCAGCTGTGTGACCCTGGGCAAGTCACTTGACCCCCATTGCCTACCCTTACCACTCTTCTGCCTATGAGCCAATACACTGAAGTTAAGGGTTTAAAATTTTATATATATATTTACCATGTATACTTCCTTCTACTCAGTCATACAACCACTACCCTTGTGCAGGCTCTCATTATCTCCCACTTATACTATTAATAATATCTTTCCAGGTGATCTTTCTACAAGTTTCTTCCCACACAAATCCCTCTTCCAACCATCTAGGCAATGGACATATAAAATCAAAATGAAAAATGTCTTCTGCCTTAAAAGAACATAAAGTCTCTGATTTTATGATACAAATGTATGCTAATTTTAGGAAGTAGAGTATACTTAAAACAGTGGGATAAGGAAGGACAGTGATTTTCAGGACTTTTCAGGTTTCTCCCATATTGCAGAGCCTTCCTCTCTGAGATTGTCTTTCATCTATTCTGTATAAATCTTTTATATAACTAATCATTTACATGTTATCTTCCTATTAGAATACAAGCATCTTGAAGGAGCCCAGTGTTGGTCAAAGTGATGGATACAGAGAAAGACAAAAACAACTCTTGACTTACAAGTGACTGATTGGATGACCTCTCACAAGAAGTCTGTCCTTAATACTCAGAATGGTTAGTATGTTCTACCTCCTCACATTAGTGTACAATTCTATCCTCTCAGTAGAATATATGCTCTGGACTGTAGGAGATAGTTTTCATTTTTTCTTTATAGAACCAGCATCTGAGAACTTATACATAATATGAACTTGATAATAACTGTTGAATCAAAATGGGTAGATAGTGATTATCAGTCTGATAATTATAACCAATGGATAATAAAATAGAAAAGTATTAAATTATTATTTTTTTTTAATTTTTTTTAAACCCTTAACTTCTGTGTATTGACTTATAGGTGGAAGAGTTGGTAAGGGTAGGCAATGGGGGTCAAGTGACTTGCCCAGGGTCACACAGCTGGGAAGTGTCTGAGGCCGGATTTGAAGCTAGGACCTCCCATCTCTAGGCCTGGCTCTCAATCCACGGAGCTACCCAGCTGCCCCCTTAAATTATTTTTTTAAATACCTTCACTCAAATTCAACAGGTCTAAAAAAATATTACTAAGCATTTTGAATCACTCAATTGACAAAAATTTATTAAGCATCTATTATAGATGATGCTCTATAACAGACAAGACAAAAGAAAAAGTCCATGCATTTAAGAAGGCTATATCCCATCGGAGCAAATATAAAAATACACATATAAGTAAATTTAAAAATGAATATAGGGGAATCTGGGTAGCTCAGTGGAGTGAGAGTCAGGCCTAGAGACAGGAGGTCCTAGGTTCAAACCCGGCCTCAGCCACTTCCCAACTGTGTGACCCTGGGCAAGTCACTTGACCCCCATTGCCCACCCTTACCAATCTTCTACCTATGAGACAATACACCAAAGTACAAGGGTTTAAAAAAAATGAATATAAAGTACTACCAGGAAACAATAGCAGCTGAGAGGATCCAAAAAAGCCTCATGGAAGGAGAAGGCACTTGAATTGAGCTTTAAAGGGATCTAGGGATGCTAAAAGGAAGTTTCTTATATTAACTTTATCAATGATAAAGCTTATATCTTTCTTTTTTGAAAGGAAAAAAAGTGCTACACTCAAATCCTTGATAATTAAAATTGTCTTTTTAAGTTTTCTTAGACAGAACACAAGATGATCCAATCAAAGGATATACTAAAGCAGAGCTTTCCAAAGAAAAGTAACCATAACTACATTTGGAGAACTGTATGTTTACATTAGGACTTAAGACTTATTTAATCTCTTAAATTAGATATAGATAATATGAGAAAGTTCTACAGAAAAACCAAAAGGTTATTCTGGAAACTGGTTTTATGTGAAAGGATGAAAGTTATGTTTAAGAAATGACATTAGCTATTGACTAAACTGGCTTAGTTGGCTTTGTATATATAAAAACATCAAAAAAATTCAACTTCTATGAATTTAGTTGAATACTTATTTTCCTGACTAAAGTGATACAAGCATGATCACCAGAATGTTTTTTTAATTCAACATTCCATGTCTTATGCCTGAAGCATTCCTAGTTGTGTTAATTTTTTTAAGCACTGCAATTACATGCCAGACCTCCGGATATAAACTTTAATTAAAGGCCATAAATGGAATGAGCATGTTCTACAACTGCTGCTACATTTTTCAATTATTTCTTGAGTACCAACTTTTATTATTATTTCTAGAACACACTCTTCATCAATGAAACTGAATTAATCGCATTTGAATTCTAATAAGGATATAGAAATGGCACTAAAAAATTGGACAAGGAACAGGACTACACCAAGAAAACTCAGAGGAATTCTATAATGCAAGAAATAAAATTTTGAGAGCATCTCATGACATCTGAAAAAAAGAGGATATCAAACATTTTACGAACATTTCAGACTGTATTATTACTCAAAGAAAATGACTGAGAAAACATCAGTAACTCACAAACCACATGTTTTATTCTCCCATTTATATAAAAATATGTATAAAATAATACATATGTTCCTATTTCAAAGACATACTTGATGGAGGTAGTTTGCAGGTATTTAATCTGAGGTCTGTGAACTTTTTAAAAAAATATTTTAACAATTGTTAACTTCCAGCATAATTGGTTTTCTTTGGAACTGTATTTATTTTATTTTATGCATTTGAAATATTATTCTGAGGAAACCACGGGCTTCACCAGACTTTGGGCCTTTCATATACCAAAAATATAGAGAATTATGGAACATGTGATTCAGTGCAACAAATCAACATCTTAAAAATTATTCTTCACAAAGTTTTCTCTAAGATATATATCAAAATCACCTCGGATCCCCCAAAAGAAATATGAAACAGATATGACCGTTTTGATACCTTCTTATTATTAACATCAATTGTGAGATAAAACTGAAAGAAGGAAGTTAAGTGTCAAGAACAGAATGAAAATCAAGGAAGGATTTCCTGTCAATTGTGAGGTCCTCCACAGGTTCCTGAGGTATATGACAGTGTATAGATTCCATCAATCCTTGCCTAGTACAGTCTCCTAAGATACAAAGGAAGAAGAATTCAGCCTAACTGTTCAAAGGGGGAAAATGTTAAAACCAAGTAGATAATGATGAATCAATATTATCAAGACCATGCTGCAGCTGAATGAACAAAACATAGAGCTGGTTGTCAGTACATATAACTTGGCAGGTGTGGTTAGAGCATGAAATGTGAACAGAATTTAACAGGAGAACAAGATGAACTGCCTTTGGGAAACAGCCCAGTGTTTTTAATGACAGCAAATTCTCCTTAAAAACAAAGAACCATCTTATTCTTCTTCCAGTTATGCTTCTTGGCTGCAAGTTACAGAATACTAGTCTCTATAGAATTAGATTCAGGTCAGCCAGAGGCCAAAGAATTTGGAAACAGAAGGAAGTAGGGAAAATATGCATCTGTATAGTACCTACTAACCTACTACCGCCAGGTACTATGCTAAATGCCTTTTTTTTTTTTAATTATCTCATTTGGTGGCAACTAGGTGGTTCAGAGGAGAGCATGTCTGGCCTGGAATCAGGAGATTCTGGGTTCAAGTCTAACTTCTGACACTTTTTATCTCTGTGACCAACTTCCAAGCTCTTACACCACTTCTGCTTATACTTAATACTGATTTTAAGAGAGAAAGTAAAGGGCTTTTTTTAATGCATCTTATTTGATTCTCGCAATAACCTTGCAAAGTATGCACTATTATTATCCCCATTTTACAGATGAGGAAATTGATTCAAAGGTTAAAGTGACTTTGAGCTTAGGTGTTCCTGACTCCTGGTCCAGCACTCTATCCACTGTGCCAACTGCATGAAGAGGCACATTGTAGATTTGAGTAGGTTGTAACTCATTACCAGTGAGACTAGCAAAAGAAAAGTGATATAAAGAATTCCTCTTGGAATGCTTGGTTTCCTTCAAAATTCAGTTCAAACACCATCTTTTGATGGATTCCATGAAGTTTCTCCTGGTTCCCACAAGCTGCAAATACCACCTCCTCAACAACCACCAAATTATCTTGTCATTATCTGATATAATTATCTATTTATATGTTGTCTCCTCCACTAGAATGTAAGTTGTTCAAAAACAAGGGCTATTTCCCTTTTGACTTTTTTTTTTTCATCATTACCTGGCACATAGGAAGCACTTGATAAATGGTTTTTGATTGTATTACCATGTAATTAAAGCAAAGGTTATAGATGGCAGCTGATGTGTGTCACTAGGACCCATGTAAAATCAAGAAATTTAGAGAAAGGTCCTGCAGTTACATGACAATAGCAGAAGACATGAAGATGTAGGTAGATTATTATTTATAACAATAAAAAGAGTACTGCAATAATAAGTCAGAGATCCACTAAAGAATGTTTTATGAAATATTCTGAATCTAAGCAACCAAGCTAATCAATTTATTCCATTTAGAAGAATCATGACATCAAAGAAATGGAGTACCTAGAAATGCAAATAAAATCACAAATCTAAAGCTGTAAGAGACCTCATAGGCCATCTAGTCCAATTCTTCTTTTTACAGACAAGTAAACTGAAGGCCCTAGAGGTTAACATATTTGCCCACAAATCTGTCACACAGATTGTAAGCATCAGAAGGGGGATTTTTAGCCAACTCCTCTGACTCTCAAACCATTAGTTTTTATCAGTAACTAGCTACATGACTGAAAAAATCAGTTTAAAATTCTTTTATTTATTTTTTTAAACCCTTACTTTCTATCTTAGAACCAATACTGTGTATTGGTTCTAAGACAGAGGAGCGGTAAGGTCTAGGCAATGGGATTTAAGTGACTTGCCCAGGGTCACACAGCTGCAAAGTGTCTGAGGTCAGATTTGAACCTAGGACCTCCCATCTCTAGGCCTGGCTCTCAATCCACTGAGCCACCCAGCTGCCCCCTCAATTTAAAATTCTTGAGCAAATGACCTCATTTGTAAAATGAGAACACTAACTACCCTAAAGTAATCATTAAAATCAATAGGGATCATGGAGGTGAAGTACCCTGAAAACTCTAAAGCCCTATATGAAACTGCAAAATATTATTATTTATTAGGGAAAAACCAAGAAGTTTCAAGATAAATAAGATAAAGTTCTTGCCATTTTTATACTTTAATGAGACTCAAATAAAATAAATAAGTAAAAGAAACAAAAGTATCCATGTCAAAAGCAATGATATTTGTTAAGTTTCTTGCTCTTTGATTTTGATGACAATATTCTTTATTTTATCTCATTTCTGGCTCTCAACTCACAAATTCAAGAAACTTCAGAGATAGAAGGAAACCTCATGGCCATC
The DNA here is from genome assembly GCF_016433145.1 of Gracilinanus agilis. Lineage (NCBI taxonomy): Eukaryota > Metazoa > Chordata > Mammalia > Didelphimorphia > Didelphidae > Gracilinanus > Gracilinanus agilis. The sequence continues at coordinate 112,704,678 of NC_058132.1, read as the reverse complement.
CAGGCCAACTTATACTTTGAAAATAATTCTCTTTTTAACTTGCTGAACCATAGAATATTGTTTCAAGACCTACAATAAGAGGAAATTCACACTCTGTTAAGGTAGCTCATTCCACTCTTGCAGAGTTGGGAGGTTCTTCCTTAGAAAAAACCTAAATTTTGCTTCTTTCCAAGTATGATATTGGGAACACATTAGGAAGCTGATTTATATCATGTAGTAACAAGAAATACAGTACAATAATGGCTTAAGATACGACTTCTCACAGTATAACTGCCTTATCATGCCTGTGAAGAAAGCAAAACTGACTCCTGATGGGCAGACTCAATGACGATTGGTACAAGATCTAAAAGCTGTTAATAACCACGTTAAGAAGACACATGCAGTGGTTCCTAGTCCATCACAGATTATAACAGCTATACCAACCACAGCTGAATGGTTCACTGTCATAGATCTGTGCTCAGCATATTTTTTTATTCCCCTGCACAGAGACAGTCAACAACTATTCACCTTCTCCAGGCAAGACAAGTCCGTTTTGTGGACAAGACTTCCATAGGGTTTCATAGATTCAGCCAAATCTTGCAGAGGGACCTTGAGTCAATCACCTTCAAAGACAGCAAGATGGTGCATTATGGGGATGACATCCTGCTGATGACACCATCGGCTTCCATTTGTCAAAGGGACAGTGTGCATTTACTCAAAGAACTAGGCAAATGAGGTCATAAGGTGTCCAAACCAAAAATCCAGTGGGTAAAAAATTGCATGGAGTATTTAGGGTTCATCTTGGAAAAGGGCACTAGGAGTATTTCCCAAAAGAGAACACAAGACATACAAGATATTGAGCTTGCCAAAGGCCAAAAGGCAGCTCAGGGCAATCACTGGAGTAATGAGCTTCAGTAGAAACTGGATTCCAGGTTATGCTCTCATCGTTAAACCTTTGATAGAGCTAACCAGGAAGGAAGTCTCAGAGTAATTGAAATTAAAAAAGGAGCATAGCCATATTGTCATTCACCAATATTTAAATATAATCTTAGCATCAGCTACATGAATTATCATTTCCTATAGCCTCTCTGGAGCACAGAAGCTCTATGTAAGAGCCAAAAGCACATTTCTCTTTTGAGCCCACAATCCCTTTCGAGTTATCCATGAAACTACTATTTTCATTTGAAAAGTATTTCCAATTTTCAGCTGATTTGCTCAGCAAAGATGGTTAGTACTTGTACTTCCCTGGCTTATTTTACTAGCCTCATCAATTTCCCTAGCTTTTCAAAGATGACTCAATGTTCAGCTTCTCCAAAAAAGAATAGTCTTTCAAAAATCCTATCATTGTACTTCCTCAATACCAAAATATTTCAAACAGATGGTAAAAATAATGGGCATAATTTCTGCTAAGAAGAGAAGTAGGCCATTCTCTTGTAACTTCCTACAAGAAGTACCTGTTTCTAATCCCATAATTAATGAATTAGTGGAAATATTCAATAGTACAAAATTTTTCCAGACAAATTTCAAATCTTTTTTCTCTTTAACACATAACAGGTTCCAAAATACATAAATACTGTCAAGGAAATGTTTTTCTTTTGTATTTCTACCCCCACAGTTCTTTCTCTGGATGTGGACAGCATTCTTTCTCATATGTCCCTCAGAATTGTCCTGAATCATTGCAATGCGGCTAGTAGAGAAGTCAATTATATTTGATTGTGCCACAGTGTATCCATCTCTGTGTACAATGTTCTCCTGGTTCTGTTCCTTTCACTCTCCATCACTTCCTGGAAGTCGTTCCAATTCACATGGAATTCCTCCAGTTCATTATTCCTTTTAGCACAATAGTATCCCAACACCAACAGGTACCACAATTTATTCAGTCATTCCCCAATCGAAGGGCAACCCCTCATTTTCCAATTTTTTGCCACCACAAAGAGCATGGCTATAAATATTTTTGTGCATGTATTTTTCCTTATTATCCCTTCGGGGTATAGACCCAGCAGTGGTATGGCAGGCAGTCTATTAACACCCTTTGGATATAGTTCCAAATTGCCCTCCAGAATGGTTGGACCAATTCACAACTCCACCAGCAATGCATTAATGTCCCAATTTTGCCACATCCTCGCCAACATTCATTACTTTCCTTTGCCATATTAGCCAATCTGCTAGGTGTGAGGTAGTATCTCAGAGTTGTTTTGATTTGTATTTCTCTGATTATAAGAGATTTAGAACACTTTTTCATGTGTTTATTGAGAGTTTTGATTTCCTTATCTGACAACTGTCTATTCATGTCCCTTGCCCATCTATCAATTGTGGAATGACTTGATTTTTTGTACAATTGATTTAGTTCCTTATAAATTTGAATAATTAGACCTTTGTCAGGGGTTTTTGTTATAAAGATTTTTTCCCAATTTGTTGCTTCCCTTCTAATTTTGGTTGTATTGGAAAAATTATAATCTTTTACTAGAGATTGCTAAACATATACTTTTCTGCATATCATTTTTATAACAACATTAATTCTGATAATAGTTTTTGCTTTATGTAAATCACATTACACAAATTCAACTGTACAAAAAGAATTCTGAAATAAGCACTTTCAAAAAATCTACTATGTTAACTTTATTATATGGTACCATGCTCTCTCTCATCACTCATGCCCCATTGCTTGGCACTCTGCTGCCTCTCACCCCACCAGCAAAAAAAAAAAACAAAACAAAAAAAAAAACTTAAAAAAAAACTCCAAGTGAAAGCAGAACTGCCTGATCACACGCCAAGAGAGATGACCTTTGCCCCACTCCACCAACCCATCCATAAGCCTGCCCTTATGTGTTTGTCTTCTACTTCTCCTGTTCCAGTAAAAAATGTCTACTATCCCCAGCCCTTCACACATTGTCATATCCATATCTATCTTGGGCTCCCATGTGTTCTTCCCCTTGGTCTGGCCTAACCCCTACATGACTGGCCCCAGTTCCTATATGCTCTTCTTCCTGCTCTTGCTTCTCTATCTCTGATCCCAATATGTTCTAGTCCACTCCCTCCACTGGTGCATGGCTCTCTTCCAGCCTCCTTCCTTTCAACATAACCACAGACAAATTCGAATTATGCAAAAATAACTTCACGTAGAGGTCTGCAGAAAAGTACACTTACAAAAAGTGAATACTGTTTGTATGCATTTTTCCTAATATAGTAACCATGAAATAACCCATAAAATGTAGTACACAAAATAAAATTGGTAACATGCAAAACATTTTCTCATTAGTAATTTCCTAAAATTCTGTGACCTTTTTGCTAACATCTCAATTTAAAAAATTATTGGATAAAATTCACTTTTTATAACATATGAAATTTAACACTCCATACTATGTAACTAATAAAATTCTTTAAATTAATACTTTTTTTAACCTAAATCTTAGCTTCTACTGCGTCAGAAGACAGCATTAGGATATTGTACTGTATACTTTGCTAATGTAAACCTCTCTATCTTGGTTGGCCTCTGAAAAGCAAGGGAAAAGTTACTGGGGCTTTAGTCATTGCTGTTGGAAGACACTGAGACCAGTCTTGACATCACATCTGACACTGTCCTTCACAGGTGGTAGATGGCATTGGAAATTTTAAAGGAAGTACCCGCTTAAAATAATCCATCAGCAATGTCTCTTCATGAGCCATCTGAGATCCTTAATGGTCTTGGAGTATGGTAATAAGCAGAGGAAATTTGATGTTTAACCCCGAGGTTACTATTAATGAAGAGATTTGTAACTTTGATATATCTAGCCAATAAATTAAACCAACAGCAGCTATAGACATTCCATCATGAAGTTTATTTAACACCTTTATCTTTTCTCTATGTAACATCATTGAGTTAGCATGTATAAGAAATAAAATGGATATAAAATGATAGATTTAAAAATATTATGGTTTTAAAACAGGAATCATGGGAAATGTAATTTGAAAGACCCCTAAACCAGGGACCTCAAAATTTCAATTACACACATGCTTGGACTTAGAGCTCAATGAATTCACACTACATTTTAAGGGCATAAAGGCAAACAATGAAAACATGCAAAAAATGCAAAAGGAGCTCTTTGTAAAATGGTAGGATGAACAAGACCAGTGAAGCATCTAGTAAGATACCAGCCATGCCATTTGCACACATTCTACTTCTCATTTTTTTCTTTACTACATATAGCCACAAATGTATACAGTTTCCAACTTGAAATAAAAAATGAGGTTACTTATAAAATCATGTAAGTGCTCAAAAACATGAAAGTTACATATATATACAGACACATACATATATGAATATATATAAATGTTGAGCATTGACTGCATTCTAAGGATAACTAGAAATCATCATCATCGTCATTCTAATTGCTATTTAGATAAATGCCTACTGGTGGCATTCCCAATCATTCTGTTTTCAGCTAACATTGGAAAGGTTGGGCTCCACTAAATAATCACACAATATTGCTTCTAAAAAGGGACATTAAAAGAGGATTATAATGAACATGAACTACCAAGAGATCACCTGTAGGTCAAAACAAACATAACTGTTGAACCTGATCCAAACAGAAGACTTACATGAACTGATGCAGAGTGAAGTGAGCAAAATAAGAAGAAAAATTCATTCAATAGCAACAATACTTTAAAGATAAATGGCTTTGAAAGATTTAAGAACTCTGATCAACACAATGTTCAATAACAAATCCAGATGATCAATGATGAATCTATATACACCTGGACAGAGAGCTGACTGATTCAGGATACAGACTGAGACAAATAATTTTGGGGCATGAACTAGACAGAAATTTGCTGTGTTTTGACTTGTTTATTACAAGTTTTCTTTTTCTTTTTTCCTTTTCATTTCTTTTTTAAATATGGGGTTGGGGAGTATGGAGGACAATTGAAAAGAGAGAATTGATTTCTCTTAAATACAAATAAAAATTTTAATGACTCGACCATACAGTATAAATAAACTCCTTAACCACATTCTTAATAACATAAGACATAAACAATTCTGAAAGAATCAAGATAATAGATACCCTCTATTAGGTTTAGATGGCCTAATCTGACATGAGGCCATGTAAACTTCTTAATTCCTGGTAAAAAAGATGAGGGGAAATAAAGAGAAAAGACTATGGACAGCTCTCTTACTCACCAGAAGAGGAAAGAGCCTTGTGTTTCACTGTCTACCAGGAGGAGTGGCAAGAGCCACAATACTCTTTAGAGCCCCCCTCCACAAAGAGACTACATAATTGGTGATGAGGCTATAAGGAGATCACAGGAAGAGATCAAAGGATCACAGACTTAGAACTGGAAGGATCCTCAGAATCTAACCCCCTTAATTTTCAGAAGAGGGACAAAGAAAAAAATTAAAAGAAAAAGAAAAGATTTTTTAAAATAATAAATGACTACAAGAAATAAGTAGCAGAATTGGAATTCAAATTCAGGTCTCCAGACTCCAAATCTAGCCCTCCTTCCATTGGACCACTCTGACTCTTAGGAAGAAAATGAAATAAATGACTTCGGAAACTTATTTCTCCAAAATCCACTTTATGTTTCTACTCAAATGAGGTGATAGTCATGTCTCTTCTTGGTAGGATCTACTCTTCATAAGGCCTCGGGGTAACATCATGCCTTCTACATTCTAGGCTCTGACACTTGGATTGGAGAGTGGAAGTAGGTCCTGTTTTCAAAAGGAGTTTGAAGTTTTGAATCAAGGAGGACCTGCCTTATTCAATCAACCAACCAAGAAGTTTCCTTTTTTTTAAAACCTTACTTCCAGCTTAAAATCAGTACTAAGTATTGCTTCTAAAGTATAAGAGTGGTAAGGGCTAGACAACTTGGGTTGAGTGACTTGTCCAGGATCACACAGCTAGATAATGCCTGAGGCCACTTTTAAACCTAAAATCTCCCATCTCTAAGTCTGGCTCTTAATTCACTGAGCCACTAGCTACCCCCAATCAACAATAATTTATTAAAGCACCCAGCCACTGAAGTAGGGACTGAAACTGTTTCTGCTGTTAAGGAAGGATACCTTCTATAAGGGAAAGCAACAAACACACACATGTGGGCGCACCTCAGTCAGGCTAATTTCCTCACTGTCCCCTGAACAGGCCAGACTTACCCAAGCCTCTGAGGCTTTGCTCATGCTGTCAGTCAGTCAACTAGCATATATTAAGTGCTTATGTGCCAAGCACGATACTAATTATTTCTATATAAACAACTTTCTTATTCCTACTGGTATCAAAAAGTCTTATTCATTCTGCATAGCTTTGGCTCAATTTCTACCTCTACTACAATTTTATCAACTATTCTAGTTACACCAAGATCTTTTCTCTATTCTCCTCCTATAATAACTACATGATTATTTAGAAATGTTTTAATACAACCCTTTCATTTTAAAAATAAAAAGCCTGATGAGGTTAAATAATTTGCCTACAGTCACACAAGTATAGTAAGCAGCAGAAACAGGACTGAAATGCTTATTCACTGATTCCAAATCACTGCTCTCTCTACTATAAGCTTTCTTTTCTATAATACTTATTTTAGCATCTCATCACAGACTGAATTGCTTTGTTATTTAAACTAGTTCATGTTTCTCTGTTTTATCTTCTAACTAGATTGTGAGTTTCTGAGGACAGAGATGAAGAATTGCATTTCCTTCTGCATCTTCCAGATTCTAGATTACATCAAGAAAAATCAAAATAAATATCTGAGGAACTAAAATGTGACTTTGTAAGAAACCACAGCATATGATCATCATTTTCATAATTTTAAAAATCAAATACAGATGTTTAAAGTAATCAAAGATTATATCATTTTTACAATGACAAAAGCTCAAAATACTCTAGAATTTATTGACAGATACACCATTTGCAAAAATGTTTTTATAATATGGTTGAGAAGAATACTACATAGATTAAAAAATTAAAACATTGTTATTCATAGTTTCTCACTAATAAACTTAGAAAAGCATAATACAAAGATGTCTTAAAGTACTGTTTCTTATAACTTCTAAACATAGTTTGATTAACATAATATTTGACATAAAATTCGAGATAACTAGTAGCAGTTTGTAATTGACTTTGAAAGACTGAAAACCATGGGTCATTGTCATGACCAGTATAATAAATCTTTCCAGGTGATTTTTAAATGGAAAGTCATATGAACTCAAACTTTGCTTATGTCTTCACTTTCAAATAATAAAGCAACAAAGTTCAATGCTGGCAGCTGGTATTCTTGTGGACTGACATGGCTAATTGGCTTTGGCATGTTAGCCCCAGGAAACTTCTTCTACCACTTTAGTTCAGACATTTGGCAAGAGCCAAAGAAAACATTAAAGCCTTGCTGTCTTACCTTTTCTCTAAAGCTTTTTACCCATTTTTAATTTTTATAGCCAAATCTCTACCAATTCTGGATCTAAATAGTATAATTTTTAATTTACTCATTTTTACCAAGCATAATAAATGATGTATGATAAATTTAAAGTTCCAAACAAACAATAAAAAATAATACATACTAGTACAAATTGTTTCATTTGGCTCTTTAGGAAAATATTTGCTATTATAAGATAAAAAAAATGCAAGTTGATAACTTCCTTTAAGGATATAGATCATCAATGTAATTGATTGGAAATTGGGGAGAAAATTAGTACACTGGTTAGCAGTTAGATCTCCAAATATTCTAGGGGTCAGATGCAAAATCATAAGGAACTTGGCAAGACAATCTTTATTTAGAGAGAAAAAAGAATCTTATACTTAATATATGTATTATTAAGCCCCAGTCTCCTAGAGTTAACCAAATCTAAAGCTCCTCACAAGTGGCAACCACCCATTGTTTCCCATTCTTACTTCTTCAAATCTATGGGTAAATAAGAAACACCATAAACAAAAAATAAAACCAGGCATCTTTAATTTGATTCAAAAAGTATTTGCTAAATACTTACTAGGTATCTCACGCTGTGCTAGTTGCTATGAAAACAAAGGCAAATATTAAATAATCCTGCCCTCAAGGAGCTTACATTTTTCTGGGGAGAAAGGATGCAATGTGCACACAAACAAGTAATATACAAAATAATTTCATGGGAAAGGGAGAGCACTAAAAATGGGAGGAATCAGATTTTGTTTTGTGAAATAGGTGACATTTAAGCTGAACCTTAAAGGGAGGTAGAAAGAAGCACCAAAAAGGAAGTCCATTAATGAGCACCAATTAATTTTTAACCCTTACCTTTTGTGTTAGAATTGATACTAAGTATCAGTTCCAAGACAGAGGGGCAGGAAAGGCTACAGGTTAAGTAGAGTTAAGTGAATTGCTCAAGATCATACCTTGTAAGTGTCTGAGGTTAAATTAGAACCCAGATCCTACAGACTAAGCCTAACACTCTGTCCACCAGCCACCTAGCTAACCCAATAAGTAGCAATTCTTCTGCCCTTCAAAGTCAAACTCAAGCCCTATATCCTCAATAACACTTTTTCCAAATGGTGGCCTGCTTCCTCTGAATTTGTATAGCACTTACTACCTATACCACTCATTTTATAGCCTTTACCTTAAGCTACCTTATATTATTAGTTTTATACACACACACACACACACACACACACACACACACACACACACACACAAATACATCTATATCCTAACTCTCAATTAGATTACAAATTCCCTGCTATTCCATAGCAAAGGCTATGTCTTATAGCACTTTCTATCCAGTACTTTTATGAAGTGGAGATTCAAAGAATGTTTATTACTATCAATGATGAATCTGATGATAAAGACAAAAAATATGCTGTTTTATTTCTTTATTACATATTTACTATAGAGTATGTTATAAATAAAAGGTCCAAGGGAGATGCATAGATGTACAATGACGTTGATGTATCTATCTGTACTCTCATCAGCTGCAGATGATGGAGGGACACCAACTCCAATCACCTTTGACTGCTGCTGTAATTTATCCCTTTCTCTATAACAGTTGCCCAAGAAGGACCCTCGAGAGGTCAAATACATGGGTAACCTTTCCAGGTCCAACCTGGGGTTGGATAGATTAGTATTGGGCTATTGATTTGCCTTGGATGACATTTAGGACCTGACTGCGTTTGACTCCCTTCCCAAGGCCTATGATATAAAGACCACTTAGGAAGGTACTTGTTGAATTCTCTTTATCTATACTCAGGGAAAGGATAACAAGGACAAGGATTGGGGATTGGAGACTCTATCAATCTATTATCTATAAACTAGTTGACAATCAGGACTGGAGGCTATTGATCAGGTGGAAGCTAGAGATTTGCTCACTCTGACTGCCTCTATCCAGACCTGGCCACAGCCAAGCCAGAGAAAATAGGGAAGCTATTGATGCAGCTGTATAGATGATCTTATTCTCTCAGCTTTCTCACTACCAGTGTTGGTGATGCACTAGCTCTCACAGTCTATCAGGAAATAGCTTTAGAGATATTTCTGCCCTCTTCTTCATAGATCTCCCTTCCACCCTTCAACCACCCACTCAGAGATTTCCAAGCCCAGAGACTCCTGTCCAGAGATCTCCAGAGAGACTTCCCTCAAAGTGGCTGTCAGGAGTATTTATACTGTGGGGCCGACTGACGTTTGCCCCTGGCTCACAGCACCTGGGAACATTCTGAGTCTCTCCAACTGCTATCCCTGTCAGTCAAGGTGGCATCCATCACTTTCCAGATTATGAATATAACAAGTATCAATCACTTCAGGGCATTACAGCCTCTGTAAAAAGAATTTAATATGTCCTTGTCTACTAGAATAAAATGATGCTTTTGTTTTTATATTTAACATTTTCTTTATTTTCCAGGGAAAATATAGCTTAGAATCAAGAAACAAAAGAAAATAAAGGAATGCAAGCTACTCAAAAGCTTCAAGTCTTTACACTAAAAATTTTTCATCTAGTAAATGGTCAAAGAATATGATTTTCAGATGAAGTAACGAAAGCTTTTAATACTCGTGAAAAAAATGCTCTAAATCATTATTGATTAGGGAAATTCAAAATAAAACTGCTGAGGCATCACTTCAAATTGGCTAATATGACAGAAAATTAAGATGGCAAATGTAGGAGAGGATATGGGAAAACTGAGACACTAATGCATTATTGATGGAATTTTACTTCAACCATTATGGAAAGCAATTTGGAAATAATGCCTATAAAACTGTGCATGCCCTTGACCCGGAATTCTACTTCCCAAAGAATCCCAAAGAGATCAAATGCAGAAAGGAAAAGAACTCATGTGTACAAAATATTTATAGTAGATCTTTTTGTGGTGGCAAAGAATTGGAAATTGGGGAGATGTCCATCAACTGAGGAATAGCTTCAGAAGGCATAGTATATATAATTGAAATGGAATACTATTATTATCAGAAATAATGAGCAAGATCCCCTAAGAAAAACCTGGAAAGGGGGCAGCTAGGTGGCTCAGTGGATTGAGAGCCACAGTTTTATAGAGATGGGAGGTCCTGGGTCTTAGCTGTGTGACCCTGGGTAAGTCACCACTCCCATCACCTAGCCCTTACTGCTCTTCTGCTTTAGAACCAATACACAGTATCAATTCTAAAACAGAAGGTAAGAGTTATAAAAAAAAGGAAAATCTAGAAACTTACATGAACTGATGCAAGGTGAAATGAGCAGAATCAGGATTACATTTACCTAGTAAAAGCAATACTGAACAATAACCAACTGATTAATCATTCTCAGTATTACAATGATAGAAGACAAATTATGAAGGACTTATGATGAAAAATGCTATCCACCCCCAGAGAAAGAACTAATGGAGTCTGAATGTTGACTTCGTTAAACTTTCTTTATTTTTCCTGTTTGTTTTTATTTTGTTTTTCACAACATGACTAATATGGAAATGTTTTATGTGACTATACAAGTAATAATCTACATCAAATTGCTTACCATTTCAGGGAAGGAAGTTGGGAGGAAAAGAGGGATAGAATTGTTTTTACTTGTAAGTTGGGAAAAAATAAAATTTTTAATTTAAGTTTAAATTGTTGAAAATTTCCATCTAGAATCATAGACAGTGGTAGTCCTAGTGAACATTAAAACATAAGAAAAGAATGAAACTGACTAGACTTCAGTAGATATTAAATGACTGTTTACTAATATAATTTTAAAATCAATAGCAAAACATGAATTCAAAAATTAAAAATTTTTAAACTTTATATAGTATGCAAACAAAACAGCTCCAAGGAAAATTGAATGCTACCTGTTAAAATTATTTTACTATTGTAAAAATACTTTAAAAATAAGCATTGATCTATTATAGCTGAAATCTGTATAACACTGGTGCATGCAAAGCATTTTATACATTATTTCTTTGACCACCACAAAAATACTTCAAGAAAAGTGTTACCTATATTATCATCCTCATTTTATAGTTGAAGGTAAGTGACTTGTACATGATCATATAACTAGTATTAAGTCAAATGAAGATTTCTCAGACTCCAAGTCAAAGATTTTGACTCCAAATCAAGGATTTTTTTATAATATTGTACTGTCTACTTTATATTGTGACATGTAACTGAAAAAAAAATTTTAAAATATTGGGAGGGTACATATCTACTTACTAACTGTTTGACTTTGGACAAGCCACTTCCCTTCAATGAGTTTCAGTTTCTTCCTAAGTATTTCTCAGAATAGTAAGGCTCAAATGAGATAATGCACATAAGTACTTCACACATTATATAAAACCTATTATTATTATTACTAAACCACCTTCCACAATGGTTTTGAGATTATATGAAACCTATTGTTATGGCACTTCTTACCATTTTAGAAATGAATTTTTATTATATGTAATCCAAAATAGCATGGGAAACAATTTGTATTTAAATGTGATCTCCAGGACTGGTAATTATAAGAATCTCTTGAATAGAATATACATGTATTTACTAATAAATTGCAATTTGCTCCTAATTCTAATATATATTTTCTCTTTCTTTTTTTTAAACCCTTATCTTCTGTCTTAGAATTAATACTAAGTACAGGTTACAAGGTTAAGTGACTTGCCCAGAGTTACACAATTAGGAAGTGTCTGAGACAGTTCTACCTCCAACCTAGGTCTCTTATCTACTGAGCCACCTACCTTAATATGTTTTCAATAATAATCACTATCTTATTTCTGATTCATGACGTACTTTTCAACAAAATTTCTGGCTGATTTCAGAAGCATGTATAAAAATTCTAAACATCATTACTAGCTTTATATTTTCCTCAACTGATTGACCACATTGCTGGTATATTTTCTGAAGATCTTAAAAAAATGTTTATAATATTGTGTTCTCTCACTATAGCATCCAATTTAACAAAATTCTTAAAAATAGATAATATTGCTCAATCAGTGGTCTTAGGAGAAATTTAGTTTTAGAATTTAGATAAGTATTGTACAAATAACCTTGAAAGTTTTTCAATATAAGTAGTTATCTTTTATTAGTATACTTCAGCATATTAGCTTGACAATATAAAACTAAATTGCAAAATTTAAACTTAGTGAAAAGTTCTTCAATTTGCACCCCAAAACAGGCTATAACTCTCAAATTAGCCCAGCTGTAATTGTTAAAGTATAAGTGTTTAGGGGTTATGAAATAAATTCACCAAATGCTCATTTCTTTGGGAGCAGCTAATACATTGGGAGTCGGGCCTAGGGATAGGAGGGCCTGGGTTCAAATCTAGCTGCAGACATTCCTAGATGTGGGTCCCTGGTCAAGTCACTTAACCCCCCACTGCCATTGGTTCTAAGATGGAAGGTAAGAGTTAAAAAAAAAATTCATTCCTCTCTATCAAGTCTAGAAAATGAATAGTCTAAATAGAAGAGAAACAAATTTTAATAGAAAATCTAGACAGTTTTTCCAAGGATTATTATTTAAAGCAAAATAACTGAGAGGAAAAACAGAAAATGTTATAAGGGTTAGGTAGGGCTTTTTAACCAATTAGATTTTTTTTTAAAAAAACATATCACTTGGGGGGCAGCTGGGTAGCTCAGTGGATTGAGAGCCAGGCCTAGAGACAGGAGGTCCTAGGTTCAAATCCGGCTTCAGACACTTCCCAGCTGTGTGACCCTGGGCAAGTCACTTGACCCCCATTGCCTACCCTTGCCAATCTTCAACCTATAAGTCAATACACAGAAGTTAAGGGTTTAAAATAATAAAAAAAAAAAAAACATATCACTTGCATCGGTCTTAATTAAAAGATTACTTACCAAGTTGGCCATATAAATTGTTAGCAGACCTCTCCTGTAAGTATAAAAAAAAAAAAAAAAAGAGAGGGAGAGTAAGATTCAGCATCACTCTGACTTCATATTAATATATATTAATACAATGTAGTGAAAAATTATGTCAAGATTAATAACATGTGCTTGAGAAAAAGAAAAAATGTGTGTATATATACACCAAATTATATACACCAAATTTTATTCACACTTTTTAGAGTAGCAAATAATTAGAAACAAAAGAAAAGCTTATAAACTGAGGAATGAATAAATAAGTTGCAGTATGTGAAAGTAATGAAATATTACTGTACTATGAGAAACAATGAATGATTAATTCAGAGAGACAAGGAAAGGCTTATATGAACAAATGCAAAATAAAATGAGCAGAACCAAGAAAGCAACAATAATAATATTAGCTAAAATTAATATAGTGCTTGAATGTTTTTCCAAAGGACTTTCCAAATATTATTTAGTCTGATCCTTATGATAATTCTGGGCAGTAGGTGCTACAATTATTACCACTTTGCAAAATGAGGAAACTGAGACAGACAGGGTCCAAGTGACTTGCCCAGGGTCACATAGCTAGTAAGTGAGAAGGCCAAATTTGAACTCAGATCTTTTTTACTTCCTTCAAGTCCCATATAAAATCCCGCCATTCACAAGATATCTTTCTCAGATTCCTCTTAATTCTAGTCCCTTCCTTCCAATGATTATCTCCTATCTGTCCTGTATATAGCTTGTTTATACATAATTATTTGCATGTAGTCTCTCTCAGATTGTGAGCTCCTCAAAGAGAGTGATCTGCACTTAGGAAATGGTTAGTAACAGACTGATTCCCAGTGCAGGACTCTATCCACTGTGACACCTGGCTGCCTCAAATATACAACATAAACAATGACTGAAAGAATGAAAACTGAAAGAACAACAAAACAATCAAAACTAAATGTAGGGAAATTAAAATGAGGAAACTTGGCCATAAGAGAAGATGCCTCTCACCAACCACCCACTCCAATCTCCTTCACAGACATGAGACTGCAAATATGAAAACACTAAATTAAGCATCAGACTTCATAATGTTGATTAGTTTTACTGATTTTTTTCTCTTTCTTTTTAATTCTTCCTTATAAAGGATTAATGCCCTGGTGTGTAACACAATGGTAGATGTAGGTGATATAAAAACAAAAGATATCAATAAAATTTATTTTTGAAAAAAATTTCACAATTCTACCATACTACTTGTCAGTTTGAGTTCAGAAAAATCTGTAAAGACTAATGAACTATGAACTAATACAAAGTGAAGTGAGCAAAACAAGGAAAACAGTGTACACAGTAATAGAAAGGGTATATGATAATCAACTGTGAAGGACTAAATTATTATCAAAATAAGGTTCTAAATAATCCTAAGGGCCTCATGATTTAAAAAAAAAAATGCTAACCAGAGCCAAAGAATCTGTTAGAATCTGACTGCTGATCAAAGTATGTCATCCTTCTATTTATTTCTTTCATGAGTTTTTTTAATGTATATGTGATATGTATCTTTAGTTATAACATGGAGAATATAGAGGTATGTATTGCATGAAAGCACTGGTATTTTGTATATCAGACTACTTACTACCTCAGGGTGGGGATATGGAGGGATGGGAAGTAGGAAGAGAAAGAATCTGTATTGGAAAATGACCCAAAAAATTTGTCCAGAATTGCTTCTACATGTAATTGAAAAAAATAAAATTTAATAAAAGAAAAAAGAAAAACTACTATTTGACACTAAACTATGAACAAGCCTTCCCAGAATCACACCATAAATTCTGATAATCAGAAATTGAGAACAATCTTTAAAAGTCTTCAGATTTGGAAGAAAGATAACAATAAGATAAATACCAAAACATTCCCAAAATCTTTGCCTGACCAATTGCATCTATTTCACCAATATTCAATACAATAGAATGTTAGGCTTAATTGATACTGATGGCACTCTAAGATTTATTTTACATTCTAAATAAGAAAAATGTTGAACTCATTTTTCAAATCAATATCCCAGAGTAACACATGTGCATGAAAAAAGGAAAACATCTCAAATGATTCCTAGTGACCTAAATATTTATTATACTAGGTAAAAAAAATTATAAAGTACATCTGCTCTCATACAATCTTAAAATAAACTTAAGTGGAAAAAAATTCTCTAGATTAGAGCTGTCAAATGTAAACAGAAATAAATTCATGTGGGCTACACATCAACTTAAAAAATCACAAATTAACATTAAGCTGTACTGAATTTCTATTTATTTTGTTAATCATTTCTCAATTATATTTTAAACTGGTTGAGGCCCATGTAAAGGAATTGTATGGGCTTTATACTCTACTCTACTCTAGATATTTGCCCTGGACAGAGTTAGCCTATAGCAACATTGACGAAGTATTGGCACACATGCTGGGGTGAGGGCGTTGGGGGGGTGGGGAAACAGGGGGGACGAAGCTGCTCTGTTCCCCCTCTCCACAGAGTCCAAGGTCATGTTTGCATGTCCCGCCCCTCAGTCCAGCAGTCCAAAGCAAGCACTTCCTCACTCTGATCTCTGGAGTAATGCAGGGGCTCACAGACAGTTTGAAGTAGCCATCTGGGCACACAAACTTGAAAACTTTCACTAAGTCTGGCCTATAGGTTGCCTTCCACTATATGCTTAAATTAACAGAAATAAATGAATTGTGTTAGTTAAAAAATATTTGTCCTGCTAACCTAATTTTATACCTAATATTAGTCACTGGTAAAAGTTTTGTTTTTCCTTTCCACCTAAGTTTGACTTTCAAAAATAAAAAAGCTAACAACTGAAAATGAACTATTGAAATCCACCATCTTTCCAAAATCTTTCACGCTTAGAGGATAATATTTATAAAGACAACTCACATGTATTTCACATGGCTTTTCAGATTTTATAAAACACCTTAACAAATATTGTCCCATGTTTAAGTCATATCAATGCTATGAATTAGATAATAGAATACTCTGTAATTTCTATGTTCAAGGAGCAAACATGCTGAGAGATGAATTTACTAGTCCAAAATCAAACAATTCAAAATCCAAGTCTTCTCATGTCAACTCCTAATCCCAACATATGATGGTAAATGCTATAATATTCAGATAATGGACATAAAAAATCATTTTAATAATGTATTATAAGGATTCTACGAAGCTGTGTTTAAAATGAATGACCATGTTATAGCAAAAAGTTTGAGAATATATTGAGTGCCTGGAACAACATAGTAAAGTTAAAAGTGTAATTTATCTCTAGACACTTGCTTAATCTAGCTGGCAAATTAATGAGGAGCTCACCAACTTCATTTTATACTTAAAACTTTATAAGTGAGTTGCCAAGAATCAAATTAATTTTCCAAAAGATCAATGAGATTACAGATTTACTTAAGTATTAAAATAAGTTAGAAGAATTTCAAATTTTAAAGCAAGATTCTAGAAACTTAATCTCTTTTATTTCAAAGAAGTGGAAGCTGAGGCCCAGAAGGTTTCAGTGAAGTGGCCAAGATCATATAAATAGTAACTGTCAGGTTCTTAACCCAAGTCATCTGACTCCACATCCAGCAACCATTCCCCAATCTCACACTATAGACTTCCTTTTTATTCCATAAAAAGCCTGTGACTGTTGTAATGAGTAACTAGCCAAACTCTCACCTTTAGCTATTAATTACTTATCTTAAATTTCTATTCTATAAATTACTCATTACACTATCACACTTAATTCTCTTTCTCATAATTAATAGCTTTCATATTGTTATAATTTTGACCCAACAGAGTTTACAGAATAATATTAAATGAAAATAAAGATCAAAATGTACTTAACAAAATAGGTCAATTTAATTCAACAAATATTCACGAACTACCAATTATATGAAATAACTAGGGACACAATGCTGGAGTATATAACAAGGAAAGTCAATACATGAACTAATTAAGTATTTATTAAATATTTAGTATGTGAAAAGCTCTGTGCTAAACACTGAGAATGCAAAAAGAAAAGTCAAATAATTGCTGCTTTTAAAAAAAGACCTCTTAATAGGAGAAACAATATACACAGGAGGTTTCAGTTATAGGTAAATAGAAAGGAATTATGATGCAGCTGAAAACATTCAGTAAGTAATGCATCTTCTTCAACAGTATTTCTGCTTATAAAAGCACATCCATTTTCTGAAATGCTGAAACATTTAACAATACCAAGTACTGGTAGCAATGACAACTTTCTTTTCTGAGTTTTCTGTAGTTGTGGTTACTGAGGAGGTATGGTGTACTTACTGAAACTACAAATGCTAGGTGGAATCCCTATGAAGGTTAATTCCCTGGACTGTGGCTGAGAGGGGCTAGGCTGCTAATCAAATAGAAACTGTATTACCAAAGCCCTTGGCTCAAGACTCCTAGACTATCACTGTGTGAATAGAATTAGCTTAAGCCCATTCATAGTTAAAACTCTACTATCAGAAATGATATCATCCCCACCTCCCTTAGTGGGGAGGGGAGATGAGTTACCCACAGTGACAATAAGTAACAAATTAAGAACAAGGGACTGCCCTTTGGGCAGTCCAAATCAGTGTAGAGGCTGCCATTTGTCCACTTGAATTAGAGGTGGACCCACAGGAAGTGAGGAGAGACACTATCTCTTCAAGTATGTTGGTTACTTCCTGTTGGGGCAGTTCCCGCTTTGAACTTGGTGCTGAAGGATCTCGGTTGAGACCTCAGGCTGCTTCCACTCTGAATGGTCACGTGGGTAAGTTAGGCTGACTTCCTTGGCCTACCTTCGCATTTCCAGACTCTACCTTAAGTAGGCTTCTTGCCTCTCTGATTGCTAAGGCCTTGCGGTTTGTAGCCTACTTTAATTAGCCTTCCAATCCTCTCTCCACCCAGCCTCAGGTAGACCTGGACTAGCCTCTCCCTCTCTCTGTTTCCCTACCTTCTACCTTCTTAATTGTAAATAAAGTACCTTAAACCTGATCCTGATTTGGGTCTATTTTAATTATGGAATCAATCTAAATTATTGATTCCTGGTGGCCACACCTTAAATATATATATCTATAAAATATCTGTAATCTCCCTCTTACATCACCATCCAGGTCTGAAGCAAGATGGCGGCCAAGATGGTGGTCATGAGGCAGCTAAGTGACTGGCTAGAGAGCTGGAAGTAGAGTCAGGAAAATCTAATTCAAATCCAGCCTCTGACACTGCCAAACAATGTGACCCTGGGGCAAGTCATTTAACCTGTTTACCTCAGTTTCTGCAACTTTACTCTGAAGAGATGAAACCTCAAGTTTTGTTCCAGAGTTGTTTAGGAGTCACCTGTTCAAAAGTGGGCTGTAAGAGTATGGTACATGAAATTGAGGAAAAAATAAAATATTATTAAAAAATAAAACAAAATGAAATATATACCTTGAAATATGAAAGGAAAAAAAAGTATGGTACAAAGGAAAGAAGCCATAGAGCCTGATTCCCCATTTTGCCACTTATGACATGTGTGCCACCTGAGTTGAAAGGAAATGCTGACATCATCTAATCCAATCCATCATTTTACAGAAGAGGAAACTAAGGTTTAGAAAGACCATGTTATTTGCCCAAGTTCTGAGTTAGGATTTGAACCCAAAGCTACTGCCTCCAAATTGAAGAAATTTGTACAGTCCCATTGTTCTATAGAAGATACAATTTCAAAAGTAATCTAGCCCAACATGATTTTATAGGAAAGGAAACGAATAGCTGAAAAGGCTAAAGGACAATTTCCCAAGCTAAAGTTACCTGCTCATTGCCCTGTGCTCTCTAGAATGTGGCTCCCTCCTAATGAAACAGCCTCATCCTCTTCAATACAGGCTGTACTTGCACCATTGCCCATCATCCGACCCCTTCTCTGGCCAAGGAAAAAGAGCTGAAATATCCCATGTTTCCCACTGCCATATCTAGCCTCTCCCTCTTCCTATCCATGAATCATTAACTTTTCTTCCTTTGAGGTATCTACCACTCAATCACAATTCTGGAAGCTGTTGCTTCAGACCTCCAATACACTCCTTTTCTATCCTCAATGAGTTGAGTGCCCAACTCATGATCTTTCTCTCTTCCTCAATTCTGTGGAAAATATATGTAAAGGTAATGGAGACACCTGGGATATTATGATAAAACTAAGTAATTGTGGGTACACACACTGGAGTTTTTGAGAGACTGGACCAGGATGGAAAGACCAGAGTTTAATGGATTCCCACAGGAATGGCAGTTGATCTTAACTGTCACTCAGCTTCCCCTAGGCCAGAGTCTAGAAACAGGCTGACAAGGTAAAAGGGACTTAACAGCTTTAATTATGTTTGACTAAAAGGTGGGAAAGGGATTTCTATACTTAAAATCTAAAGGAGAAAACCACAGGGCAATGGGAGGACTTATTCTACTCTTATCTAAGTGATCTAAACTAACAGGGCCCAAGGAGCTATAAATGGAGTCTCTGGGTGACTGCCTCAGACCTGGAATCTACCAGGCTTGAGTACAGCTGGAGCTTTGTGGCTTTGGGATTCTCACTGCAATCCACTGATGATCTCTGGATACCAGGAGCTAAGGTTGACTCAGGAACCAAGTAGGAGGGGATTGCTTGAAACGCTGTCCACCAGATTTCAAACTTTTCCTTCTTCCTTTGGCACTGTAGTTCTTGTCCTTTTTGCTAGATGCCACACCACACAGGATCCCAGGGGAAAATCAGGAAGCAGGGTGTCCTTTGTTCTGAAGTCTCCCAGGCTGGCAACGGTTTTTGCCCACCACTAATGGAGTCCTCACTCAGGGCACAGACACACTTCCTCCTCCCTCATTCCATCCTGGAATTCCCAGCTCCAGCTCCTTCCTGCTATGTACAACTTAATTCCTAATCACTGGCTAATCTAATCTTCCTCACAACAATTCCGGTCCTCAAGCTAGGGAATTCAGCACACATACTGATACCCCCTCAAATATGCTTAAATCTCAATTCCTCAACATCCAGCTTCATTTACAAAGTTCTAAACTTCCACCACTACCTGTCAGCCAAACACAAAGATGGACAAATTTGGTTTTGTCACAACTCACAAATGTACCACTTCCATATCCATGAACTCTGAATTCCTTTATTCTCACCATAAACTATTATGATTCTACTTCTTCATCTACCTTGCAACCCCAATTCCTGTTCTTCATTCACAGTGTTACTTCTCAATCTTAGTTCAATATTTCTTTCGAAGACCATCACCTCCTCAGTGGTAATAATATCCTCAATTCCCTAGCTTGGCCCCTTAAATTAATCAATTCAGCTCTACACTATCCTCTGCTCTTCAATCTCTGTACCTCTCTTATCCTATTGCAGATTTTGCCCTGTCAAGCCTCTGGCCAGCTACTGTCTTTGTTCTCACTCATGTTCTGCCAAACAAAGCAGGAGAAAATCCCCAAAACATGCTAACTGCTGTCCATGACAAATTTGTTATTTAAACTGGTCCCTCACTAATGAAAGGGAACCCTTTTACACCTCCTTAAATGATTCACTATCACAATTTTCAAATCAGCTTTTTCAAATCTTCTCATCCCTCCTTAAATTTCACATGGCTTCTCCTCCCCCCACCCTCTTAGCTGGGAGCATTATCTCAAATGTCATGGAAAAAAAATTGTGATAAGTCAAGATTTAAGCCTAGTAAGAAATGCATACAAGCATGCCCATTTTATCATGTCCTCATTTGATCCATCCATCCATACTATCCTCTTCTTTCTCTCTGACTCTCTCTCAGTGTCTCTGTGTATCTCTGTCTCCGTCTCTGACTCTGTCTCTCTCTGTCTCTGTCTCTCTATCTCTCTCTCTCTCCTACTTTTAAGAAGATAAAATTGACATCTCTTGGAAAGCAATTGGATATGGGAGGAGTGAAAGAATAAAAGGATGACACCCAGGTTGCAAGCCTGAGGGACTGGAATGATGTACCCTTTACAAGAACAGAGAAGTTTGGAAGAAGAGAGAATTTCAGAGGAAAGATAATAAGTTGAGTTTTGCACATTCTGAGTTTAAGATGAGTACAAGAAACCCAATTCAAGGTGTCAGAAGGCTGGAGATGCAATACTTGAGGTCAGCAGAGAGGTTAGAACTGGCTAAACAAATTTCAGAATGCTCATCACAGAGGAGTCAATTGAATACATGGAATGAATGAGCTCACTGAATGAAACAATATAGTGGGAGAAGAGGGTCCAAATCAGAGACCTGAGGAATACTCATGGTTTGGATGAAGATTCGGCAAAGAAGAATGAGGAATGGTCAGACATACAGGAAAACCAGGAGAATGATGTCTCATGGAACTTAGAGAAGAGAGTATCGAAGAGAAAAAAGTGACCAATGATGACAAAGGCTACAGAGTGGTCAAGAAGGAGAAAAGGCCATTAAATTTGCTAACTCTGGAGAGATGAGTTTCTGTTGAAAGATGACATCAGAAGACAAAACATGGAGAATTTAAAAAAGAGTAAGAGGAAAGAAAGAAAGTGGAAATATCTATTGTAGACAGCTTCCTCAAAGAGTTTAGAGAAAAATAGGAGAGAAATGGGACAACGGCTAGTGGGAACAACTAGATCAAGTGAGAGTTTTTATAGGATGGGGAGACATAGGTATGTTTGTAGAAAAAAGCAAAGCAGTGAGCAGACAGGAAGAGTTTGAAGATAAATAAGAGAATAAGAATGATAGAGGAAGCAATCTGTTGGAGAAGATGGGATGAAATTAGATCATCTATACACATAAAGGGTTTTGCTTTGATGAATACCAAAAGGAGTAACATCTTCATGGAAGACAAAGATGAAGAAAGAAATAGTGACAGAAAGTATCTGGAGATAAGGAAAAGAAGAGAAATAGCTCTTAACAAATGGTCTAAATTTTTCGAGTAAATTATGAGACAAAGTTCTCAGCTGAGAAAGTGGGACAAGAAGAAGCCACAATCAGGAAGGATGCAAAGGTTTAGAAGAGGCACCATAAGGAAAAGGCATTAATTAAAGATATTTGAACAGTTTGCCTTATAGCAATGAGATCCCTAATGAGGTTATATGACATAAATTTGTAATGGATCCAGTCAGAATGGTTTAGTGATACTCTATAGTATTGTTTGGTAGTATATATGCAGGAGTAAAGGTGGCACATGGTAGGAGTGATTAAAGGCTAAGACTTCACAAGGCAAAATTGGTAATTCAATACTGCCCCTGGGCCAAGGAATACAAAAGAAGAGGACAATGCGGAGTTGAACTGTTTCATGAAGGAATTAAGATGAAGAAGGGAAAAGTCAATTACTAATGTAAGAATGGAAGCCTGGGAGAGAACTGAGAAACTGAAGGACTATAGGTCACAATGTAAATGAAGAACAAGGTCTAGTACTAAAAAGGTAGGAGTGGAAGATGACAATAGACTGTCCTCAGATAAGAGAATTTCAGAGTTCATGTACATAGGAGTGGTACATTTGTGGTAAAGGAAAAATCAAGGATATGATCATCTTTTTGTGTACCTGAGGATAGGCAGAGAAGCAGGCCATGAAAAATGAGTAAGACAAGGAACTATGAGATAAAGGTGCTTAGGAAAGAATCAATATGTATGTTGAAGACCTCTAGTATGAGAGCAAGAGGTGACCAGTGTAATGAAACTAAAAACTCATGATCCAGGCATTAAATTCATTAAAGGAGGGAGGGAGTCCCAGCGGTCAGAAGACAATATGCATTGTTAAAGGAAGGATTACAGGGTGATGGTGATAAAGGGAGATTCTGAAAGTAGCCATAGGGAGCAAGGAATAGGTATAACAACACTCCTATTTCAACAAGTGAGTCATTTGGGATTAGAGGGTAGGGAAGAATTAAGAAAATGACACAGGAGATGAATGAAAATAATACCATGCTATAAAGTGAGGCTTTGTCATCAAGATAGAGCAAGGTCTCAGTGAGGACCAAAAATGGAAAGTGTAGAAAAGGAAAATATTTAAGATAAAAGCAAGCTTGTTACCTATGGAGCAAAGATACCAGAGAGTACAGAGGAAGGAATGAATAGCTTTAGAATGGAAACTGTGGAAGGCTAGGTTAAGGGGAATGAGAATAATGAATGAGGCAGTGTGGAATAGAGAACAGTTTGAAATAATGGCAGCTGGAGGTTCAGAATCATTGAAATGAAAACGGTATGAATAGGGGAGTGGGAGTAGGAGAGGGAGTCTATTAATCATTGAGCAAGAGTTTAGCTGGGTCAGTGATGGCAAACCTATGGCACAGGTGCCAAAGATGGCACAAAGAGCACTCTCTGTGGGCACACTGCCCTCCCAATACCCTCATCCACCCAGAGTTCATTACTAGAAAAGCAGAGGGAATTGGCGGAGCTGCTCCCCTCCCTTTCTCTACAACGCCTGATGACATTTTTTCACATCACCCACCCGTCTGCCCAGCAGCCCAATGGGAACACATGGGAATAAGGTGGGTGGCTCACAGGCAGCAGAAATGAAGGGAAGCAGAGTGCTACAGCCATTCCCCTCCCCCTCTCTACACTCCCTGAGGTCATTCCTCACTTCATCTACCCTTCTGTCCAGCAGCCCAACGGGAGAGCTTTCTCCCTCCCCTGTGTGGGCTAAAGGGGAGGGGGAGCATGGCACACCCAGAACGTGCTTGGGGGGGGGGGGAGAATACAGCACTCAGTTTGCGGGGGGCAGGGCCTGGCCCTCTATCTCAAAGAGGTTCACCATCACTGAGCTAGGTTTTCATTGTACAGGGAGTCTGGCTTCAGAATAAAATTCACTCAGTGTCTACAGCAGTTCAAGAAACGGAACACATGCTAGAAGATGAAGAAATGGCATTCTCACTTTTCCCCAAGGCAGAAGACAAGACTGGAGACGTGATGGCCTTTCTCCTGCTCCCTAGAAGGGAAGAGTCTGGTATTCTATGGAATGGAGTTTCTCCTCTTCCTACAGATGACTAGAGAGGAGACCTAGCACAAAATAATGAAATGATGTTTTCTCCCCTTACTGCAAAGAGAGAAGACTCACATGTAATGAAATGGTGCTACTCCTTTTCTAGTAGAAGACTAGAGACCCAGTTGGACAGAATAGTGTTTTCTCCACTTACCTCAAAGTCAAGAGTCTGGTACTACATATAGTTCTTTTGTACAGTTGTTTGCATATTATCTACCCATTTCATTTCAACTGAGTTCCATATGAGATATGATGGTATTTACCCTTTCTTTATGGTCTCAGCACTTAGTGGCATAGTGGATAGAACACTGGACCTAGAGTCAGGAAAATCTGAGTTCAAATACTAACTCAGAGAGTTACGTCACTTAACCTGTCTGCCTAGGTTTCCTCATCTTTAAAATGGGTAAAATAATAACACCTACCTCCAAGGATGTTACAAGAGTCAAATAAGATATGTGTAATACATTTTGCAAATCTTAAGGCATTACAAAAATGCTAGTAATTAATAAATATTACTCATTGTATATGTATGATTAATTAAATTAACTAATGGTTCTAATATCAATTTGAAACAGAACCTTTCCATTGCCCTAATATTTTAGACAGCATTGATTAGTTGAAAAACAGAGAAGACTTACTTAGTTGAGTTTGGAATAAAAGGAATTTCCTTATATATTAAAAATGCTAAAGGAAAAAAATTTTAAACCCCCATTAACATCCTTTTTTACATCTGTTCAAGTCTACAGATTCTATTTTAGCAATGTCTTTCACATTTGTCCCTTCCTACTACTTCACACTATATTTAAATCCTTATTATCACTCAACTAGAAAATTTAAATTATTTCCTTAGAAATTCTCTCATCTCTATTATCTTTCCCTTCCAATCCAACCTTCATTTCTTGCCAGCTTAACTGAAATCATAAACAGATCTTGGGCTCTAAAACTTCAGTGGTTTTCTAACAGAAAGGCATCTTTATTTAGTGGAGAATACACAGAATAAGGAAAATCAGGTTTATATCCTCCAACACTTTTTTACTTTATGACCATGGACCAAATACTTAATCTCTATGACTCTAATGATTTCACAACTCAAAGAAGGGAAGAAAAATAGTCTATAAATGCTAAAATGCATTTAAATATGAGTTACTACCATTATCACTACCTACCAAATAAAACTCAAATATTCTCTCCTGTCATTCAAGATCTTCTCCAATCTGCCCTCTCTTTTGAATTTCAGCCTTCTCTAATAAGGATTCTTCTTTTCATATAAATAGCCAGTGATAGCAAACCTTTTAGAGACTGAGTGCCCAAACAGTAACCCTCACGCCACATGTAAGCCCTCTGCCTTACCCCAGACAGGGGAGGGAGGAAGTGCTCCTACTGGGCTGCTGGGCAGAGGGGTGGGGGAAGTGAGGTGAGGTGGAAAGTGGGAAGGGAGCCCCTTCTGGCATGCTCCAGCACATGTACCATAGGTTTGCCAACACAGTTCTAGACTCCTAGTCCAAATGAACTACTTAGTGTTCCTGGAACATATCTTTTATACTTTTTTGCCTCAGTGTTTTTGCTTACCATATTCCCTATGGTCAGAATATCTTTTCCCCCACTTCCCCCTATTTTATGCCTATTTTCTAAATCCCTGCTCAGATGTTATCTTCACCTGATTTCCACTTTTATTCCCAATCAAAAATGCTTATTCCAAACAGACCTTAGGTAATATTTATTTGACTCAAATTCTATGAAATTAGGAATTCTAAAACAGGTGTGCCTCTTTTGATGAACAGGTTATATTCCTGGATAAGAAAGTAAGTAAATATATAGGCAATGTATTAAGGAATTCTGCAACTTAAAGAAATACTATTGTGAATATTTTTTGTAACACAAAGAAACAGAAACTTTAGAAAGGCACATCATCTTCCCAGAATTTTATTATTACAGATTTTAATATTATTATTGCTTACATAAAATAAATTTCTAGGAGCAGCAAGGTGGCTTAGTGGATAAAGTCAGACCTAGAGTCAGGAGTCCCTGGTTTAAATCTGGCCTCAGACACTTTCTTACCTGTGTGACCCTGAGCAAGTCACTTAACCCCAATAGCCTATGCCTTATTGCTCTTCTGCCTTAGTTCTAAGACAGAAGAAAAGGGTTGTTTTTTTTAAAGTAATACACATTTCTGTCCAAAAAGAAATAACACAAACCACTTTTTAGCATAGAAAAAAATTAACTGTGTGCCTTTAGTTAAGGACAACAAAAGCTAAGAGGCATAAACAAACATTCTAATTGCTCCCAAAATAGGGTATGTGGTTGACAAGTAAGTGGAAAAACAAAAAGGAAGAACTTTTTACTTCACTATAAAACATATAACTCTAACTACAAAACTAAACACATAAATCACAAATACCTCAATCATCTATTAATTATAATTAATAAGAGATAAGCATTTTTTCTCTTCAACATCAGTATATCTCATACCAAAAAGCTGATCAATCCTAGATATTAACTTTATGATCATGTTTAAAATAACAAAAGTACTATAATAAATGTTTAGGTTATGCTTATCTCTAATGTTCATTAATTTCTTAGCAACAGCTGGAACTTGACATTAAACCACTAATACAGAAGTTCACTTAAAAAAGAAAAAAAAAACTTTTAAACTTTCCTAATTTAAAATTGAAATGTCCCATATTTGAGCAGTGAAAATTAAATCTAAGCTAAATCTACAATCAAAAAGTGGGGTATTTCCTAAATTCTTAAAAACTTCCCTATACATGCCACAAAGTTATTACTTAATTGTATTTAAAGTATATTTTAGAGTTATTTTAAGTATTAAAAAAGTTAGCTATTTATCTACTTCCAAATATTCTACTAATATTCAATAAAATAAGCTAATCTATAAAAAGTATTTTGCAAACCTCATGGCATTATATAAATACTCTTTTATTATTCACAAAACATCACAGACATTAAAAGAATATCTCACAAAAACACATAATACATGGTTAGCTGAGTTTGGGGTACACAGAATTTCTTATTAGGTCAAAGATGCCAGAGGAAATTATTTTAAAACTTCCCACAAATATAATGTCTTTGTTCATCCTCTATAACCCCTCTAAAGTTGTCCCTTCCTCTTTATTCCTACTGTGCCTTAAGTAAAGGTTTTCATTACAACCCAACTTAATCTCTATAACTGCCTCCTTAGAAATCCTTTTTTATTCTGAAAGAGAATTTCTCCCAGGATAACTAAAGGCATTTTGCTGATATTTAAAATATTCTCCCTTAACAAAAGATCAAGAATATCAAGGGAAAAAAATGTGAAGGATCGGGCCTAGCAGTACCAGATCTTAAACTGTTCTATAAAGCAGTGGTCATCAAAACAATATGGCAGGGGACACCTGGGTAGCTCAGTGGATTGAGAGCCAGGCCTAGAGACAGGAGGTCCTAGGTTCAAACCCAGCCTCAGACACTTCCCAGCAGTGTGACCCTGGCCAAGTCACTTGACCCCCATTGCCCACCCTTACCACTCTTCCACCAAGGAGCCAATACACAAAAGTTAAGGGTTTAAAAAATATATATATATGTGTATATATATATATGGCATATGGATCAGTGGAATTGACTAGGGGTAAATGACCTCAGCAAGTTAGTGTTCGATAAACCCAAAGACCCCAGCTTTTGGGACAAGAACTCATACCTGCCCAAAACTGCTGGCAAAACTGGAAAACAATATGGGAAAAATTAGGTTTAGATCATATATAGACCCTATACCAAGATAAATTCAAAATGGGTAAATGGGTAAATAAGTTAAATATAAAGAGGGAAATCATAAATAAATCAGATGAACATAGATAGATAGATAGATAAGATAGATAACTGTCAGATCTGTAGGAAAGGAAGGAACTTAGCAAGAGATAGAAAACATTACAAAATGTAAAATGAATGATTTTGATTACATCAAATTTAAGAGGTTTTGTACAAGCAAAACCAATGCAACCAAAATTAGAAGGAAAGTAACAAACTGGA
Organism: Gracilinanus agilis; assembly: GCF_016433145.1. Taxonomy (NCBI): domain Eukaryota; kingdom Metazoa; phylum Chordata; class Mammalia; order Didelphimorphia; family Didelphidae; genus Gracilinanus; species Gracilinanus agilis. Next base: position 112,676,503 of record NC_058132.1, on the reverse strand, counting down.
AGAACATTTTTATAACAAAACTCTCTGACAGAGGTTTAATTTCCCAAATATATAAGGAACTAAGTCAATTTCACAAAAAATCAAGCCATAACCCAATCAACAATTGGTCAAGGGACAGGAATAGGCAGTTTTCACACAATGAAATCAAAACTATCAATAAGCACATGAAAAAGTGTTCTAAATCCCTTCTGATTAGAGAAATGCAAATTAAAACAACTCTTGAGGTACTACCTCACACCTAGCCAATTGGCCAATATGGCAGAAAAGGAAAGTGATAAATGTTGGAGGGGATGTGGCAAAATTGGGACATTAATGCATTGCTGGTAGAATTGTGAATTGGTTCAATCATTCTGGATGGCAATTTGGAACCATGCTCAAAGGGTTTTAAAAGACTGTCTGCCCTTTGATCCAGCCATACCACTGCTGGGTTTGTACCCAAAAGAGATAATAAGGAAAAAGACTTGTACAAAAATATTTATAGCTGTGCTCTTTGTAGGGGCAAAAAATTGGAAAATGAGGGGGTGTCCATCGACTGAGAAATGGCTGAACAAATTGTGGTATCTGTTGGTGATGGAATACTATTGTGCTCAAAGGAATAATGAACTGGAGAAATTCCATGTGAACTGGAAAGACCTCCAGGAACTGATGCAGAGTGAAAGGAGCAGAAAGAGGAGAACATTGTACACAGAGGCTGATACACTGTGGCACAATTAAATGTAACAGACTTTTCTACTAGCAGCAATGTAACGATCCAGGAAAATCCAGAGGAATTTATGAGAAAGAACGCTACACACATCCAGAGAAAGAACTATAGAAGCAGAAACACAGAAGAAAATCATACAATACATCACATAGTTCAATAGGAATATGATAAGAGTTTTGATGTTAAAAGATCACTCTACTGCAAATATTAATATGGAAATGGGTTTTGAACAATGATACATTTATAACCCAGTGGAATTGTTTTTCAGCTCCAGGATGGAGGAGGGAAGAGGGAATGGGAAAATCATTAATCATGTAACCATGGGAAAATATTTTAAATTAAAAAAATTAATTAAAACCTAGCTCGGAAGATAACCGATGGAGATCATAAAAATAACCAGAAAAAATTAATAAAACCATAAACTAAGGAGAAAACAATGAATAAGTATTGTGCTATGAAGGAAAAGAAAGCAAAATTCTACCATGAAAAAGAGAGTCCTACAGATTCTGTAAGTGTCATGGAACAGTAGCAAGAAATTCAAGAATTATTCAAAAAAGAAATAAAACAAAAGAAAATATTAGGAATGACAATAAGTCAGAAATTGGTGCACTAACAAGGAAAATCTAAAAATTTTCCTCAGTATAGGAAAACTGCATATATGATAGAGAATATTTCCAGAAATCTAAATGGCATCATCATAAAACAAAAAATGACCTAACAGGATAAATACTTAGAGGGAAGAAGAGTAAGAGTTTAATTAATACTCTATGTAATGAATATGACAAATCCCCTACAAGTAAATCATGGCACAACATGAACTATGATATAATACAAGGAGAAGTTGTATGCAAGAGGAAAACAAGATTAAAGACAAAGGGGGAAAAGTAATACATATCTGATAAGGCCATTATGTACTCCCTTGGCCTCTCAATAAGACAATAAGATAAAAAGCATTCTATGTGTACTTTTGTGTGTGTGTAACAGAGACAGGCAGAGGCAGAAGGAGAGAATTTTCCCCCTTTGAAGGAATACAAATATTAGAAGACTACCTTCTTGACAGAAAAAGTTTTTAGCTTCTCAAAATTATACTACAATCCTGAATTGGGAATTGTAAAAAGGAAACCTTTATTCTTTTTTTAATTTCGCAGGGGACCTGGAGGTCCTCTTACCATAGAGATGCGTAGGGATTAACTAGCCCACAGTTACAGGAAATAGAAACCATAGAGACAGGAAAGGAAACCATAGTCAAAGGAAGGAGGAACCATAGAGAAAGAAAGTGAGGTAGAAAAAGGGTATAAAAAGGAGCAGCATCAGTTGGGGGAAGAGGAACTGTCAATTGCTGACAGGTGCTGGCAGTTGCAAGGAAGTTGGCTGCTGGGAGTGTGTTGGGTTGGTGGTTGGTGTTTAGTTGCTGGAATATAAAAGGGGAGTCTGAGTTTACTGGTAGGGCTTTTGGCTTTAGCCTTTAAAGGACATCTGGCTTTAGTCTTTAGAGGGCTTTTGGGTTTTGGACTTTTGGTTTGGGCTGTCAGGTTTTTTTCTTTCTAGAATTTTTTTGGACTGGAATGGGTTGGAATTTTGTGGGGTAGTTGTTATTAGCGGTAATTACAGGCAGTTATAGGTAGACATAGGCAGTTTTAGGTAGTAATTATAGGTAGTTATAGGATAACTAGTATAGACATTAGGAAATTTTCTTTCTCTACCTCTTTCCTATATTTCCCTCCTTTATTATATTCTTTTCTATCTCTATTTTAATAAAACTAAATTGTTAATTATTAAAAGCTGCTCTTTTATTTTGTCAAACCCCTATTTTAACTCTTACAAAATGTATGAGTCCCTAAGGGCAGCCAGCACACAAAGAGGTAAGAGAGACAAAGAAATAGGATACCATAGCCTTAGGAAAGGCCAGGATGAGGTCTCATGACTTGGGACACTGAATAACACCTAATACACAACATTACTTCCATACAACACTGCTTCCTTTGAGGCCTACTATTTCTAAGCATAAGGCACAGCAAACAACAAGAAGGATAGGATAAGATCTACAAAGGTAATGACACAAAAATGGGATCTAAAAGGGAGTTCAAGTTCAGAAGCTTTATACTTATGAGAGACAGAGAAATTAAAGAAGGAGTAAGTGAAAACATCTCTAAAGTGTTATCTTACATGAATCAAATTGGCAAAGATGTTTAGAAACTGGAAAATATATATTTGAAAGCAAGGAGGGAAAATGGCCAACTCAGTGCTGTTGGAGTTGTGAATGGATCTGAGCATTCTGGAAAACGATTTTTTAATTATGCCAAAAAAGTGACTAACTTGTTTGTACTATTTGACCTTGAAATCCTATAACTGGGTTCCAAAAAGAATAATGACAGCAAGAAAAGACAAATGTATAAAAATATTCATAATAGAAAATTATCTATAACAACAAAAGCTGGAAATAAAACTGGGAAATGTTAATGAATAAATTAAGTTACATGAATGTAACAGAATATAATTAGGATGTAAGAATGGCAAATAGAGAAAATCAAGATTTTGAAAGATTTCTATGAAGTGATGCAGAATGAAAAAAGCAAATCCAAAAGAATAATTTACATGAAAGTAAAATACCAAAAGCAAAAACAACTCCAAAAGTTAACAAAACTCAGGTAAAAGACAACACAAATTATTAAAGTTAAAGGATACATGATTCCTTTCTGCTAACAACTTATAAACTAAAAATAGTGGAAAATTACAAGTACTATCCATTTCAAAATAGTTTAAGGGTATTTTCTGGAAACCAAAGTAATTCTTATTTCAAAATAATTATATAGCTACACATTAATATATAACTATATTAATAAAAGTTTCCCTTTGTAACTGGAAGAAAAAAGGAAAGGAATTTATTATTGATACATGAGGAAGATAATAATGCTAATATACATATGGAGTACTATGTTCATTTTTAGTTGCCACATTTTAGGAATTAAATTAAGAAGTTGGACAACATTCAGAGGAAGGTAACCAGGACACCAAAGAACATATCAAATAATAATCAGTTGAAAGAACTGAGAATGCTTACCAAAATGAAAAGACTATTCAGAGAGACATGAAAGTCATATTCAAGTATTTAAAGGGCTGTCTTATGGGGAAAATATATTTATTCTGCTTGATCCCATAGGGTATACTAAAGTTGTTGTTCAGTCATTTCAGTCACATCCAATTCTTTGTGTCCTCATTTAGAGTTTTCTTGGCAAAGATACTAGAGTAGTTTACCATTTCCTTCTCCAGTCCACAGCTACAAAGACCTGATTTGAACTCACAAAGATGAGTCCTCTTGACTAGTCAAAAATGCTCTATGCACTGTATCACCTACCTCCCTTTATATCAGTGATTCCCAAAGTGAGCGCTACCACTCCCTAGTGGGTGCTACAGCGATCCAGGGGGGCAATGATGGCCACAGGTGCATTTATCTTTCCTATTAATTGCTATTAAAATTTTTAAAAATTAATTTCCAAGGGACTAAGTAATATTTTTTCTGGAAAGGGGGTGGTAGGCCAAAAAAGTTCGGGAACCACTGCTTTATATAATTAAAGAGCAATGGATAACAAATGGCAAAGAAAAAGATGTGATGTCAAAGGATTAAAGGATCATAGATTTAGAACTGCAAGAGCTCTTGAAGGTAATTCCTCATTTTATAAATGAGAATGGAATGAGTTAAGTGTCTTGTCCAAGAGTATATATGTAGTAAATGCCTTGGGCAGTATTTGATCCAAATTCTTCAAAGAAAATGTGGATTAATAATTAAAATTATTTAAAAATGGAATATGTTCCCTCAAGATGTTCTTCCTCAGTAAATATCTTTCAGCAAAAGTTGAACAAACACTTTTCAGATACATTTATCAAGGGATTTTTGTTAAGGTATATAGTTTGTACTAGATGGCCTCAAAGGTTCTTCCATCTTAGATTCTAGAATGTGATAGTAAGTAACAGGTCCAAGGCATTCAACTGCAAACTCCCTTCTGAACACATTATCTACTTAAGTTGATATGGTTACTAAAATGCCAAACATAGTTTGCTAATCTGTACATGAAGACAATTCACATGCCATTACCAGACTCACAGAATTTTTTAATTACAAATGACATTAGCAAGTTATCCTGTTCTACCCATACTCCCAACCTGAAATGTCCTTCTCTCTCCACCCCACTCAAATATAATATCTATCTCTCAAAAAATCAAATGAATCTGTAATCTCATGATTCAGGAGTTCCCTCTGACAATGAAGACTACAATATGTATCCAATGTAGATTACAACCCATCTTATGTCTGCCCCTCCCTTGCAACTCTTGTCCATCTCTTCCCAAAAGTCCACCACAGGAGGTCCACTTAACATGCCTAGAACTTCCTCACATTCTATTGACATTGCAGAAGTATGAGTGGAACATGAATGGAACATTGGCTATACACATGTTAGTTAGTCTTCATTCTTACCACATAGCCAGCCCATCTTTTCATACTATCAAACAATCCACTTATTATGTCTTTTTCTCTTGTTCTTTCTCACAGACACCATGTACCTCTCCATGGCCCTCTGTTTGATATATATCCTTCAAACCTTTATAAAATCGTACCTGAATTCCAAAGCACTTTTTAACTCAGTATATTTCTAATTTGCAGTTATGGTGCTGTACATTACACTTACATCATTTTTGATCCTCATGTCTCTTCAGATTTCATACTCCAAGGGCACATCCTCTAATTGCTACTTCTTTAGTATAAATATATACATGTCTCACACCTCCATGCAATACCTACAACAGCATTCTGTACAAAAAGGTATGCCACACAAAGAAATACAGTCATATTTATACAAAAACATTTACAGCCTTTTGTGGTAGCAAAGAACTGAAAATTTGAAAGGATGTCTATCAACTGAGGAATGAGTAAACAAGTTGTGGTATGATACTGTGACAGAATATTATTGTGTTGTAAGAAAGGATGAGCAGAATGATTTCATAAAAACCTGGAAAGACTTATATGAACTAATGCAAAAATGAACTGAACAGAACCAGAAAAACATTGTAATAGTAATTAATATTATAATGAACAACTGTGAATGACTTAGCTATTCCATCAATAAAATGATTTAAGATAATGCCAAAAGACACATGATGAAAAATGTCATCCACCTCCAGAGAAAGAATTGATGGGAATCTAAATGCAGAAGAAAACATACTATATTTCATTTTTTTCATTTTTTTATTTTTTTGTTTTTGCTCAAGTTCTCTTCCACAAAAGACTAATATGGGAAAATAATTTACATAATTGCACATGTAAAATCTAAATGCTAACTATCTTGGTGAAGGGGGTGAGGAGAGAGAGAGAGGAAGGAACCAAATTTGAAGCTCAATTTTTTAAATGTTAAAAATGTTTTTACATGTAATGGGGAGGGAGAAATAAAATTTTAAAAAAGGAAAAACAGGGTACTCTACAAAAGCTTCCTGAATTAGGTATAGAGAATAAAACAAATCATAACCATCTATATAAGTTAAAAAATCTGCCTCTGGAAATAAAGTTTATGCATTTTTCATTTGTGCAGAATCAGAGTCTACTTACTACACCTCATGTATTTCTAATTCACTTTATTTGCCCTCAATTTATTCATAATTATAGTTATCAGTTAATGATGACTGTATTTGAAGTCATGACTTGAAAAATCAAGATACTTGATTTCATTTTAAATTTGTATTAACTAGCTTTTTATTTGCAATTAAATTTTCCCAAAGTGATGGAAATATCACGAAAAAATTCAACCACTGTAGTTCCAAAGATGTAAAGCTAAAATTTCACAAACAAAACATGAAATCTAAATCAAAAGGCTCATAATGTCATTTACTTATATACATTAACTTCAATAACTAAAAACAATTTTTACAATTTGTCATGGCCACTCCTGCTACATAATCACTAATATAGTTTCAAGCAGTCTTAAATACCATGTTCTCTACTAGAATTCCTTCACCAACAACATCAGAGAGTTTTTCAAGTTCTAGATTACTGAGTCAGCCATTTGAAAAAATCAGTAAAGCACAGAAATGTGTACTTTCTAGCAGAGTCTTCAAATATAAATAGAATTTCAAAACTAATAAGGAAAATGTAATCAAAACAAGCCTGAGTTGGGATGAAAAGGACTGAAAACAGTAGAAAGAAAAGTAGTAGAGACTGGTACAAAGAGCAATCTGGTTGAAGAGAAAAAAGATAATCATTTGCCAAGGGTTTAATGAATAACTTCATCAGATACCACTAAACTAGGAGCTTCAGATGAGATAGTTCTTCCCTCAAAAAATATATCTAGTAGAAGTTACTAAAACAAAAGAATAAAAACATACATGTATAGAAAAACGTATTAGTTATAAAAATGGATTAATGGCCAAATATTATACATAACTTCAAACCATTAGATGTAATATAAAAATAATACATATTTCTACATAAACTACCAACTAAATGAACCATTCAGCAAATACAATGGGTTACTACAAATATAAAAAAGCTGCAGTAAAGTTTAAAGCATATTAAACTTTTCAACTGACATAAATCTACAAACATGCAGTTTTACTCTACACAACATCATATAGCAGTTAATAAGATCTCTTATTATGTTTTCCTTGTACCTCAATATTAACATTAAAATATTATTGTTGTTTGTAACAGACTTCAAAAAATATAAGCATCTATTCAAATAAAACTTTAAATCCACAGCATAAAGATCAATCACATAAGTGTGTCTGTCCCTAGGCACTTAATTCACACAGTAAAAATGTTTTGATTCCAAAAGGGAATTTTCAAACTTAAAATTTTTTTCATAAATCAGTCTTCTATTAGTTTAGCATCTCGTTTCTTGCTAATGTTGAGGGGATACATCAAGTTAGACATAAGCCACCAGTGGTTCTACCACATGTGGCCATGACCCATCTGTGATCCAACAGAGTTCCCAAAATGAGTTGTAATAATCCCAAATAATCCCAAAAAATCCCAAATGAGTTGTAATAATGTTTGACCCCAAAGTTACTTCCAAAACCCTGACCACTAACAGGAAGATCAAAACAAAGAAAAAAGAGGCAAAAAATTAAGGTCAGCAGTATATCTAATAAATCAAAAAGTATTCATAACTTTCCTAGCTAACTTACCATTATCATAATCCACTGAAACTTCACATTCTTCTTCCAGTATTATAAACTTCAGATTGAACCCCAATAGATCATGCCACTTTTACCTACTGTCAAAATCAATATGATCTGGTAGAAAGAACCCAAGATATTTTTTCAAGAAATTTTAAATTCCAATTCTAGTTATGAGCCCTAACAACTGTGTGACATGCATTCTGCATTTATAAAAATATCCTGCATTTATTTATCTGCAAACATGTATTACCCCTAAAAGAATATAAGTCCCTTGAAGGCAAGGACTTTTGTTGTATACCTAGATCTAAATAAAATATAAGACATATAAAAGGCATTCAATAACTGTTTAATGGATTTAAGATTCATCTATCTAAATCTACAATCCTGTCACTAAAGCTTTCCTAGTAAACTTTTAAACAATTTAATAGAAAATAGCAGACAAAAGGCGACAATCCAACATTCCCCTCCCAATAACTTTTTAAAACTCCTCAAATCAAGTTATGGAGAAAAAGAGGCTACAAAAGGTTGGTGTGAGAATTTTTTCCTGTCTAAGACAATTTGAGAGGCTGGCAGAAGAGATCTGTGACACTTAGAAGCAGAAGCACAGCAATAGCAGCAGCTTCAGGAGCTTTTAACCATGAGACAGTAAAGGTGTCAGACAACTATTCAGAAAAGACATTACTAAAGACTCTCTTCTAGCACTGGGTGCAGCCAGCACCAACTGGCAGCTCTACTGCCTATAAGCAAGTTCTGAGTCACAATTCCAGAGGTCAGGAGGCTCTTATGATCACGTTTATAAGGCAGCAGGGATCCTGGTCCCAATTACAAGGCAGAGAAGAATGCTAGTGCTTGTGGCTACAGAGGAAAAGGGACCCTTCCTGGGTAAAAGACTAAGAACACACCAATAGACAATGACCACGTTGCTTCCCAGATTACATCATTTTGAAAATACCAACAATGTGTAAACTGCTAGAACTAGCTCTAAAAGGAACACTAACAAAAAATCTAACATATGGGATAATACCTCTTCAACCCTGGGTGAACAAAGCTCACTTTCTACAATATAAAGTTCAAAACCAAGATTTAGACTGAAAAATAAGCAAACAAAAAGAGCTAGTGCAGCGGCACAGAAGACCAAAATGCTAACTTAGAACATCATAATATAAAAACAGGTAAAAGCAAAACCTCAAAGAAAAATGTTAATTGGGCCCAAGCCCAACCAGAATTACTAGAAGAATTTTAAAAAGTAATAATAAGGTAGTGGGGAAATTGAAGAAAGAAATGAGATTGACACAAGAAAATTATTTAAAGAGAATTAAGTTCAGTAAAGGAGGCACACAAACACACACACACACACACACACACACGAAAATAACACCTTAAAAAACAGAATTGGCTTAATGGCAAAAGAGGCATAAAAATTCATTGAAGAAAAGAATGTCATAAAAAGTAGATTAGACCAAATGAAAAAACAGATACAAAAGTTCAGTGAAGAAAACAATTCCATAAAAATTAGAACTAGCAAAGTATAAGATAATGACTCCATGAGCCCATCAAAAAACAATAAAACAGTGAAAAGAATAGAAAAAAATAGAAGAAAAAGTTAATATGACATTGAGAAAACAAATGACCCAGAAACAAGATCAAGGAATTTAAGAATTATTGAACTCCCTAAAAGCCATCACCAAAAAAGGGACCAAGACATATATCAATAAATTGCTAAGAAAAACTCCCCTGATATCTTGGATCCAGAGGGTCGAACAGAAATTGAAAGAATCCACCCATCACCTCCTGAAAAAGATCTCAAAATGAATACTACCAGGAATATTAGCAAGAAATTCCAGAGCTCTCAGGTCAAGGAGAAAATACTGTAAAGAGCCAAAAGGAAATAATCCAAATATTGTGGAGGTACTATTAGTATAACAAAAGACTTAGCTGATTTCATATTGAAGAAGTGAATGGTGTGGATAAGATATTCTGGAAAGCAAAGGAATTAATATTAAAACCAAAAATCACTTACCTGGCAAAACTGAGTATAATCCTTCCAAGGGAAAAAAATAGAAAAAATAGATATTTAATGAAATAAAAATATTCCTGATGAACAAAAAGGACAGAATAGAAAATCAGACATTCAAACAGAAGACTCAAAAGGAGCATAAAGGTAAACATGAAAGAGAAATAATAAGACTCACTAAAGTTAAAACTGTTTACATTTCCACATGGAAAATGTAAACTCCTAAGAACTTTATCATTATTAGGGCAGTTAGAAAGAGTCTACATAGAGAGAGGGCATAAATGTGAGTCAATTATGTTGGGATAATCTCCAAGAAAAAAGAAAAAATGGAAGTGTGAGAAAGGGATGCACTGAGAAGAGGGGAAAGGAAGAGGTAGAATGGGTAAATTTTTCTCATATAAAAGGGGCATGTAAGGAAGGGCTTTTATAGTGAAAGAGAACCACACTTTCACTGGAATCAGTGAAAAAGAATGTAGACATGGACTTCCAGGAAGTGGAGCCAAGATGGAGGTGTAAATAGGGAAGCAGTACCATTTCACCACAAAAATCCTCTCTGACCCAGAGTAAACTATCACAACAAAATGAATGTAAGCATGAAAGAATCAACAAAGAGACAATGAAGCAAGCATCAAAAAAAGAAAAATCCAAAAGGTAGGCAGAGACCATCTGGGGAACTGAGGGGAAAGGGGAGGAAAGCTGGTAGGGGGCATAACAGCAAGTGAAGAGCAAGCCAAGAGCAAACCATACATCACACATCTGATCTCAAGGGTTCCGAACTTAAGCCCTACCTAATAGGCAGACCCTGAATTCTTGCCAGGGTAGATAGTAGTCCAAGCCAACTCACACCCCTTGTAATTTCAAACTTTTGGAGAAGTCTGGAGTCCCAGCCCAGAGCAATCTGGGTTGAAGGGGGATGAATGAGGCTGATCCACGTGGGTCCAGAGTGAAGCCAGGAATCCCAGTGTGGGCTTCAGATGAGGACATAATCCATGGTTTCCGGGAGGACACAGTTCTCAGGGGGAGCCTCCCTGGGATCCTTCTGCCCAAAACTAAGTGTGGAGCTCCAGGACAGGGAAATCAAGGGTGTGCCTGATTGAAGAAAGAATCCCTTGGAACCAAAAACTTGAGTTTTTGAGGTCCATCTAAACTTGATCAGACAGACATCAAAAGCTTATTTTAAGCTAGCAACATCTCTACGGTAAAATGAATCAGCACAGATAGGGGACAATCAGAGCTCTCAACCCTCAGATCATCTGGTAAACTAGTAACAACAACACAAAATAAAACGAAAATAGCATCAAGGAAAGATTGAAGTTTAGAGGGCACCCCAACTTCCCAAAAAACAGAATGTACCTATACTTAGATAGGAAAAAAGAGCAAACAATCAAAAAAGCACCTAACTATATAGAATTTTTGTAGAGACAAAGAACAAGATGCAGACACAGAAGGGAACAACTAAAGCAAAGGAAACACATGCAAAGTGCGAAAGAAAAATATGGATTGGACACAGTCTAGAAGACCAATTCTCAAAAAAGAGTTCAAAAACCAATTAAGAGAGGTGGAGAAATGAGGAAGAGAAATGCAAGTGATACAAGAAGAAATGAAAATAATGTAAGAAGAAATGAAAATAATGTAAGAAGAAATGAAAGTGATACAAGAAGAAATGGGCAAATTGAAAATGGAGAATCAAAAACTGAGAGAGGAAAACCAGGCCTTAAAAATCAGACATCTAGGGGCAGCTGGGTAGCTCAGTGGAGTGAGAGTCAGGCCTAGAGACAAGAGGTCCTAGGTTCAAACCCGGCCTCAGCCACTTCCCAGCTGTGTGACCCTGGGCAAGTCACTTGACCCCCATTGCCCACCCTTACCAATCTTCCACCTATGAGACAATACACCAAAGTACAAGGGTTAAAAAAAAATCAGACATCTAGAAACTAATAATTTCATGAGAAATCAAGAAACAATAAAGCAGAATGAAAGGAATGAAAAAGCAAAGGAAAACATGTAATATCTTATTGAAAAAACAACTGACCTAGAAAATAGATGGAGGAAAGACAATCTGAGAATTATTGGACTATCTGAAAGCCATGATGATGAAAAAAATTTGGATATCATATTACAGGAAATTATCAAAGATAACTTCCTAGAGATCCTCAAAGAAGAAAACAAAATTGAAACAGAAAGAATTCAGATCACCTCCAGAAAGAAACCCTCAATTGACAACTTCCAGGAATGTAACAGCTAAATTCAAGAACCACTAAGACAAGGAAAAAATACTTCAAGCAGCCATTCAAGTACGATGGAGAAGACTTCCTAGTTAAGATGGCGGCAGAGTAAAAAGCAGCTACTTAACCTCTCCTAACGGAAACATATAGGACTCCTCAAGAAGACATAAAAACAAATCCAGACAAACGAAGGGACCCCACAACAGGGATCAGCATTGGAGGTACATGGAATTGAGGCATTTCCATGCTATAAAGTGGTGAAACAACTCTCACTAAAACCAAAGCTGAGAAACCCCTCCCCCACCCCACACCACCTATAGTGCCAAAGCCAGCACACAAGAGTTAGATCAAGTTTGGGACAACCACTAAGTCCTTGGCAGCTACCAGGGCTCACCAGGGCCTGCTCCTGAGAGCAGCAAGACTTGAGAACCCAAGAGGCTAAAGAACGCACAGACTTTGAACACAGACCCTGAGCTCAGGTATGAGTGCGGGCTCAGACTCAAGCTCAGACACAGATCCTGAGTGCAGGAGAGGACTCAGATCCTGAGCGCAGGTGCGGACCTTGAGTGGGAACCCAGTGCAGAGGGGTGAACGACTGTGGAAGCAGTGCCCTGAGACTGGTAAAGGAACCTCGGGCAGAGAACAAGCAAGGGGACCTCCAGGAGGCTTAACCCTGAGAACAACGGAGACCTCAAGGCTTGGAATATGATATTCAGAAAGGCAAGAGAAATGGATCTACAACCAAGGATCACCTACCCATCAAAACTAACCATATACTTCCAGGGGAAAGTTTGGGCATTCAACAACATAGAAGATTTTCAAGTATTTGCACAGAAAAGACCAGGACTAAATGGAAAGTTTGATATCCAACCACAAAAATCAAGAGAAACATGAAAAGGTAAATAAGAAACAGAGGGGAAAGTAAGAAAACTCATATTTTTAAAATTTTGCCTCTTTAAGGGGTTCAATAAGATCTAATTATTTGTATTCATATGTGGAGAAATGCTATGTATAATTCTTTGTAGTGAACTCTGTTCACCATTATGGTATTCACTATTATAGTAATTAGAAGAATTATTCATAGGGAGAGGTTGGAATACTAAATGGTCTAAGATGATATGGGTGGGTAGGAAAGAGGGGGGTGAATAGGAGAGGACACCAAGAGAATCTTGAAGGAATAAGAAAAATAGGATATTCTATTACACATAAAGAGGGCATGGGAAGGGGAGGGGAAGAATACTATTATAAGAAGGAGAGGAAGAGAGCATTAAGAGGTAATATTTAAACCTCACTCTCAGTGTAATTAAGCCTGAAAGGGAAGAGTAGCTATATCCATTGGGATATAAAACTCTATCTACCCCTACTGAGAAAGTCAGAAGGGATAAACCAAGGGGAACAGGGGAGTGGGGAGATCAAAAAAAGTGAGGCAAGAAGAAGGGGGGAGGGAATTCATTAGGCCTTAAAAAATAAAAAGAGGGGAATGATAAGGGAGGGGGAAGAAAGAGAAGTAAATCAAGGGAGGGGACAAGGATTACTGGCTTAAAGCAAACCACTGGTTTAAAAGGAAATAGTGTAAGAAGAAAGGGTAGAACTAGGAGAGGATACCAAAATGTTGGCAAATACACAACTCATAATTATAACTCTGAATGTGAATGGGATGAACTAGCCCATAAAACAGAAGCAAATACCAGAGTGGATTAGAAACCAAAATCCTACCATATGTTGTCTACAAGAAACACATATGAAGCGGGTGGACATACACAAGTTTAAGGTAAAGGACTTTACCAAAATCTTTTAGGCTTCAAGTGAGAAAAAAAAGGCAGGAATGGCTATCATGATTTTTGAGAAAGCCAAAGTAAAAATAGATATGATTAAAAAAGACAGGGAAGGTAATTATATCCTGATAAAAGGCAGTATAGACAATGAGGAAATAACAGTGCTCAATATGTATGCACCAAATGGCATAGCATCCAAATTCCTAAAGGAGAAACTGGCAGAGCTCAAGAAGGAAATAGATAGTAAAACCATACTAGTGGGAGATCTAAATATTCCTCTTTCAGATCTAGATAAATCAAACCAAAAAATAAATAAGAAAGAGGTAAGAGAGGTGAAGGAAACCCTAGAAAAATTAGATTTAATAGATAGGTGGAAAAAATAAATAGGGACAAAAAGAATACACCTTCTTTTCAGCTGCACATGGTACATTCACAAAGATTGACCATGTAATAGGACATAGAAACATTGCAAAAAATGCAAAAGAGCAGAAATAATAAATGTAACCTTCTCAGATCATAATGAAATAAAAATAATAATTAGTAAGGGCACCTGGATAGGCAAATCAAAAACTAATTGGAAATTAAATAAGATGATGCTCCAAAACCAGCTAGTCAAAGAAGAAATCATAGAAACAATCAACAATTTCATTGAAGAGAATGACAATGATGAGACATCCTACCAAACTCTGTGGGATGCAGCCAAGGCAGTACTCAGGGGGAAATTTATATCCTTGAGTGCATATATTAACAAATTAGGGAGGACAGAGATTAATGAATTGGGCATGCAACTTAAAAAATTAGAAAGCGAGCAAATTGAAAATCCCCAGATGAAAACCAAATTAGAAATACTAAAAAATAAGTGAGAAATTAATAAAATCAAAAGTAAAAGAACTATTGAATTAATAAATGAGACTAGAAGCTGGTATTTTGAAAAAACAGATAAAATAGACAAAGTACTTGTCAATCTAATAAAAAAAAGGAAAGAAGAAAACCATATTGACAGTATCAAAGATTAAAAGGGAGACCTCACCTCCAATGAAGGGGAAATTAAGGCAATCATTAAAAACTATTTCACCCAATTATATGGCAATAAATATAGCAATCTAGGAGATATGGATGAATATTAACAAAAATATAAGTTGCCTAGATTAACAGCAGAAGAAATAGAATACCTAAATAATCCCATATTAGACAAAGACATTGAACAAGGCATCAAAGAACTCCCTAAGAAAAAATGGCCAGGGCCTGATGGATTCACAAGTGAATTCTATCAGACATTCAAAGAACAACTAATCCCAATACTACACAAATTATTTGATATAATAAGCAAAGAAGGAGTCCTACCAAATTCCTTTGATGACACAAATATGGTACTGATTCCAAAGCCAGGGAGATCAAAAACAGAGAAAGAAAACTACAGACCAATCTCCCTAATGAACATAGATGCAAAAATCTTAAATAGAATACTAGCAAAGAGACTCCAGCAAGTAATTAAGAAGATCATCCACCATGATCAGGTGGGATTTATACCAGGAATGCAAAGATGGTTCAACATTAGGAAAACCATCCACATAATTGATCATATCAACAGTCTAACAAACAAAAATCATATGATTATCTCAATAGATGCTGAAAAAGCCTTTGACAAAATACAGCACCCATTCCTATTGAAAACACTGGAAAGTATAGGAATAGAAGGACCTTTAATAAAAATAATAAACAGTATGTACCTAAAACCATAAACAAACATCATATGCAATGGGAATAAATTAGAAGCCTTCCCAATAAGATCAGGAGTGAAACAAGGATGCCCATTATCACCTCTATTATTCAACATTGTACTAGAAACACTAGCAGTAGCAATTAGAGAAGAAAAAGAAATTGAAGGTATCAAAATAGGCAAGGAGGAGACTAAGTTATCACTCTTTGCAGATGATATGATGGTCTACTTAAAAAATCCTAAAG
Organism: Gracilinanus agilis; assembly: GCF_016433145.1. NCBI lineage: Eukaryota > Metazoa > Chordata > Mammalia > Didelphimorphia > Didelphidae > Gracilinanus > Gracilinanus agilis. Next base: position 112,660,657 of record NC_058132.1, on the reverse strand, counting down.
AATCAATTGAGAAGCTCGTAGAAATAATCAACAACTTTAGCAAAGTTGCAGGATACAAAATAAATGCACATAAATCATCAGCATTTCTATATATTTCCAACAAATCACAACAGCAAGAGGTAGAAAGAGAAACACCATTTAAAATCACGCTAGATAATATAAAATACTTAGGAATCTATCTACCAAAACAAACACAGGAATTATACGAAAAAAACTACATAACACTTTCCAAACAATAAAAACTGGATCTCAACAATTGGAAAAACATTGAGTGCTCATGGTTAGGATGAGCTAACATAATAAAAATGGTCATTCTACCCAAACTAATTTACCTATTTAGCACCATACCTATCAAACTACCAAAAAACTTTTTCACTTAATTAGAAAAAACTATAACAAAGTTCATTTGGAATAACAAAAGATCAAGAATATCAAGGGAAATAATGAAAAAAAATGTGAAGGAAGGTGGCCTAGCAGTACCAGATATTAAACAGTACTATAAAGCAGCAGTCATCAAAACAGGATGGTACTGGCTAAGAGACAGAAGGGAGGATCAGTGAAATAGACTTGGGGTAAGTGACGTCAGCAAGACAGTGTATGATAAACCCAAAGAGCCCAACTTTTGGGACAAAAATCCACTATGACAAAAACTGCTGGGAAATTTGGAAAACAATATGGGAGAGATTAGGTTTAGATCAATATCTCACACCCTACACCAAGATAAATTCAGAATGGGTGAATGACTTGAATATAAAGAGGGAAACTATAAATAAGTTAAGTGAACACAGAATAATATACTTGTCAGATCTCTGGGAAAGGAAAGATTTTAAAACCAAGCAAGAGTTAGAGAAAATTACAGAATGTAAAATAAATTATTTTGATTATATCAAACTTAAAACTTTTGTACAAACAAAAACAATGCAGGCAAGGTCAGAAGGGAAACAACAAATTGGGAAAAAATCTTTATAACAAAAAACTCTGACAGGGGTCTAATTACTCAAATATATAGGAGTTAAATCAATTGTATAAAAAAATCAAGCCATTCCCCAATTGATAAATGGGCAAGAGAAATGAATAGGCAATTTTCAGGTAAAGAAATCAAAAGTATCAATAAGCACATGAGAAAGTGTTCTAAATCTCTAATAAATAGAGAAAAGCAAATCAAAACAACTCTAATGTATCACCTCACACCTAGCAGATTGGCTAAAATGAAAGAAGGGGAGAGTAATTAACGTTGGAGGGGATGTGGCCAAATTGGAACATTAATGCACTGCTGGTGGAGTTGTGAACTGATCCAACCATTCTGGAAAGCAATTTGGAACTATGCTCAAAAGGCTATAAAAGAATGCCAGCCCTTTGATCCAGCCATACCATTGTTGGGTTTGTACCTCAAAGAGATCATAGATAAACAGACTTGCATGAAAATATTTATAGCCGTGCTGTTTGTGGTGGCAAAAAACTGGAAAATGAGGGTATGCCCTTCAATTGGGGAATGGCTGAACAAATTGTGGTATTTGCTGGTGATGGAATACTATTGTGCTCAAAGGAATAATAAACTGGAGCAATTCCATGTGAACTGGAAAGATCTCTAGGAATTGATGCAGAGCGAAAGGAGCAGAGCCAGAAGAACATTGTACACAGAGACCAATACACTGTGGTAAAATCGAATGTAATGGACTTCTGTACTGGCAGCAATGCAATGACCCAGGACAATTCTGAGGGAGTTATGGTAAAGAACGCTACCCACATTCAGAGGAAGAACTGCAGGAGAAGAAGCACAGAAGAAAAGCAACTACTTGAACACATGGGTTGATGCGAACATGATTGGGGATGTAGACTCAAAATCATTACACCAAACCAACTATCAACAATATGTAAATAAGTCTTGATCAATGACACATGTTAAAACCAGTAGAAATGCATATAGGCCATGGTAGAGGGGTGTTCAGGGGGGAGAAGGGGAAAGTAAGAGCATAAATCATGTAACCATGTTAACTTTTCTAAAAAATAAATATTAATAAATGGGGAAAAAAAGATTGACCATTTAAGAGAGCATAGAAATAGTACAAACAAATGCAGAAAAGCAGAAATAATAAATGCCACTTTTTCAGATTAAAATATAGTAAAAATTATAATGAACAAGGATCCATGGAAAGGCAAATTTAAAGATAATTGGAAACTAAATAATCTAATTCTTCAAAACTGGTGGGTCAAAGAAGAAATCATAGAAACAATTACAGACTTCATTAAACAGAATGACAATGAGGATACATCATAACAAAACCTATAGGTTACAACCAAAGTAGTATGCAGGGGAAAATTTATATCGTTATCTGCTAACAAAATAAAGAGGGAGGAGATCAATGAATTGGGCTTCCAACTTTAAAAAGTTAGAAAAAGAACAAATTAAAAATCCCCAGATAAAAACTAAATTGGAAATCCTAAAAATTAAAGGAGAAATTAACAAAATTGAAAGTAAAAGATTAAAATAATAAATAAGACTAGTAGCTGGTCCTTTGAAAAAACAAATAAAATAGATAAAGTACTAGTTAATACAATAAAAAAATAAAGAGATTCAAATTAACAGTATGAAAGATAAAAAGGGTGACCTCACCTTTAATGAAGAGGAAATTAAGGTAATTATTATGAACTACTCTGCTCAATTATATGGCAATAAACATGACAATCTAGGTGAAACTGGTGAATATTTACAAAAATATAAATTGCCCATATTAACAAAAGGGGAAATAGAATTCTTAAACAATCCCATCTCAGAAAAAGAAATTAAACAAACCATCAAGGAACTCCCTAAGAAAAAATTCCCAGGGCCAGATGGATTCACAAGTGAATTTCATCAAACATTTAAAGAACAACTAATCCCAATACTATACAAATTATTTGACAAAATAAGCAAAAAAGGAGTTTTACCAAATTCATTTCATGGCACAAATATGACACTGATTTCAAAGCCAGGCAGATCAAAAACAGTGAAAGAAAACTACAGACCAATCTTAATGAACATTGATGTAAAAATCTTAAATAGAATACTAACAAAAAGACTCCAGCAAGTGATAATGAGGGTTATTCATTATGATCAGGTGGGATTGATACCAGTAATACAAGGATGGTTTAATATAAGGAAAACCATCCACATAATTGACCATATATAAATAATCAAACCAACAGAAATCACATGATTATCTCAACAGATGCAAAAAAAGCCTTTGACAACACACAACACCATTTCCTATTGAAAACACTAAAAATTATAGGGGTAGAAGGGTCTTTTCTAAAAATAATACATAGTATATATTTAAAACCATCAGCAAGCATCATATGCAATGGGGATAAATTAGAAACCTTCCCAAAAAGATCATCAAAGGATGACCAATATCACCTCTATTATTTAATGTTGTTCTAGAAATGCTAGGAATAGCAATTAGAGAAGAAAAAGTAATTGAAGGGATTAAAGTAGGGAACAAAGAAACTAAACTATCACTCCTTGCAGATGATATGATGGTCACTTAAAGAATCCTAAAGAATCAACTAGAAGACTATTGGAAATTATTAACAACTTCAGCAAAGTCGTAGGGTACAAGATAAATTGATATAAATCATCAACATTTTTATATATTTCCAACAAAACTCAGTAGCACAAGTGGGAAAGCGAAACTCTATTTAAAATCACTCTAGACCAGTGATGGGCAAACTTTTTAAAGAGGGGGCCAAAGGAAAGGAAATATACATCTGTCAATTTGTTTCTAAAGCAGGGGTCGGCAACCTTTTTGGCTGTGAGAGCCATAAACGGCACATTTTTTAAAATGTAATTTCGTGAGAGCTGTACAGTGCTCACAGTGCGCACTCATAACAGTGCGCGCTCCTGTAACAGCACCTGAAAAAAAAATTGACTTTATGGCTCCTGCAGAAAGAGCCATATCTGGCCCTCAAAAGAGTCAGATATGGCTGGAGAGCCATATGTTGAGGACCCCTATTCTAAAGCAACTCTTTCTATTGTATCCTACTCATTGTATTTGTCAGATTAGGAATAATGTCAGGTAGCCTGATAGAACATTTCAGGGGGCCACATCTGGCCTGCAGGCCATAGTTTGCCCATAACTGCTCTAGACAATATAAAATATTTAGGAATCTATCTGCCAAAACAAACACAGGAATTATATGAACACAACTACAAAACACTTTTCACACAATTAAAATTAGATCTAAACAATTGTAAAAACATTAACTGCTCCTGGGTAGGACAAGCTAATATAATAAAAATTGCAATCCTACCCAAATTAATCTACTTATTCAGTGCCATACCTATCAAACTACCAAAAACCTTTTTTATAGAATTAGAAAAAATTATAACAAAGTTCATCTGGAAGAAGAATATCAAGGGAAATCATGAAAAAAAAAAAAGGTTAAGGATGGAGACCTAGCAGTACCAGATCTTAAAATGTACTATAAAGCAGTGATCATCAAAACAATATGGTACTAACCAGTGGAAATGCACATTAGCTATGGGATGGAGGTGGGGAGTTTGAGGGGTTGAAAGGGAAAGTAAAAACATGAATCATGTAACCACAGAAAATTTTTCTAAAAATAAAAAATAAAATAAAATAAAACAATATGGTACTGGCTAAGAGACAGAAGGGTGGATCAATGTAATAGACTAGGGGTAAATGACCTCAGCAAGTTAGTGTTTGATAAACCCAAGATCCCAGCTTTTGGGACAAGAATTCACTATCTGCCCAAAACTGCTGGCAAAATTGGAAAACAGTATGGGTGAGATTAGATAGTTCAACATTTCATACCTCATACCATGATAAATTCAGAATGTAAATGACTTAAATATAAAGACAGAAATTATAAGTAAATTAGGTGAACATAAAATAGTATACCTGTCAGATCTATGGGAAAGGAAAGAATTTAAGACCCAGCAAGAGATAGAAAAGATTACAAAATGTAAAAAGAATGACTTTGATTATATCAAATTTTAAAAGGTTCTGTACAAGCAAACTTAAGGCAACCAAAATTAGAAGGAAAGCAACAAACTAGAAGAACATTTTTATAACAAAACTCTCCAATAAAGGTTTAATTTCTCAAATATATAAGGAACTAAGGCAAATTTACAAAAAATCAAGCCATTCCCCAATCGACAAATGGTCAAGGGACATGAATAGGCAGTTTTCACACAATGAAATCAAAACTATCAATAAGCACATGAAAAAGTGTTCTAAATCTCACCAGATTAGAGAAATGCAAATTAAAGCAACTCTGAGGTACCACCTTACACATAACAGAATGGCCAATATGGCAGCAAAGGAAAGTGATAAATGTTGGAGGGGATGGGGCAAAATTGGGACACTAATACACTGCTGGTGTAGTTGTGAATTGGTCCATCCATTCTGTAGGGCAATTTGGAACCATGAACAAAGGGCTTTAAAAGAATGCCTGCCCTTTGACCCAGCAAACCCACTGCTGGGTTTGTACCTCAAAGAGATAATAAGGAAAAAAACCTCTACAAAAATATTTATAGCCACACTCTTTGTGTGGTAATAAATTGGGAAAATGAGGGTATGCCCATCAATTGGAAAATGGCTGAACAAACTGTGGTATCTGTTGTTGAAGGAATATTATTGCACTGAAAGGAATAATGAACTGGAAGTATTCCATGTGAATTGGAACAACCTCCAGGAACTGACACAGAGGAAAAGGAACAGAACCAGGAGAACATTATATACAAAGACTGACACATTGTGGCACAATTGAATGTAACAGACTTTTCTACTAGCAGCAATGCAATGATCCAGGACAATCCAGAGGAACTTAGGAAAAAGAACACTATCCACATCCAGAGAAAGAACTGTGGGAGCAGAAATACATTAAAAAAAATATGACTGATCACATAGTACAATAGAGATATAATTAGGGTTTTGATGTTAAAAGATCACTCTACTGCAAATACAAATAACTTAGAAATAGGTTTTGAACAATGATAAATGCATAACCCAATGGAACTACTTGTCAGCTTCAGGAGTGGGGAGGAAAGAGTGGGAGGAAGGGGAATCATGTAACCATGGAAAAATATTCTAAATTTAAAAAAGGGAAAAAAATAAAGTGGTTGAAAGGCAAAAAAACAACACAGATTTAATACCAAAAAAAATGTAGATATGCATTCAGCTGGATAAAGAAATCTATCTTATTGAATAAAGAAATAGGAGGGGATAATGATAAGGAGATATAGAGGAAAATGATAAAGGAGGTCAGATTAGAGGAAGCAATAATCAGAAGCAAAACAAACTTTTGAAGGGGAAGAGAATAAAAAAAGAAAAAGAAGGACATACAAAAGAAAATAGAATGGAGGAAATTAATAATAATCATAACTATGAATGTGAATAGTATGAACTCACCCCATAAAACAGAAGCAGATAACAGAATGCATTAGAAACCAGAATCCAACAGTATGTTGTTTATTGTTTATAAGAGACAGACATTAAATGGAAAGTCACACACAGAATTAAAATAAAAGGCTGTAAAAGAATCTATTTTGCTTTAACTCAAGAAAAAAAAGGCAAGGTAACAAAGATGACTTCAAATAAAGCAAAAGCAAAAATAGACCTAATTAAAAGACAGAATCAGGAAAACTGCATTTTGCTCAAAGGTACCAGAGATAATGAAGCAATAATATCAAAAATTTTACAGCCAGTTTCTCTAATAAAGGCCACAGTCTCAAATATATAAGGAACTGAGTCAAAACAAGAGCCATTTCCTAATAATGAATGGTCAAAGAAAACAGGCAGTTTTCAGAAAAAAACAAAGTTAATTTGTTTATGCTCCAAATCACCAATGATTAGAAAAATGAAAACTAAAACAAATCTGAAGTACCATCTCACATCAGAAATGACAAATGTAGAGATGAAGGAAAATAGGTACATTGATAATCCATTGGTGGAGTGTTCCAAACATTCTGGAGAAGAATCTGTAACTGAGCACAAACATTAATCATGCATATTCTTTAAACTAGCAATATACTACTAGGTCTGTACCCCAAAGATTTTGAAAAAAATGGGAAAGGATCCACATGTACAAAAATATTTGTAGCAGCTATTCTTGCAATGGTAAAGAAATGGAAATTGAGGAAATGCTCATCAATTGGGGAATGGCTGAACAAGTTGTGCCATATAACTGTAATAGCACTATTATGCTAGAAGAAATTACAAGGGGGGAGTTAGAGGGGGAAAAAATATGGCAAGACCCATATGAACTAATGCAAAGTGAAGTGAGCAGTACAGCATTGTGCACACTAACAGCAATGGTATAATCATGATCAACTGAGAAAGACTTGGCTCCTCCATACTATACAATGCTCAAAGCCAATTCTAAAAGACTATGAAGAAAAAAATGCTATCCACCTCCACAGAGAGAACTTATGAACTGAGTACAAAATGTAATACAATTTTCTTATCTTTTTTTGGCTATTTTGCAACATGGCTAAAATGGAAAAATAATTTATATCATTTTACTTGCTTTCTCAGTGGGCAGAGGAGTGGAAAGGAAGAAGAGAATTTAGAACTTAAAATTTAAAAAGAAAAGAATGTTAAAAATAAATAAATTTAATTTTTAATTAATAAAATTATTTTAAAAAAACACAACAGGAGACTTATAAGAATTTTTCATACTAAAGAGAAAATTCTGGCAAAGGATGAACAAATCAGAATGGAGAAAAATTCAAAGAAAAGTTCTGTGGCATTTAAAATTATTGTAAGCCCTGGTTGACTAGAACTGCCGGGACTCCCTGCTACAACTCCCCACACACACACACCTCCCACTTCCTTTGTGGGAGGTATAGGAGAAAGTATAAAAGAGAAAGTTTGGCACCTTTTCTGTCTCTAGCTCTCTGCTCTCTTGAGCCTGGAGACTGGCTGACTCTGATCCTGGACCCTCTCTATCCTGGAGATTCTCTTTCCCTATCTAACCTTTCCCTTTCCTAATCTAAATAAAACCTAGCTATTCTGAACCCTAATTCGCTCTCTGATCTTTTATTTGAGTGAAGGGCTCTGGTCAATTTCCCCCTGCTACTTTCCTTTCCCTTCCTTTCCCTTCCTCTCTCCTTTCTCCCACCCATCCTTTCTCCTATTCCTTCTACCTTACTTCCATTCAACCCTCACAGTTCTAAACTTGGAGAATGCCATAAAATGTAACAAGGTAATGTACTCTACATGTATAATATATATATGTATATATTTATGTAATACTATGAAATAGGAGTACATATTTATAAAGAAGTTTAAAATGTAGAGTTATCTTCTCAGTTTCCTTACAAAGTAGATTACATTTATTATCAAAATAAAGGAGAAAACTTGGCCACAACTAGCTATTATGAAGAGAATGAGTATGGGGGAAGGTTTTGCAATAAAATTTTACATTTTAAATATTTTTGTTTCCTTTAAACATTCATAATGACATTTTTAACTTAATATATTTTTTAATACTTTCCACATTCTACTCTAACAAGTCATGATCTTGTGGTGACCCTGGGTTCTCAAAGGCTTTCCTAGAGGGCAGGGTCTGATAGATTTCATATAAGCAAAAAAGGATTTAAATAGTGGCCAAGCAATGAGTTACTACCACCAAAAGGACTGCCTACATAAACTCTGAGAGGTTTGGTTTATCACCAAAGGGCCACCAGATGATGAGATTTTGGCTGTAGCAGCTCAAAGTCAACAATTGAAGCATGTAAAGATTATGTGTACCAGTGGAGAGAGAACCAATATTACTGAAATCATAAGTCTTTTGAAATACTAAATTATCTGAAGTAAAGCTCAAAGGCATCATTATGAAACAGGGATTATTATCTAATTATGAACTAGTCAAGAATTTATGTTTATGTAACTTTACTAAAAAAAAGTTGCATGACAAGTTGTCAGTAGTATGGTGGAAAGAGCCCTTTATGATTCTCAGAACCATAAAGAAGCATTTTAATTCGATTCCCTTCTATTTCACTTACTAGCTCTGTGAACCTGGGCAAAATACTTTCAGTTCTCTTAAAAACTTGTTTCTTTAGTTTTCAAAATGATGATAATATATAATCTACTTCACTGGTTTTTTATGAGCATCAGATTTAGATAGCACCCATGAAATTCTGGTACATTATACTGATACACCCACTACTAAAAATCTATCCAATTAGTTGGAGGCCTTACCTTTATATTTTCATGGCAACAATATACCACCAAGGAGATCTATCTACTGTTTCTCATTCTTGCTAATATAATAGCCCACCTCTTTTTTAAATAGAATATGAGAGTTCAAGGCCCACTCATCCAATCCCAAATCAGAAGGATCATCATTATATAATATATCCAAAAAGTAATCTTCCACCTTCTGCTTGAAAACTTTCAAGTACTAGAAACTTACCACCTCTTCAGGCAGTCCATTTCATTTTTGGATACCTCTTTCCAGAAGTTTTTTCTTGACATCAAGTTTAAACTTGCCTCCCTGAAATGTTCTGCAAGTTTTGCCCTCTGGGGCTAAAACTGAACAAGTCAATCACTCTCAACAAGTACTCAAAGGAAGAGATCATGTTCCATACCCCACCCCAAATTTTCTTTTCTCCAGGCCACATAAATATTTCTAGTTCCTTCAATTGATTCCCCAATGTCATGGAATCAAGGCCATTCACCATCCTAGTAACCCTCCTCTAGACACTCTCCATGTTAAAAATATTCTAAAACCATGAGGTCCAGAAGTAAATTTTTTATTGTTATTGTTTAGTCATTTTTCAGTCGTACCCCACCCTTTGTGACCCCATTTGAGGTTTTCTTGGCAAAGATATTGGAGTGGTTTGCCATTTCCTTCTCCAGTACAGTTTACAGTTGAGGAATTGAGACAAATAGGATGAAGTGACTTGTCCAGAGTCACACAGCAAATAAGTGTTTGAAGTCAGATTTGGATAAAGCCTAACAAGGGCAAAGTTCAATGAGATTATAATCTATTGATTCCTGAAAACTATATGCCCCTTCTAATTCAGTCCAAAGTCACATTAGCTTTTTTAGCTGCCACATTACACTGCTGACTCATGAGATGGAAGTCCACTCAAACTATCGAATCTTTTACAAAACTGCCATGCTTCTCCCATTATAGCCTTATAAAGTTGATTCTTTCTGTATGTATTCTGTATATATTTTTTCTTTTTCAGCAAGGCTTTATATTAATTATTGAATTTCACTTAGACTGCACCCTCTGCGCTAGCCTGACAATATCCTTTTGCTCCCAACTCTGAAACCCAATGTGTTAGCTATGCATCTCAACTTTGTGTCATCTGAAAATCTGATGAGAAAAGCATCTATATAACTATAAAATCAATTAAAATGACACCAAGTGCAGATCTCTTTCCAGTCATATCATTCTCTATAATTTTTTATACTACTTCCTTGTCTGTGTCTTCAAAGAGGCAGACTAGATGGCACAATGTACTAAATTTGGAGTCAGAAGCTCTAGTTTCAAAAATTTCCTCAGACAGTAGCAAAATGACAACTCCCAGAACCTTCATTTCTTCATCTTTAAAATAGAGATAATAATACTTGCACTATCTCACAGGATAACCAAGAAGTGATTGTTTTGCAAACTTTAAAGTGCTATTCAAAATAAGTAATAACATGCTGCAGTCCATTTAGAACTACTATACATCATTCTATTGTCCTTTTTTTTGCTTATTTTTTACTTTTCATTCTTTGAGATCATTGCTCTATGGCATTAAAATACTGTCCTCCAAATAGAGATTTAGCATACATTTTTTTCCTATAAAATGGAGAAAATCACTTCTGATTAGCATTTGTAAATTCTTCAAAAAAAGATCTCATAAACTGTCTTTTTATTTATTAGTCTGAAGTATCATAGCCTCTTTCCATAAAATTTTAATTTTAGGCAAATGTCAACTACCATCAGTATGTAATAATTACATTAGTATGTTGTCTCTTACTAGTATATTATTAGGTGGCCCATACTTTAATCAAGGACTTTAAAATTATAAGATAAAAATACCTACACAATAATATCCATTTATTATTGATCTGATCATGAAATGCTTCTGCCCAAAAAGTTTCAATGAATCCTCACTTCCTAATCAAGCCAGGATAAACCCTTCTCCCAAAAATTCGAGTACTCCACATTGTGTTTTTAATTTGCCTTTCTTAGCCTCATCTCACACTGGGCAACCCCAAATGCCCCTTTCCATATTCAACATTCTAGTCATACTAGACAACTTGTCCCACATGTCTTGTTGTCATCCTGTCCTTTCTGCTCTCTATGACTGAAATGGATTGGATTCTTCCACCTTCTCTGCCTTCAAGGTTGAATTCAGATGCCACAACCATTATGAAACAAAGTCTTTGTTGATCTTACCTCTCAGGATCTACAACTAGGCAATCTGATCCAAATTCATCAAAATACATTGCCTAGATATCTCCTCTATACTTGTGTCATGCTTCTTCGTAGCATGCTGGTTTGTGTTTTTGTCCTTTACCCATTAAGACTACATAAACCCTTTTAGGAGAAAGGTGTACTTCACACAAATCTTTGTGTTCAGAACAATGCTTCTGCATAGAGTAACCACTTAGTAGTAATAATAATCATAAAAGTCAACACTTCTGCAGTGCTTTAAGGTTTCTAGAATATTTGTATGCATTATATTTGTGGAACTACACAGCCCAACATATAATATTAATAATAGGTAATGTTTATGTAGAACTTTAAGGTATGCAAATGACCTCTGTAACAAGTGATAGGTTATTACTATTACTATGCTCATTTTATAGATAAGGAAATTTACCTCACAAAGATTCAATGATTTGCCTGAGATCACAGTTAGTATCTTAATTCTGTAATAGGGAAATAGACTTAACATTTTTGCCTGCTTGCAAAATCTACTTTCCTAATCTTAAGTCTATTTCCCTATTACAATTCTAAAGCAGAAATTGAAAACTTGGGTCCTTATAGACTCCAAATTCAGTGTTTTCCCATTACACATAACTTTTGAGTTTATTAGCTTTTAAGGTTTACAAAATGTTTTACAGATACTTATCTCTTTGGATTAAAAACACTATGAGATAAAGAGTATAGATATTGATATCTCCATTTTGTAAATGAAAAAAATAGAGGCTCAGAAAGCAGCATGCCCTTAGTCATACCAGCATGCCCATAGTCAATAAAATTTCTTAAAGGCCTATTATGTCAGGGGCAACTAGGTAGACAGAGCACCAGGTCTGAAGCCAGGAAGACTCCTTTTCCTGAGTTCAAATATGGCCTGAGATATTTAGTGGCTATGTGACCGTGGGTAAAATCATTTAACCCTGTATACCTGAGTTCTTCACTTGTAAAATGAGCTGGAGAAGGAAATGGCAAATCACTCCAATATCTTTGCCAAGAAAACCTCAAATGGAGTCATGAAGGGTCAGACACAACTGAAAAATGACTTTACAACAACAATAGAAACATGCCAGGCAATATGCTAAGTTTAGTTAAGTATCAGAAGCGTGACAACCTATTTTCCTACTCTACAATAAATACTTTAATTCAGCAAAACACTTATTAAGCACTATTACATCAATCCATCAATAAGCAAAGGATCAATAATTTCTCTGCAAAAATCTATACCATTTGTAACATCTGGCATACTTATGGGGAAAGTGCTTCACCTGGTTTCATATGCAATATATTAAACAAAAAAGGAACAGAAGGAAGGAAAAGGAACCTCACTTGCCTTCCTAGCCTACAAAGGCAAATGTTGGATCTAGTACTATTTGATCATGAAAACTAGACTAGGTAATATATTTGGGAGAGGAAAGGAAATCAAGCTGAAAAAATCTAAGATAGACTGAAAGCTAGGGCCAGAGACGGGAGGTCCTACGTTCAACTCTAGCCTCAGACACTTCCTAGGTATGTGATCATGGGCAAATCACTTAACTCCCATTGCCTAGTCTTTACCACTCTTCTGCCTTAGAACCAATACATAGTAAGAAATCTTAGAATATGTGAGCTAATGAAAAATAATCTAAATCTGCAGGTCCTAACATTTTCATTTTTGCCAACAGTATTAAATCTCTTTTCAAAAAGTAAAAAGTTGTATGGTTGCCAATTGACCTATTTTAGTTTTACTTTGTTTCACTTACAGGTGAACCTCATCCCCATCCTACATATTCAAGTGATTCTAAGTAATGAATGGACAATAGATTTAACAGAATACATGAGGAAAGGCAAATAATCAACAACTGCTAAACTTGGTTAGTTTTGCTACAGTGCACGAATTTCTTAAGAAAAATAGCTAGGAGAAAATATTCAAAATAAAAAAGTAATTTCAAAAAAATAAAGAAAAATAGCTACCTTCTAGAAAATACAAATGCTCCAGGGAATTAGGAAGCCTATCTGAATATCTTCAGCCAGAAAATGTACAACAGCAGGTTTTCATATCAAGTTCCAGTAATATTATGGTCTCTATTAAGCTTATAATAGTATTAAAAGAAGAGTCTAATTCAGTAGATTTGGTTCCTTATAAATCCTGTCCCAAGTATAATTAAGATTCATATGGGATATAGTGGAAAACAAATACTGACTAAACTTGATTTAAGTAGTTTAACACTCAATCTGTCAATCACTAAACAATGTCACAATCAAAAGCAGTTCATGAAAATATGATGTTGAGCCTGACATTATATTAAAGGAATCCATGAGAAAAAGAGTTTCTAACAAACCAAAAAGGCTTATAAAATTGAGTTATCAAATTTTATAGCACTGGTTATTTTTTAAAAATATCTAGTAAGATTTTTTTTATTTTAGATGTTTATTTATTTTAGATATTTAAAAAAATCTAGGAGGAAATAGGAAAGCCAAAGTACTTCCTCTTTTAAAAAATGGAAAAAAAAACAGGATTCATATAACCTTTTAGAAAAACTATGAGAAAAAGGCTGAAAATACAGGAATAAAAATCTTTGGGAGAATAGGAAGAGGACTCGCATTTTTAATATATTCAAAATATTAGGTTTTATAAGCAGAGAGCTTCAAATATAAGCTTAAAAGACAAATAGAAATAGAATATACAATATTTCGTGAACTTATGCACAATACCATGATCTAGAAAACCACAGCACTGAACCTTCATAATCTAAATTGAATACAGTCTATCCAATTTAACATTTGTTTAAATTCACTTTGATTCAGCTTAACATGCACATAGGCTTCCTGTATATTCAATTTCTAAGCACATTTCTTCTCATTCCTCATAGAATCACTTCAAATACTTTTCTTTCAATAGAAAATAATTCAATTACTAATTTAAGTATACTTAAAATAATTTAAAATAGGCCAGGTTAGTTCTTTCTGATTTGAAACATTTAAAGGCAGTATCCAATTCCTAAGTCCAAACTTTTTCCCTAAAATGCCAGCAAATTACACTTGACTTCTTGGCAAATATTTAACATACTTCATTTTTCCCTGTGAGATATATCTTATATAGGAATATACTTACACTATAATATATTAACTTTGGTTCATGCTGCAGTTGTGACTCATATGGAAGTCATTTCTCTATGTTATAATAAATTCAATGTTTGGAGTTCACAGATACCAATAATAGGGACTAGATCTATGATTTCAGTTACTGGGAACTCCCCTTCTCAGTCAACAAGCATTTATTAAGTGATTTCTAAGTGCTAGACACTGTTAAGAGTTAAAGACACAAAAATAGTCCTTGTCCTCAAAGAGCTCATGTTATAATTGGGGAGACAAACATAAAAATAACTAGGTTGCATACAAAATACAAAAACAAAAGATAATTTCAAATAGGAAAGCACTAGCATCTGGAGCAGCCAGGATAATTATCTCCTACAGAAGCTAATATTTGAGCTAAATCTTGAAGAAAGCCAGGAAAATTAAGAGGTGTGGGAGAATGGAGATTATTCTGCATCCTATTCGTATATATACATATTTCTCACTACTGTTCTTTGTGAAGAAAGACTACCATTCCAGAACCACAGTACAAGTCATGGATCTCAAAGTACCAAGTTCCAGAGACTCCTTTGCCTCCTTACATAAGGATCTAGCTCATTTTACTTATTAAAAATTATTTATATATGGGAATTTAAAGCTACATTTTTTATTGCTGGATGCTACTGTAAAATTTAAAGTAATGTCCAAATCCCGAGTATTATATTTTATAAAATGTATTACTAATCACTTGAAATAGAAGAAATAAAAAAATAGAAGTACAAAACTTAAGTATGACCACATGAGTAAACTTTCCTGCCAAGCTCTCCCACCACCCTTCACAGCCATGTTCTGGGAAGAAGAGAGAGAGAGAGGCGGGGTTACATCAAAATATATCCTTCCTACATACGTACACACACAGTGTGAAGACTCAGTGTGAGCACACAAATGGGATGCTGGGTAAGAGTTCTGGGGAGAAAATTCTAATTACACACTATCTCTTATAAATTAAGAGCTATTGCTAATGTTACTTATCCTTTCTATTCTATAACTACTCTTTAGAGCACTAGGTATTGCTCTAAGTACCTAAACAGTTTTCACCATCACTTCTTTTTTAAGCATAAAAATATTTTTAATTCAATTTTTAAGAATCAATTAAAAAACATGCTTAACCAAACATTCATTAGGTACATTTCATCTTTTCCCAATGATTCACATAGGAATGATACTTCCCTTTCAATGAGACACCTTTATATATCACAAATAAAGATACATAGCCTTCCACAGTGTAAATTTAAAAAAGAACCAAAAAAGTTTTATTGCTCTTAGCACTGAATGTGCCAAAACAAATACCAAATCAAATCAGAAGACTATAATGGACCCAAAGGCCAAAAGAAAGACATGTGGTAGATATAAGCATATTATCAACAATGATTTCTATATAAGAAGTGGCCAAAAATATAAATGAACAGACAGGTGTGTGTGGAAAATACAAGCTCATCACATCAGGTAATACCATAGAATAACAGGTAAAAAACCTATTATGCTATCATCCTCAAAATATTTATTGAAAGACCACAGAGTCCTGCAATTCATGGGTCATATTCCCTATGGAGAATTTTATAGAAAGACATGAACAAGAATCATATGAGATGAGAAGAGATAGCTGGACTATGCTCTGTACAAGTAGAGAAAGTGACATATTCATGAAATAATGAATGAATAATAGTATCAAAGTATTATATTCAATCACCTTGAAGAACTAAATATAGAGACATTTTAAAATTACATGAGAAGTCTTTACATAGCCTTTTCTATGGGAGATTTTATATTTAATATATGAAATCAAATCATTCAATCAAAAATCAACTTCCAGGCATAAATCTACAATACCAATTGTCATATTCGGATTTGATGATCAATAATTTTCAAAATTGTCATTCACAAAACAATTCACCTATCATTCAACTATTCCAAAAACACTAAATTATTATAGTTCTGAGATTCCATGTAATAGCTTGGAGAGAAAGGAGAGAGAGAGAATCTGAATTGCAAGATAGCAGGTACATTACATGTTTCTACATGTAATTTTTTTAAAAAGACTATTAGACCAGGAGTTAGGAGACTTAGGTTCAAAATTTAGCTCTGATTCATATTATATGACTTTGGACAGATCATTCTAACTCTAATCCATAATCAATTCATTGACATTATTTTTACAACACTTATAAATAATGAACAAAAATACTGAATCAATTTTAAAATTAGCTGCTCAAACATTATAGATAAAATATACCTGCTTTTTCTTTCAATAAGAATGGCCACATAGGAAGCTGGTAACGCAGCACCAAAGCCAGGACTCCAGGCATAGAATTTTCCAAGTATCCTCCTGAAATTCAAAATTAAAATTCACATAAAAACAAAATTAAATCTGATCATTACAAACTATTAATGCAGAAATTTGACTTCCATTGATAAATGTAGTTTCACATTTGGAAATATAATTAAAAAATAGCTCTTTATAAATAATTTCAAGCATAATTTTCAGCCTAAAAAGGGAAAAATGCACATATATGCATTCATGTCTGATAGAATAATGGATGAAGATAGTCTAACACAATTCAATTTGACATAAGCATCAACAGTATTCTAAGCAATGTAAATATAAAAATGAAATTTACTTCAAAGCTTAGCTCAGTACCACCTTTTAAAGGAAACTTATCTTGATTTTCCCAATTGCTAGAGTTTTCCCTAAGAAATTACTTTGCATTTTGTATTTCATTTTCTATGCTTGTCTTACAGTATAATGTAAGCTTCATTAGAATAGAGGTGTTTCATTTTTTTTCTTTGTATATCAAATACCTAACAGTGCCTATGACACAGCACATGCTTAATTGATGCTTATTAGATGCTGGTTTGCAAATTAATGAATGAGTAAATGAAACTGACATAGTCACTGATTTAAGGAAACATGATGTAACAGACAGTATACATTACAGAAAAACAAGAATAATTCAAGATTGATTATGATATAAGCAATCCCAGAAAAATGTTATAAAGTAAATTTGAATAAAAAAAATCAGTCACATTCAGCTTAGGGGAAAGAGAAGCAGGAAAGCTTTGTGGAGAAGAAAACATTTGAATTAAGAATAGAAAGGAGAAAAGAATTTTAATTGGTGGAGATTTAGAAGGGTATATTCCAAGCTACTTTATTACAATTATTCATATTACATTGGAATGTAGAGTATCAGGAGAATGCCAAACAAACTCAAAAAGAAAGTTTAACAATAAATATGGCTACAATGTAGAGAACATGAAAAAGATGATATAAAATAAGTCTAAAAAACATGTTGATTTGTAAAAATTAACTACAATCATAAATAATTATGATACAGGAAGAATAGTGATCAAGATGCCCAAAAATTCATAGGAGGCAAAAATTTGGAAATTTTGATTCATAAAGCCCAAGAAAAGTAAGCTGAACTTTATTGCATCAGCAATCAATTGACATGTATATATTTAACCCCTCCATATGTCATATCCATACTGTGTTAGGCACTAGAGATTCTGAAAGCAAAGAGTCAAAGTCCTCAAGGAGTTCACATTTTATCAAAGCAAACAGCATGTACACAGAAAGGTAAATATAAAATCCCTTCAAGGAAATACAAAGTAATCTGGGTTAGAGGAGGAAGAAAAAAAATGAGGAAAGATCTCAACCAAAGGTGGTAGATGAATGACCATTTTAAACTGAATTTTAAAGGAAATCAGGAAAGCCAAGGGGTAGAGGCAAAGAGGAACCTAACTACAAGTCAAAGAAACAGGCTACCCCATTTGTTACCCCAAATGCCATGCATTTGGAAGAAATTTACCAATTTTCCTCAAATAGAATGCATGAGAAGTAATATATGATAATTCATGAAAAGTAGAATAGATAATGTAAAGGCATGGAAATGCCAAACGAGAGTTGATATTTTACCTTAAAAGCAATAAGGAGTCACCGAAACTTCATGAGCAAGAGAGTGACATGATCACATCTGTACTTCAGAAAGTCACTGTACCAGTAGTATGAAGAATGGATTGAAAAGGGAAGAGACAGAGTGAAGGCAGAAAGAACAATTAGGAGACTATTGCAATAAAAGAAACAAGAGGTGATGAGAGCAAATGAATAGGTGGGAGAGAGGGAGGAAAAAGTTGATAGTGATTTTGAACAGGGATGATAATAAGAATGGTTGTATCCTCAACAGAAATAGATAAGTTGGGAAGAAGGATAGATCTGGAAAGAAAGAGAGTTCAGTGTTGGAGGTTCCTATGGGACATCCAATTTAAAATGTCCAACAGTCAATTAATGATAAAGATCTAGAATTTAGGAAAGAGCATAACAGAAGGGTCAGGTAGATTTGGAGAGGCAACTAGGTGGTTCAGTGGATAGAGCACCAAGCCAGGAGTCAAGAAGACTCATTTTACTGAGTTCAAATCTGGACTCAGTCACTAACTCTTGTGACTCTGACAAAGTCACTATAACCTGTTTGTCTCAGTTTCCTCATCGGTTAAATAAGGTGAAGAAATAAATCACAAACCACTCTAGTATCTTTGCCAAGAAAGCTCTAAATGGGGTCACAAAGAGTTGCACACAACTGAAAATGACTGAACAATAATAACATAGCATACAAAATCAAAACAAAATTAAGGGGAACAAAAGCAAGAATAAAGTTTGTTCAATAAGATTCTAAACCACTGTGTTGGGGGAGAGTAAAAGGGATGGGAATACTCTAACCACAGAGGCATGAGTCCAAGCAGAGCATCAATCACTGGAGAAAGGTCTACTGAGGAAAGAAGGTAATAAGGGTTGGTCTTAGTAAGAAGAGAGCTAACCTTTTAAAAATCTGAAATAAAGGAGTTAAAAATGAGAGATGATGTCAAGGGGTCTTCAGCATGAGAAAAGAGGGAACTCAGAGCTAATCACCTCTCTCAGTAAAGTATGAATCACGTTCCTCTGTTGAAAGACAAGAGGGATCGAGGCATAGTGCCACACACCTGTAATTTGTACTAACGGCCAAGACTAGTTAATCACTTGAGCTCAGGAATTCTAAGCTTATCAAGTATCCAATATAAATCTGGCACCAATATGGCAAGATCCTAAGAGAAGAAAGCCACCAAAGCAGCCAAGGAGGAGTGAACCAACCCAGGTCAGAAATGGAGATCAAAGTTTCAATGCCAATTAACAACGAGACTATGCCTGCTGCAAGTGACCACTGTACTTCAGACTGGGTGAGACAGGAAGAACAAATTTGAAAAATATGAAGGAGGAGGAGGGGGAGGAAGAGAAAGAGAAGGAGAAGGAGAAGGAGGAGGAGGAGGAGGAGGAGGAGGAGAAGAAGGAGGAGGAGGAGGAGAAGAAAGAAGAAAGAAGAAAGAGGAGGAGGGAGAGAGGAAAGAAAGGTATGAGTGGAAAGTTTGAAAAGAGAAGAATTGCTGTGGAGAATCTAGAGAATCTCAGGTCTACTCTTCAAGACATATGAGTACTTATTTTGTAATGTTAGATCACATAATAGTTTAGGTATAATGCCTCCAGGCATTATAATATCCAATAAGTATAAGTTTCAAATACAGTAGGAGGAATAGTATGGAAGCACCACCAATTGTATGAAGGAAATTATTGAGGGGACTTTGATCATGAAGATAGAATGGAAGCTCTGGTATCCCTTGTAGTTAACAGGAAAAACCAGCAATTGAGGTAAGGGATCATGAGGCAGAAGGCAGGCATGGACTATCCCCTGAGTGGCCCAGGAGAAGGAGAAAGGAGTCAGTTGGCTCATTAGGCATGAGGTGTGAGAGTCAGTAGGCAGAGTGATAAACTGAGGCAAGCCTGGATTTTATTCTTTAGACTTCAGTTTGAGTGGAGTAGAAAGAATACATGGTTGCTGCAGAAAAGCAAACTAAATGTAGCAAGCTCAATTAGGGTAAAAATTTCTCTAAATAATCTACCTCCACTCTCTCTCTCTTTCAACCTTCTCCCCATCTCCTTTCTGATTAAATAAAATCACTGAGTCTATGACCAGACTCATATTTAATTAAAACGCTACA
This sequence comes from Gracilinanus agilis, assembly GCF_016433145.1. Classification (NCBI taxonomy): domain Eukaryota; kingdom Metazoa; phylum Chordata; class Mammalia; order Didelphimorphia; family Didelphidae; genus Gracilinanus; species Gracilinanus agilis. The sequence goes on along the minus strand of NC_058132.1, from coordinate 112,640,092 downwards.
AAACTAATGAATCACTATTCATCTAATCCAGTGGTTCCCAAACTGTTTTGGCCTACCACCCCCTTTCCAGAAAAAATATTACTTAGCACCCCCTGGAAATTAATTTTTTTAATTTAATAGCAATTAATAGGAAAGATATATGTATTAATGTTTCTACCTTTTTCGTAAAATATAGTAAAGGTGTAAATTAGAAAATCAAACTTTAAAATTATAAAACTATTCATTGAATTCGGAATAGAATGTAATACAAAAAAAGTTAAAACATTCGAAATCATCTTAATGAGAAGGATGAACCTGGTGTGCTGCTACCAATTTAGTAATCCTTGGCTCTATTTTCATCAACAGTAATCTTAAATCACCACAATTGGCTATTTGCAATTGGTTTCTTTTTTTGTTGTTGTTAATTGGTTACCTCACTGAATCTACATTCCAAAATGCACCTGTGGCCATCACCGCCCCCTTGGATCGCTGCAGCACCCACCAGTGGGCATTGGTGCCCACTTTCGAAATCACTGATCTAATCAAAGAAAGGTCAAATACAAGTAGATTTATCTTTAAGAAGAGTAGAGGCTGCCAAAAAGGAGCAAAAATGAAGAAGAGATATGGGATATAAATTCCTGAGACAATTAAGGAGTAGAAGTAGCAAAAGCTGGAAAATGTTGAGTTCCTGGTTATTTTAGAACAGAGTCAAGACGATGATGATAGTAGATAACATTTAAATAGTCTTTAAGGTTTACAAAGCACTTTATATAAATTATCTTATTTGATTCTTACAACAACCCAGAGAAATAGATGCTATTATTACAGATAATAGATGCTATTTTACAGATAAGCAAACTAAGCAAAGAGAAACTTGTCCCAGGACTACATAGCTAATAAGTATTTGAGGAAAGATTTGAACCCAAGGCAACTATGCATGCAAAACTGATCAAATGTCAAATACAAAATGATCCTTGGCAGGAAAAATCAACACATTCACAGATATAAATCAAGAAGCTCAGATGAACTAATTCCCCCAACATAGAATTTCTAAACAAAAAGCATTAGAAATGCTTGTTGATGGCAAAATGTAATTTGAATCATGTTCTAATTTTAATAGTTTTCTCATTTAAAAAAATTTTTTTTGTGAAGATGAAAAATTCAAGCCAGGATTTCTCTTCTGTCATAAAAACCAATGGGGAATTAACAAATCACTGCAGATTAGTTGTATAAACTTTAAAAGAGAGCTGGAATCAGCTAAAGCAGGGGTCAGCAACCTTTTTGGCCATGAGAGCCATAAAAGCCACATTTTTAAAAATGTAATTTCGTGAGAGCCGTACAGTGCTCACAGTGCACGCTCCTGTAACAGTGCCTGAAAAAAAAAAATTGACTTTATGGCTCCTGCAGAAAGAGCCATACGTTGCCGATCCCTGAGCTAAAGGAACAACATGATATAGCATAATTGTAAGTATTCTGTGTTTTCACAACTTATCCAAAAAGTTTTGCATAATTCGAAATTGCAATTGCAAGTCATTATTAATATTTTTTAAAACCTATTTATTCTGACCTCAGACACTTCCTACCTATGTGACTCAGGGCAAGTCACTTCACCTCCATTGCCTAGCCCGGTGATGGCAAACCTTTGACACGTATGTTAGCGCTGACATGCGTAGCCATTTTTGATAACACGCAGCTGCATACAGAGAAGTATGGGGCCCCATGCCGAAGATAAAACATTTGCTGTAGTGTAGTGTAGACACTATGAGCACTATAGATGACAATTCTACCTATATTAATTTATTTATTTTGGTTTATTAAATATAGGTATATATTACAATTATACATTTTTGCTATTTAAACTATAAATATCATGAAATTATGGTTTTTTTTCTCGAAATGACACACCACTCGAGTTATGCTCGGTTTTTTGATGAATTTTGACATACCAAGCTCAAATGGTTGCACATCACTGGCTTAACCTTTACTGCTCTTCTGCCTTGAAACCAATACACAGTACTGATTGTAAGATGAAAGGTAAGGGTTTTTTAAAAAATAAAAATACCTATTCATTATTTAAGATCAAAGATTAAATTTAAAGTTTCAACAAATATTAACAAGTATCCATAAAATATGGCTTTTGGGTAGCAGTAACAATACATCCTTATACAATTTCTAGTTAATACGAAGTTGTGATTTTGGTAATTAAATTAAAAATGAGAATAACATCAATTATACTTTCATTAATCTCAAAGCCCATAGAGTTCAATTATATTAGCCAGCAAATTACAAAAGGCTTTTTGGGAACTAAAATTTCAATTATAATTAGAATGTAAATGAAAAAATAATAATAAAAGTACTAACATAGACATGAAACAAAGGTTAAAAGTTCATTTAAAATATTTGTTATCGCTTTACTTTGGAGTGCATGTCACATGACCAGTGCCTCATATTCAACATGTATAAATAAAGGAACAGAATTACAGTGTTAACCCATAAGGAAATTTCTATAATTTGCAACAAATATTTTAAGACTACTAGAGTTGGGAGGATGGGAACTTTACCTTTTTGTCATTTAAAAGAAAATGATTCTTGAGTAAATGGCTTTGACTGTCAAAGGTGGTATGTAACAGGGTTCACAGATGGATAATGATTACATTTCTCCTCCTATGTCAAACATTCCAAACAGTAATATCTACCTAACCTTTAGCTAACTGAATCAAAACCAAAATCTGCAATATTGGATTATGTCAAAATTTTAAACTCAGTTTGGTAGCTTCACTGCAAATAGTCTCAGTCTGTATCACAGATAAATGTTTTAATTTTCTCTTCTGTGAAAAAGGTTAAAAATGCTCGATCAAGTTCTTGGCAAATATATATATACATGAATGATGCATTAGAGCATGTTATTAGTACTGGAAAGTGATTCTTGTTGGCAGTTATCTAATTTCATAATTATAATCTAAATTCACATTGTACCTTCATTTGAAGTACCTAGCACTTGGCATAAGATTTCTTTAAGATAGGTAAATAGCATTTAACTGATAAAATCTGGTTTTAAAATTACTTACCCAATATTACATGAACATTTATGCTTCATTCCAGTTTTAATACAATCATATGCATAAATTTTATAGTGATTCCAAGTACCAACCTTAAAATGCAAAAGAAAGCCATATATAAGGCTCCATTAGCAGTCAGAAATGAAGCGGATTGTATGATCTCAGGTAGTAGTTTGTGTAAATAATACTCTAGTTTTCGTTTCCGGAGAATCGCAGCAATCTGAAGAGAAAAAGATGATTTTAATACAATAAAGATTTTCCCCATCTTAATTAGCTTATGTGGAAATTAAATCATGTCAAAAAAAAAGGAATACATGCAAATTTTATGGAGGACTTCAAAACAGTATTCTTTCACCTTAAAAGTAAAAATAATTTAAGATATTTTAACTTGAAATGTTTATTAAGTAATATAAAGAATTCCTCCTAAAGGCTGAAATAAAACATCTTTACTTTACTAAAGCTTGGCCCAAATAGTAAAACATTTTAAAATGAAGAATCCAAAATAAAAATATCCAAAAATCTATAAATCCAGAAGCTAAACTTCAAAGTAAAACTAGATACTTTGTAATCTTGATAGCATTTACCAAAAAAAAAAATTTCCCTTGGACTAGATACTATGGGGAAAAGATATATTTAAGGGGACAGGAGAGATAAGGAAAACAAATGAAAAGGAGAATCTAATTTATGAATAGTAGTTAATGAGAGAAATGTATTAAGAAGAATAACAATATATAAATATCCCTAATATATTATTTGGAAATATGGCAGCTAGGTAATACGGTAGATGGAGTGCTAAGCCTGGAGTCAGGAAGACCAAAGTTCAAATCTGACCTCATACTAGTTGTGTGACCCTGGGCAAGTCACTTAGCCCTGTTTGTCTCAGTTTCAAAATCTACAAAATAAACTGGAGAACAGCAGATCACTCCAGTATCTTTACCAAGAAAACCTCGATAGGAGTCATAAAGAGTTGGACACAACTAAAAGAAAGGAACAACAAAAATTATTCAAAATAAATTTGAATTCAAGAAAACCTCGATAAGAGTCATAAAGAGTTGGACACAACTGAAAAAAAGGAACAACAAAAATTATTCAAAATAAATTTGAATTCAAGTGCTCGGTTTTTGTGCTCTTTAAAATTAGAAGAATTTTGTTTAATTTTGTTTTGTTTTTGGTGAGTGGATTATAACAATAAAAGAAAAAGCCTTATTTAAAAGATATCCCTCATAAAAGAGAAGCAACATTCTATGTTGAGACAATACATATTTTTATACTATTACTACTATTCCCATTACAACCTCAACCAGCCCAAGGTTATCAAATAAAACAGAATTTTTAATACCAAGGAAGAAAGATATAGTGGTAATATTGGACCTTCAGCAATCTGGACATATTGTCTGATTCTGATAAAAAGGCCAGTTTGATGAAATTCAGCCAAAGCTGAATAGAAAATTTGACCCTCAAATACAAGACTCAAGAGAATAATAAAAAGGTAAACAGGAAAGAGAAACCAAAAGAAACCAAATTCAATAAGGTTAAACTTATGTATATCCCTACATGGGAAGAGGATTCTTGTAACTCCTAAGAACTTATGAGGTCATTATGAGGGCAGTTAGAAGGAGTATGCACATAGACAGAGGGTGAGGGTATGAGTTGAATATGATGAAATGATATAAAATAATAAATTAAGGTATGAGAAAAGAGAATGCATTAGGAGGAGGGAAAAGAGAAAAACGGAACGGGGTAAATTATCATACATAAAAGAATCGTGAAAAAGCATTTATGGGAAGATGGGGAAAGAAGCATGTAAACTTTACTCTCATCAGAATTAACTCAATGAGAGAAGAACAAACACAATCAATTGGGTACAGAAAGCTATCTTATCCTAGCCAAGTAGGAGGAGAAGAGAAAAAGAGAATAGGGAGGTGGGATTGATAGAAAAAAGCAAATTGGGGGAAGTGGTGGTCAGAAACTAAACAGGTGTAAATAGGATGGAGAGTAATACCCAGTAATTATAATGATGCAAAATTTTTTTTACAAGTTTCTCTAGTAAAGGCATCATTTCTCAAATGATGAGAAATGAGAAATGAGCTGAATATGTAAGAATACAAGTCATTCTCAAATTGACAAATGGTCAAAGGATATAGAACAGGCAGTTCTCAGACAAAGTAATTAAAGCTCTCTAGTCATGCCAAAAAATGCTCTAAATCACTATTAACTAGAGAAATGTAAATTAAAACAACTCTGAGATATCAACCCATGTAGAGAGCCAAATGGAGAAATAGGGTCAGGATAGGGCCTGTTATCTGGATTCCCTACGTGACCAATACAGGCTGAGGCAGTCTTTGTGTTTGGTCCTGGTCACCTGAGCCCTGAAAAGCTCTGGTACCAGCAGGTTGGTTAATCCAAAAACAACTTGACCCCTCCAAGAGGCTATTGGGAGTCATTTAGAGAAATAGAGTCTGTAATAGATATTTTTATCTGGATCCCATTACAAAATCATCAGCAAGTAAAATTGTGTGTATGATTTTTTCTGCACTGCATGTCAGGTAGCGGACAGAATGGGCCATCTAGGGTAAAAATCTGAGACTCCCCTTTTGACTCATTTTTAGATCCCCACCTTTTCTCAATATTCTTTTTGGAAAGCTTTGAGTCCTTAGCAGACCAACAGTTACTGAGTTAATAATTTCTCTCCTTGATAATTAAGAAACCCGAACTCTAAAAAATATATTACTTAGATAAGACCTAGACAGAAAAAGCTAGACTAGACTTTATCTGACCAGGTCCAATCCTGTAAATCAGGAAGACAGGCCTCAATTAGTAAAAATCTCCATGAAATATATTTCTGCTCCAAGAATTAACCCCCTACTAATTGGTGGTTGGAATTTGGCCCTTGCCCCTGTACCTATCCCTCTACTTTTTAGACTTTAATGGGTTTTGTATGATTTGTAACCCCTTCACAGCTGTGATTCTTTCTCTGTGTTCTTTGTTTGAAACCAGTATATAAATAAACTCTAAACTCCATAGCAGTTGGAGCAGCTATGAGCTAACCACTAGTCTGGCTGTTCTCATTTTCTGTTTCCTGTCTTTTCAATCTGACACCATTAAATGCCACTCAGGACCCCTACCATATAGAGCTGGCTCTCTATAAACCCACTCCTATCAGATTGGCTATTATGATAGAAAAGGAAAATGACAAAGCTTGGAGGAGATATGGAAAAGTTGAAACACGAATGCATGGTTAGGGAAGTTGAAAAGTGACAATCATTCAGTTGAAACACGAATGCATGGTTGGGGAAGTTGTAAAGTGACAATCATTCTGGAGAACAATTTAGACCTATACCCAAAGGACTATAAAACAGTACATACCTTTTGACCCAACAATCCTATTACTAAGTTTGTATCCCACAATAGATAAAAAAAAAAAAGAAAGGAGAAGGGACTATATGTATAAAAATATTTAAAGTCACTCTTTTGGGGGAGGGGTAGTTGGAAAGTGATAGAGGACCCATCAATTGGGGAATGGCTGAGAAAATTATAGTATATGATTATAATGGAATACTATTGTGCTATAAGAAATGACAAGTAGGAGGAGCTCAGAAAAACCTGGAAAGACATACATTAACTAAAGCAGAATGAAATAAACAAAACCAGAAGAACATTGTTCATGGTGACAGGAATACTGTACAATGAATAACTATAAACATAACAACTATACTATGAATATGATTCAAAACTATCCCAAAAAGTCTTGTGATAAGAAATGTCAACTGCTTCAGAAAAAAAGAAATTTAGGGGCAGCTGGGTAGCTCAGTGGAGTGAGAGTCAGGCCTAGAGACAGGAGGTCCTAGGTTCAAACCCGGCCTCAGCCACTTCCCAGCTGTGTGACCCTGGGCAAGTCACTTGACCCCCATTGCCCACCCTTACCACTCTTCCACCTATGAGACAATACACCAAAGTACAAGGGTTAAAAAAAAAAAAAAAAAAAAAAAGAAATTTAGAGCAATATTGGCAAATCTATGGCACACATGCCAGAGCCTGTGAGAGGAGGCTGCTCCCTTTCTCCTCTCCATGTGCCTGATGACATTCCTCACTTCTGCTATCCCTCTGCCTAGCAGCCTAAAAGCACTTCCTCCCTCCTCTGTTTGGAGTAAGGTGGGGGATAAGGAGAAAGGAGTAGTTTACATGTAGCATAAGGGTTGTAGTTTGAGCATTTGATCTCTAAGGTATCTAAAAGGTTTGCTGTTAAGAGTCTGAATCCAGCTCAAAGCAAACTTTTTTTCACTTTCTTTCTTAACTTTTTTTCCTATTTGAGTTCCCTTCCACGGAAAGATTAAAATGGAAAAATGTTCTGCATGATTACACATAGGATTGCTTGCCATCTAAATAGGAGTAGAGGGAAGGGAGGGAAAGAATTCAAAACTCAATATTCTTTGAAAAATGTTGGAAACTATTTTTACATGTAATTGATGGAAAAAATTAAATAAATTTTAATTTAACTTTTAAGTAAATATATCAATAATTTAAATGACCACTTTGTAATACATTTTTGATTTGTCTTATTGATTACTTTGGGCGAGTCACCCACCTTCTCTGGGCTTCAATTTTTCATTTGTAAAATAGTGGCTAGATCTTCAAATTCCCTTTCAACTCTAATATTATGATCCTGTAACTACATAAAACAGAAGGTAACAAGGCAATCTGCTACTTATTTCTAATCTGTGATGAACTGCTTATTACAAAAATAAACCTTAAATGAACATTAAAATGAAAATGACATCATCATCATAGAGTGAAAGAAAGGAATGTTGGGATATGTAACAAAATCTGTGATTTCATTGCTATAATTCAGCATCTCTCAGTAACCTATACAGTCTTCAAGCACTGCTTGCCCATGAGTTATAAAGGCAATATATGTCAAAGAGAGATGAGACTTGCACTCAGGTTTTCCTGGATCAAAAGTTGCCATACTATCTACTATTTAATAATGCTTCTCACTGTTAGAAATGTACCTTAACTAGAAAACTAGAGAACAACTAGGTAATATAAAAGATAAAGCAAAGAATTGGTGGGGTTGGGAAGATCTGAGTTCAAATCCTGCCTGACATTTATTAACTATGTGACTATGGACAAGTGATTAACCATTCTCAGTCTCGGTTTCCTCATAAATGAGACGATTGGCTTCTTAGATCCCTTTCAGCTCTAAGTATGATGCTATGGTCCCATAAGAAATGAGATTTCCAAAAACTCAAATCAAAGATAAGTATAAGAATACCCAAGAACAGAAACCCTACAAGAAAATAAAAGTCAAGGAGCCTTTAAAAAGTTAAATAATTATTATATTTATGTGTGTGTGTATATACATATAATATAAAACACACACACACACACACACACACATATATATATATGTATATATATATATATATAACTGTGAATAATAATCCTAATCAGGAAGAAAAAAAAGGAAATAGGAGAAAAAGCCAGTGACTATACAAGGAGTTATCTCAATATCTTAGATTTGAAAAGAATATATAAAAATCATGAAAAGACTGACATATAGCCAAGGGTATAGGAAACAGTGGCACATATTCCCAAGAGCAGTATCAGAAAAACTAACATTCATAATGGGCTGAGACTTGTGAAAAGTGGTAAAGACAATTAAAAAAAAGTAGTTTTTGTAATGAACATCTCCAGAAAACAAAAAATAGAACAAGAAGGCACAAGTTACAGAGGACATACAGCAGGGTATTCATTCATTATAAGAACTTTCAAGAATTGTCCAATTAATAAAAACATACTATCTTTCAAAGTAATAAATTTTATATCTCTGATGGATGGATGCTAGATTAATTTTTTGCTGGCATTCTTAAATTTTTACATTTTCTACAATGTAACTCCAAGTATGTGAATTTGAATAAGTCATTTAACCCCCACTGTCTACCCCCTCACCACTCTTCTACCTTGGAACCAATACACAGTACTGATTCTAAGATAGAAGGTATGGATTAAAAAAAAAGTAGTAGCCAAAGAAGCCAAATAAGAACAGTACTGCTGAAATTATAAAGAAAACTGGGGATTTCCCCTTTTCATTAGTATCCTCAATATTCCATTCTTTATAGCAGTGTTTCTCCCAACTAATGTGGCCATAAAGAAGCTCTGGCCTTGAAACTTATTTCTATAGAATCCATAAATGTGGATCAAACTGCTACAATTTTGGGAGACAAGTGTTAAAGTATTCATGACTATATTCCATGAACAGGCTGTACAGATTTAGAAAACAGCTGACAAAGATTTCTTTCTGGGAAGGAAGGAGCAATTAAGCTACTAATGAAACTTGAATTTTAAAACTATACAACATTCTAGAGAAGAATAAAAGTGAAAATATCAAATAACCCACAGCACTTATACTTAAGTTACAGCAATGGCCAACACATACATATGTAAAAAACATAAAAACTTAAAAACTTACTTAAAAACTCTATAAAATATGCCAACAAAGTTGGAGCATCTCAAACTTTTGGAAAATCACATAAAGATGCCTTATAATGGCAGAAAGGTGATGCTAGGTTTCTGTTGAGTATCCTAGTAGAGTGGAAACTCTAGGACAGTTTCCACCTAACAGATCTTACCCTTCCTTAATAAAACAAATTTTAAGCTCATATCCCCAATATATGTATATTTACTTATTTGCTAATAAGCATGTAGTACTATATTAATAATATATGTAACAACACCAAAAAATAGAAATTTTTAAAAGATGAGCTGAAAATGGAATATTATTTAATCCTAGAGTCAGAGAAGCCAGTGAAGTTTAGTGAACTAGAAGGTTAGCAGGTAGCATGGTCAGATCTATATTTTAGGAAAATCACTTTGGAAGCAGAATGGAGGATGGATTGGCATGGGGGAGGACTTTAGACCATTTAAGAAGCTATTATAATAATCCTGGAAAGAGGTCATGAGCAACTCAACTGAAATATTCATTCAATGAGAACGAAAAAGGGGATGGATACAAGAGATAGTGTGATGGTAGAAACACATGATTTGGCAACTACTTTGGATATGTGAGGTATGGTGAGAACTTAGGGGTCAAGGACAGCAGGAGGTTCAGAACTTGGGAGACTAGAAGAATGGTGATATCCTCACTGGAAAGTTGCAACAGGGAGGGGGAAGAGATAAAGCAATTACATCACATCCATATGGGTTCATCTTCTTATACTTATTCTTTTCCACTAAGGAAAAAAAAAAGGGAAAGATGTGAGGTGGTTTACTCCTGATCATTACCTCAAGAATCTACCATTGTGGGTATGAAGATAAGAAGGGAAGGTGAGGGAAGAAGGAAAGTCCCGAGAACTTTACCAGCATAGTAGCTGCCCATAACTGAGTTGAGTTAGGCTATAATCTTTCTAAGGATCCCAGACAAGCCAGTGGGTGGGAGAGGCAAGAGAAAGGTGGCTGTGATAGACACAAAAGGCTTTGGATAGAGAACAGGGAGATGCAAAATCTTCTACCTTCTGACTGGCTACTGGCACATCCCTTGTGGTCAATTCCATGGAGGCTTCAAGTATACCTACTCTCACTCTCCTCCCCCATAATAAAATGAATCTGCTTTCCAACATCCAATGTAACTAAAAACTAAAATGCTCATCACAAATAGTCTGGTCACATATTGATAAATTACCTGTCCGTATCAACCCATAAAACAAAGAAAAATTAAAAATGGCCATTAGTGCTGTTAGCCCAACGGGCAGAATACTAAGCATCACAGACCATGTACAAATTTTAACTTAAGTTACTATTAATCTAAATATGAGATCCTTATCCAGAAGTGGACATGAAGAGAATCATATCAATTGTGACATTCTCAATAGAAATGACACCTGAAAAAGGAAATGTTACAACTGAATGGAAGGATGGCTCAAAGGTTATCCCTGGAGAGGCAAATAAAGGAATTAAAAGACTTGGATTTAGCATATTCCTGAAGACAAAAATATAATGCAATAATTGATCTTTTTTTTTCTTTTTAGTGTGAGAGGAGGACTGCATTTCCCTTTTTCATTCAAGCTGGAAGTAGAATGACCCTTCATGGCATAGACCCCATTGCTGATTGGCATGAAAGTCATTTCCAATTTGGGAAGATTCATCCCTCATTAGGTAGGTTGTTACCTCCACCTATTCCCAAGTGGTCATCACATTGATGCCAGACTTAGTGTGGCTATATGCCCATCTTTAGCACTACTGCAGCTCAAAACTCTCAAACATAAGCAATTTAACAGCCTATTATTTCCCAGCAGTATGGAAGATAAGTGTACACTATAATACCTAGCTGATCATCTTCTATTGACACAGTGTTCATGATTATTTACAAAAAAGCTCACTATGAATATTAATACAGCTTATGGACCAAGCCCTGTGCAGAAGATGAACAGGTAAATTCTATGAAGAACTTGATAAGAGCTCAAAACTAAATCATGACACATTGTTAATGCTTTATGGCTCCAATGCAATGGTAAGTACAGATAAGGCTGGCGAAAATATATTGAAAAATATGGGACAGCTATAAGGATTAAGAGAGATAATGCAGACTACAAAAAAACTTCACACTTTATTGTCATGCATTTATCTCTGAGAATAGGATCAGAAGCTACTAGAAAAACTGTCTTTTCCGTCTTTTAAAACTTTATTTTTGTTGAGTGATATGTACATTTTGCAGTTAAGAACAATTGTAAACTAAATATCTGGTCAGTCTATCAGAAGAGAATGTGCATAAGATGCATACAAAGGATTAGCAATACACTATCACACAATAACATTTCAAACTGCTACATATTTTAAGATACAAAGTTACATGTTAGTGATATGAAATGCATTACCTAATTAAGCTATCTCTGCTTAGCTCACCAATTTCAGATGGCAAAGATCAAAATTAGGACAGAAAAAAAAGAATAAAAATGAGAAAAACACAAGCAGTTAAAATAATTTCCATATTTACCTAATTAAACAACTTATAATGATGAAAAATGGGAAACAAGCAGAAGTCAGCCCATAGACAAACTACAATAATTTTATAGGGAACTTTAACTGACATAAATTAATCACCACAAGAAGAAAACCAAAAGTCTTTAAAAAGTATTAGCAAACATGTGATTTATTTTACTGACAGTCAAAGGCCACACCAGTTTAGAATATAAACTTGCTTATAAAAACTTATATAGAAGGACTATGGAAGATTATAAGAAATATCATTTCATAAAAAAGAAAGAAGCAATAAAGGGGAAAAGTTAAAGAAAGCTTGTGAGAGATTCAACTAAAATAAATAAATTCAACCAAGGGAGGACAAAATAAGAAAAAATTGCCAAAGATTTTAAATAACATTTTTCACTGAAGAAAGTAGAGTCACAGTACTTATATCTATCATCACTGTTACAGATATACTAGTAGATGAAGCAGAAAGGAACAAAACAAACAAAAATGGGAAGATAATTAAACCAAGCATACAAAAAGGAAATCTGTGCTGGAAATAACACAATCACAAGGGCTTTATGAGAGGGATTCTAAGACAAATGAAAGGGAAAATGCCAAAGGCATTGAGTGGGAGGGTGGGGGTGGAGCAAAGGACCTTATTGATACTGCAAAGACAATGGGAAAAAAATCAATAACTACCAACTTAAATGTTTACTTTTCTATATATTTAAAATGTTTATGAGAATAACCAACATATTCTTCAAGGTGTGATATTGGAAACTTGGGGGTCCTTGAACGGATCTTGAGGTCTCTGGTCTAAACTTCCTGTGGACATTTAGGATTCTTTCAAAACTACATTTCCCATGATCCCTCTTGGGTAATGAGGTGGACAGGAAGTGTGATTACGAAGACAGAGGTATAAAGATTCAGGACTTGATTGGTACTTACTCTTTCCTGCTGAAGGAGCCAGATGAGGAGAGATAATGGCACAGCAATTTGAATGAGCTCTTATCAGGCACGTGGCTATAATTACCAATATGGATTACAATAAAACCCTAATATCTTTAAATATATTCTTCTATTTTAATTTTGTTACAAAGGTCATCCTCTATGAGGATAATGAGGAACAGGGAAGATTCCATAAACAATGTTCCAAAGTGAAATACATGTTTACCATTACAAAATTAACTGAGATATGACTCTTGTTTAGATAATGAATGCAACATCTCACTAAGCTTACTTCTGTTATGCTTTTTTAAAATATTTTATTTGGAAGGGTTAAACCTTATCTTAAAGGCACTTTTCCAAGATGGTGTCTCCCATCCATACTTATATCAAAATTATTCAGTATTTCTTTTAAGATACAGAGATAACCATGTGCAAAAAAAAAATCAGCTGAAGTATAAAAAATGTTCAACACTTGTCTCGGAGGAGACTGCAGTGCATAATCTAAACTGAAGAGAGAGTACTCCAAAGGCAACTGTTTACAGATGACATTACGATGATTGCATCAAACCCTAGAACACTGTAAGGCTTCCTAGAAAAGATGTGAAACCACTCAAAAGAATATGACTTTATTAACAAATGGAAAAAAGTAAATTAAAAAATATTTATTGGGCAGATATGCAGCAAGATGGACAATTACAGAGCTTGTTCATCAAAATTCAAATAGATCACACAAGACTGCTTTAGAAAGACATAGATACAGTGAGACAAAAATGATATTGCTAAAGATCTCCATTAGACAATAAAGATGAACAATTAATTGTACCCAAATTTAACAGAGAAAGCAGATAGACTGCTTGAGAAATTGTGAAGTTCCTTTAAGAACTCCAAACTTCTACCTAAAGCAAAGGCATGGCCATCTTCCTAATATTAATATTCTACTGATGTTATGAAATGGTAGTTCATCAGATAACACTATAATCTCTGACAAATTAAATATAAGTAACATTCTCAGGGCAATGAAGAGGCACATAATGAAAGTGAGCATGCTATGGCACAACCAATAAGGAACTATAAGAAAAACTGAAGTAAAAGATGTCATCAAAGAAATACATGGCATAAAAAGAAGATGGACTGGAGACATGTCCAAATCAAGGGATTAATGGCAAGACTGTGGTTGCAGGTATATCTAAAATATTAGAAAAAAGCAAGACAGGCCTATTTTAGCACACTGAGTGAAACCTCATCTTGATCTCGCACAAAGATATGGACAGGGGTCCTTTAAGCATATGTAATATATCCAAAATGTAAAGAAAATGCTAGGCACACAACATGTTTCTTCAAAGATTCTCATGAAAGTACTATCAAAACAAAGCAATGTTAATTATCTACTATGAAACCAACTAAAATGAAACTGATTATACTACTGATGTTCAATTTTCTTAAGTGTTAAGCTACAGAAATTCCAAGTAAGACAGCTGGCTGGCTGCCTGCCTGCCTGAACAGAAGGCAGACTGCCCAGCTTCCATATACTACCTACCCCAGCAAAAACTGGAAATTCCCATCAGAAAAAAAATGATTAAAAAAAATCAAATGAGAAATTACAGTAAGTTACTTTTTCCACCTCAGAAATGCATAAAACACCAGTCAAATGACTACAGGCAATATAAAAGGGGGCCAGAGCAAACAAATAAGCCAGCAGCCTCTCACCATGATCAAAGATACATGTAACCAAACAAGTCTCTATACAAGGATACTTCCCTATATAGGAAAGAGTGGAAGCATCCCCCAAGAAAGCCGAAGTGTTGTTAGAAAGCCATAACAGGTCCTTGGAAGCCTTAAGCAAAAGAAATAACCACTGCAGCAGTACAGCTAAGACCAGGACTGCCTAGGGAACCAAAGGCTCCAAAGATTACCATTTTGTCCTGACCTACAGAGATCTGAAGATGTAGCAATCTAACCTCATGGATGGAGGAAGACTCAGAAATAAAAGTGACACTGGGGAAAAAAACAGGATAGACCACTACAACCAAAAGCACAGACACAGAAAGAGACTCGTCCGGGCACCAAACCTCAATTCAGGGACTAAAGTTGGAGAAATGAGTAAGCTAAAGAAGACAATCATTATTAAAAACTTACTGTAAAGGGGGCATCTGGATAACTCAGGGTATTAAGAGCCAGACCTAGAGATAGGAGGTCCTGGATTCAAATCTGGATTCAGACACTTCCTTGCTGTGTGATCCTGTGCGACTTAACCCCCCATTGCCTAGCCCTTACCACTCTTCTACTTTGGAACCAATATCTAGTATTGATTCTAAGGTGAAAAGTAAGAGTTTTTTAAATAATTAATTAATTAGTTAGGAAAAAATTGTTGCAGATCTCTTAGTCCCCAAAATGAAGAGAGTAACTATATTACAACTGGGAGCAGAGAGACTCAAACAATAAAACTTAATTATTCCCAAATATATGAATACTTAAAAGAAAGAACAAACAAATGAAATTAAAACTATGGGGAAAAATTATAACAAGACTAGCTTGTTAGAGGAAAGTGATAATTCTTACCCAAGCAATGGATTCTCTGAAAACTAGAACAGATCTAACATAAATCAATGACCCCATAAAACAATAAGAAATATTAGATCAAAAAATAAGAAAACTGAAGAAATAGCAGAAAATAAAAGATATCTAATTTCAAAAACAATGACAGGTCAGGGAACAATAATTTAAGAACAGCTAGATTCCTCAAAAAACATGATTTTTCAAAAAGCCTGGATATTATGTGCATTCATATATCTTTTTTCTTAATCATAAATGAAAACTGCCCAACTACTAGAACCAGAAGATAAAGAGAGAAAGAATATACTGATCACCTCTCTTGAATGGAACTCCAAAAGAAAAAGTACCAGTTATGTGAGAACAAATATCCAGAGCTCTCATATAAAAGAAAAAATATTATAAGCAACTAGAAAAAAGTAGTACAAGTACCAAATGTAAAAATTCCCTAGACATTCCTCAAATTCAGACTTTCCTGCCCTTCTATGATACCAAGAACAAGTATGTCTGAAAGACCACTTTCTCCCTCCCAGACAGTTTTGCCTTTTAACTCCAGCCCAAATTCTTTGTAGCTATAACCCTGGAACTCACCTAAAATAGCAATCAGAACTAACCAGTTAGAATGTGGTTGAGGCCTGGTTGGGGCCTGCTCCAAGAATCAGCATTCTCCCTTTTGTGTATTTACCTTTAGCATTTCCTGAGCCTGCTCTATATTTACTATTAGCATTCCCCATTTTGTGTACTTACAATAAACGTTCCTCATTCTGTGCATTTACTACTAGCATTCCTCATCCTGTGTATTTACCTTCAGCATTCCACAATTCTGTGTATTTACCATTAGCATTCCCCACTTCTGGAAGATCAAGTCCCCTAAAAAACCTCTTTATCCATCTCTGCTATAAAACAATCTCACCATCTTTTAAAAAAAAATGGGGAGGGGAGGAGAAAGAAGGACACAGAAACATAACTAAGCTATGCCATTAAATTGTCTCAGCACATCAAAAGTACCTAAAAAAGATGCCTGCTTTACTTCTAAATTCTGGTCTCCCTCAGTTTACACAAGAAACCCCAGTCAGCTCACACAAGACCTGGAAGGCCTAGAAGCTTCTACAAAAAAGGGAAAGGATAGAGGCTAACAATCAAAAATAACTTATCATGAAAAGTTGAGGATAATCCTACAAGGGTAAAAATTGGTCTTTAATGAAATACAGGACTTTTTGAGAATTTCTGATGAAAAGACCAAATATGAGTAGGAACTTTGAAATATAACCATAAGAATTCAGAGAAAACACTGGAAGGCAAATGAATTTGAGTGGAAGGAATAATCATGATACCAAAAAAAAAAAGGAATGAAAGAAAATGAGTGCCATTGATTTTTTTTAATGCATGAGAAAAAAAGAGAATAAAGTTTAGAAAAAAGCACAATGCCACAAGACTTGAAGCAATTAATAAGTAGAAATTATTTTATGGCTTTAAAAAAAAGCAAAACAACATGAAATTGATTGAATTTCACATATCTTTCTTTGTGTTCTGTTAGGTATATTAAAATGTTCCTTTTACTGTATTTAAGTTCAGAATTTTAAAAACATTATCAAAGAAAATAATTTCTCTTCTAGATACAATACTTCTAAAAAGAGGCAAATCTAAAAAGAGACAGCAAAACTTTTTCTTCTAACAAGTTCATCTGACCAAATTATTGCCATTACCACCAATACCAAATTTCAAGAAAAGGTTAAAGGCAAAGTATATTTAGAAATACTGACAACCAAGCAAATACTTCAGTATTTTAACTTCCTAAATTACATAACTAACACTTTCATACAGATCTTCACCTAGTTACTATTGCAATTGTTCTCTCAATTGGCCTCAAAGCATCAAAATTTTCCCCATTCCAATTCATCCTCCATGAAGATAGCAAAGAGACTTTCTAAAGAGCATGTTTAGTCAGTCAGTTTCCTCCTTAACAAAACTAGTCGCTTCCTAGTGTTTCTAGGATAAAATAAACTGCAACTAACTCTAACTCTTTTAGCACCACTTCCTCCCATCTAGCTAATTCTTGAACCTTTAATCTCTTTCACCATCTGATAGTTCTACTCTTACCCCTTAGGTTAGAAGGGCTGCTGGAAATAAAGCGAAAAAACTGAAGTAACTGGATTCATTGCATGCTCCCCATTTTGATGAAAACTTTTTATTTGTTTTGATTTCCTATCATTTCTCACAGCAGACATTCCAAACATTATTCTCTCTCAAAATTTAAGGCCATCTACCCTCTACTCCTCAAAGTCTTTGCAGCCAGTCATCTTTCCCTCTTTTTCTTCCATTATCAGAAAAATCTCTTCTTGCCAAGACTAACCCTGCTTCCATTGGTACTCCTGTTTCCATACCACTATCCCCTTCAAGAGCTCACTCCATTGACCATTCTGACATATTATTCAGCTTTAATCACTTTTCTCTGCTGGCTCTTCCTAACGCCTATAAACACCTACAAACAGGAAAGGAAAGTGTTTCCTACTTAAAAAAAAAAAATTCCTTTGACTATCATCTTCTCAAAGCAATTTTCCTAAATGTGTTCTTCCTTTAACTGTTAAACTACTTAAAAATAGTCTACATTGTTGCTCTACTTCTCGAAACCCATCTCACTCCCTAATCCCTTGCAATTTGACTTCTAAACACACCAGACTAATGAAACCTATCTTGCCTAATCAAGCAATCAATTGTCCTGTAACTGGTCTCATAACATGGTTCCTTCCTGTGTTTCGAATCTTCTTATACTTTAGTCCCTTCCACATCCTCTACCACCCAGTCCCACTGCCTTCTAATAGTTAGTTGCTGAAACATAACACTCTACAGTCTGTCCCTCTACTTCATACTGACTGTCCCCATGCCTAAAATGGTTTCCCCTCTTCATTTTTGCCTCTTGACTTCCCTGTTCCCTTCAAGACAGTTCAAATCCCACCTTCTATATAGAAGGCTTTCCAAATGGATCCTGATGATTAGTGCATTGCCCTCTAATAATAACTTCGACATACTCTATATATTATCTTGTATGTACCCAGTGATTTATAGGTTGTCTCCTCTATTACAACATGAACTCAAAGAGGGCTAGAGCTGTTTTATTCTTTCTTTGTTTTTTTGGAGCTTAGCACAATGGCTGCCACAACTGTAGTTATATGCTTACTGGCCAAAACCTAAAAGCCAAAGAAGTTTACATTTTATCCTAGAAACAAGAAAGTGTTACTAGAGTTTGTAAAGGAAGAAACTGACATGGACTGAACATGCTCTTTGGCATCTTCACGAAGGATGAATTAGAAAGTGAAAATTTTGAAACCAGGATACCAATTAGGAAGTCAATTAGAACAACTGCAACAGAAACTCTGTCTACAGACTTCCGGGTTAAAATGGCAGCAGAGTAGAAGCAGCTGCTTAACCTCTCCTAACCCACATATATAGGATTCCTCAAAAGGACATAAAAACAAAGCCACACAAATGAAGGAACCCCACAACAGGGCACAGCGTTGAAGGTACATGGGATTGGGGCATTTCCATGATATAAGGGCATTCATTAAGTTCTTTGCAGCTACCTGGGATCACCAGGGCCTGCTCCTGAGAGCAGCAAGACTTAAGACACTAAGAGGCTAAAGAACTCGTGGACTTTTAACACAGACCTTCAGCCCAGGTGCGGACACTGAGCACACTCCCAGGTGTGGACATGGACCTTGAGCACACAGACACAGACCTTGGGTGGGAATTCTGTGCAGAAGGGTGCATGACTGTAGAAGCAGCACCATGAAACTGTAGAAGGAACTTCGGACAGAGGAGTAAGCAAGGGAACCACCAGGAGGCTAAACCCTGAGAACAACTAGACTTGAGACCTGAGGAGCCTAAAGTGCACAGACAGACCCAGGGTGTGAGGATAAAGCTAAGAGGGCGCACAGTGCTGTGATTCAGACCAAAACTGCTCCACAGCTCAATAGGATAAGCAAAAAACCTGTCTGCCACACATAGTCTTCTAATTGAGAAAGAAATAATAATGGCAAGCCAGGCACAAGAACCTCAAGAGAAAGATCAAGAAGAAATCTTTAACACTTGACAACTTCTACACAGAAAAAATCCAGACAACAGAGCAAACAGCAGAGGTAAACAAACAAGTAATCACATCCAAACCTTCCCCAAAAAATGAAAATTGGTCACAAGCTCTTCAAGAGTTCAAATCTGAGATCATGAGAAAAATGGAAGAGATTTAATGAGAGAAGTGGGAATCTGGGAAGAAAATAACAGTTTAAAAGGCAGAATTTCACTATTGGAAAGTGAGGCAAGTAAATTGAAGACCAGAAATGACCAGATTGAAAAGGAAAACCAAAAGATTATAGCGGAAAACCAGTCCCTAAAGGCTAGCAATTAGAAGCTAATGATCTCTCAAGACGGCAAGAACAAATAAAGCAAAGACAAAAGACTGATAAAATAGAAGGAAACATGAAATATCTCAATGAGAAAGTGACAGATCAAGGAAACAGGTCTAGAAGAGACAATCTGAGAATCATTGGTCTTCCTGAAAAAGCAGAAATTAATAGAAATTTGGACTCCATACGAAAAGAAATTATTCAGCAAAATTGCCCTGAAGTTCTACAACAAGAGGGCAATATAATCATTGAAAGGATCCATAAATCACCCTCTACATTAGACCCTGAAAAGACAACCCCCAGGAATATAATAGCCAAATGTAAGAGCTTCCAAGTAAAAGAAAAAATTTTACAAGAAGCCAGAAAGAGATAATTCAGATATCAAGGAGCAACAATCAGAATCACACAGGATCTGGCAGCCTCCAAACTAAAAGACCATAAGGCTGGGAATATGATATTCAGAAAGGCAAGAGAAATGGATCTACAACCAAGGATCACATACCCATCAAAACTAACCATATACTTCCAGGGGAAAGTTTGGGCATTCAACAAGACAGAAGATTTCCAAGTATTTGCACAGAAAAGACCAGGATTAAATGGAAAGTTCGATATCCAACCACAAAAATCAAGAGAAACATGAAAAGGTAAATAAGAAAGAGGGGAAAGTACGAAAACTCATATTTTTAAAATTTTGCCTCTTTAAGGGCTTCAATAAGATCTAATTATTTGTATTCATATGTGGAGAAATGCTATATATAATTCTCTGTAGTGAACGCTGTTCACCATTATAGTATTCACTATTATAGTAATTAGAAGAATTATTCATAGGGAAAGGTTGGAATACTAAATGGTCTAAGATGATATGGGAGGGTGGGAAAAAGGGGGGGGGGTGAATAAGAGAGGACACCAAGAGAATCTTGAAGGAATAAGAAAAATAGGATATTCGATTACACACAAAGAGGGCATGGGAGGGGAGGGGATGAATACTATTATAAGAAGGAGACGAAGAGAGCATTAAAAGGTAATATTTAAACCTTACTCTCAGTGTAATTAAGCCTGAAAGGGAAGAGTAGCTATATCCATTGGGATATAAAACTCTTCTCCAATCCTACTGAGAAAGTCAAAAGGGATAAACCAAGCGGAATAGGGGAGTGTGGAGGTCAAAAAAAGTGAGGGAAGAGGAAGAGGGAGGGAATTCATTAGGCCTTAAAAATAAAAAGAGGGGAATAAGAAGCAAGAGGGTAGAAAGGGAAGTAAATCAATAGAGTGGACAAGGGTTAAGGCATAAAGCAAACCACTGGTTTAAAAGAAAATAGTGTATACTATAAAGCAGCAGTCATCACAACAATATGGTCCTGGCTAAGAGACAGAGAGGAGGATCAGTGGAATAGACTTGGGGTAAATGACATCAGCAAGACAGTGTATGATAAACCCAAAGAGCCCAACATTTGGGACATGAATCCACTATTTGACAAAAACTTCTGGGAAATTTGGAAAGCAATATGGGAGAGATTAGGTTTAGATCAACATCTCACACCCTGTACACCAAGATAAATTCAGAATGGGTGAATGACTTGAATATAAAGAGGGAAACTATAAATAAGTTAAGTGAACACAGAATAGTATACTTGTCAGATCTCTGGGAAAGGAAAGATTTTAAAACCAAGCAAGAGTTAGAGAAAATTACAAAATGTAAATTAAATGGGTTTGATTATATTAAACTAAAAAGCTTTTGTACAAACAAAAACAATGTAGTCAAAATCAGAAGGGAAACAACAAATTGGGAAAAAATCTTTATAACGAAAAACTCTGACAGGGGTCTAATTCAAATATACAAGGAGTTAAATCAATCGTATAAAAAAATCAAGCCATTCCCCAATTGATAAATGGGCAAGAGACATGAATAGGCAATTCTCAGGTAAAGAAATCAAAAGTATCAATAAGCACATGAGAAAGTGTTCTAAATCTCTAATAATTAGAGAAATGCAAATCAAAACAACTCTGAGGTATCACCTCATACCTAGCAGATTGGTTAAAATGAAAGAAGGGGAGAGTAATGAATGTTGGAGGGGATGTGGCAAAAGTGGGACATTAATGTATTGCTGGTGGAGTTGTGAACTGATCCAACCATTCTGGCTGGCAATTTGGAATCATGCTCAAAGGGCTATAAAAGAATGCCTGCCCTTTGATCCAGCTATACCATTCTTGGGTCTGTACCCCAAAGAGATCATAGATAAACAGACTTGTATGAAAATATTTATAGCTGTGCTTTTTGTGGTGGCAAAAAAATGGAAAAGGAGGGTATGTCCTTCAATTGGGGAATGGCTGAACAAACTGTGGTATATGCTGGAATATGATGGAATACTATTGTGCTAAAAGGAATAATAAACTGGAGGCGTTCGAGGTGAACTGGAAAGACCTCCAGGAACTGATGCAGAGTGAAAGGAGCAGAGCCAGAAGAACATTGTACACAGAGACTGATATACTGTGGTAAAATCGAATGTAATGGACCTCTGTACCAGCAGCAATACAATGACCCAGGACAATTTTGAGGGATTTACGGTAAAGAACGCTACCCACATTCAGAGGAAGGACTGCAGGAGAGGAAACATATAAGAAAAACAACTGCTTGAACGCATGGGTCTGGGTGGACATGATTGAGGATGTGGACTCGAAACTACCACACCAATGCAACTACCAACAATTTGGAAATAGGTCTTGATCAAGGACACATGACAAAACCAATGGAAATGTGCATCGGCCATGGGCGGGGGCAGTGTGGGGGGTGAAGGGGAAAGTAGGAGCATGAATCATGTAAAAATGAATATTAATAAATGTTTCAATTTTTAAAAAAAAGGAAATAGTGTAAGAAGAAGAGGTAGAACTAGGAGAGGATACCAAAATGTTGGCAAATACACAACTCATAATTATAACTCTGAATGTGAATGGGATGAACTCGCCCATAAAACGGAAGCAAATAGCAGAGTAGATTAGAAACCAAAATCCTACCATATTTTGTCTACAAAAAACACATATGAGGCGGGTGGACATACACAGGTTTAAGGTCAAGGGCTGGATCAAAATCTTTTGGGCTTCAAATGAGAAAAAGAAGGCAGGAGTGGCAATCATGATTTCTGAGAAAGCCAAAGTAAAAATAGATCTGATTAAAAGAGACAGGGAAGGTAATTACATATTGATAAAATGCAATATAGACAATGAGGAAATAACAGTGCTCAATATATATGCACCAAACGGTATAGCATCCAAATTCCTAAAGGAAAAACTGGCAGAGCTCCAGAAGGAAAAAGATAGTAAAATCATATTAGCGGGAGATCTAAATATTCCTCTTTCAGATCTAGATAAATCAAACCAAAAAATAAATAAGAAAGAGGTAAGAGAGGTGTATGAAATCCTAGAAAAATTAGATTTAATAGATATGTGGAGAAAAATAAATAGGGACAAAAAAGAATATATCTTCTTTTCAGCTGCACATGGTACATTCACAAAGACTGGCCATGTAATAGGGCATAGAAACATTGCAAACAAATGCAAAAGAGCAGAAATAAGTGTAACCTTTTCAGATCATAATTCAATAAAAATTATAATTAGGGATGGCATATGGACAGGCAAATTAAAAAGTAATTGGAAATTAACTAAGATGATTCTCCAAAACCAGTTAAAGAAAAAATCATAGAAACAATCAATAATTGCATTGAAGAGAATGACAATAACGAGACATCCTACCAAACTTTGTGGGATGCAGCTAAGGCAGTACTCAGGGGAAATTTATATCCTTGAATGCATATATTAACAAATTAGAAAGGGCAAAGATCAATGAACTGGGCATGCAAATTAAAAAACTAGAAAGGGAACAAATTAAAAATCCGAAGCTAAAAACCAAATTAGAGATCATAAAAATTAAAGGAGAAATCAATAAAATTGAAAGTAAAAGAACTATTGAATTAATACATAAGACTAGAAGCTGGTACTTTGAAAAAACAAACAAAATTAACAAAGTACTGAATCAATCTAATTAAAAATAGGAAAGAAGAAAACGAAATCATCAATATCAAAAATGAAAAGGGAGACCTCACCTCTAATGAAGAGGAAATCAAGGCAATCATTTAAAACTATTTTGCCCAATTATATGGCAATAAATATAGCAACTTAGGTAATATGGATGAATATTTATGAAAATATAAATTGCCTGGATTAACAGCAGAAGAAATAGAATACTTAAATAATCCCATCTCAGAAAAAGAAATTGAACAAGCCATCAAAGAACTCCCTAAGAAAAAATCCCCAGGACAGATGGATTCACAAGTGAATTCTATCAAACCTTCAAAGAACAACTAATTCCAATACTATACAAACTATTTGACATAATAAGAAAAGAAGTAATTCTACCAAACTCCTTTTATGATACAAATATGGTACTGATTCCAAAGCCAAGTAGATCAAAAACAAAGAAAGAAAACTACAGAACAATCTCCTTAATGAACATAGATGCAAAAATCTTAAATAGAAGTGATCACAAGGGTTATTATGATCAGGTGGGATTCATAACAGGAATGTAAGGATGGTTCAACATTAGGAAAACCATTCACATAATTGACGATATCAACAAGCAAACCAACAAAAACCACATGATTATCTCAATAGATGCTGAAAAAGGCTTTGACAAAATACAACATCCATTCCTTTTGAAAACACTAGAAAATATAGGAATAGAAGGACCTTTCCTAAAAATAATAAACAGTATATATCTAAAACCATCAACAAGCATCATATGCAATGGGGATAAATTAGAATCCTTCCCAATAAGACAAGGATGCCCATTATCACCTCTATTATTTAACGTTATACTAGAAACACTAGCAGTAGCAATTAGAGAAGAAAAAGAAATTGAAGGTATGAAAATAGGCAATTAAGGGGACAGCTGTGTAGCTCAGTGGATTGAGAGCCAGGCCTAGAGACAGGAGGTTACATTCAAGTCTGGCCTCAGACACTTCCCAGCTGTGACCCTGGGCAAGTCACTTGACCCCCATTACCTACCCTTACCACTCTTCTGCCTTGGAGTCAATACTTAGTATTGACTCTAAGACAGAAGGTAAGGGTTTAAAAAAAATAGACAATGAGGAGACTAAGCTATCACTCTTTGCAGATGATATGATGGTCTACTTAAAAAACCCTAGAGAATCAACTAAAAAGCTAGTAGAAATAATCAACAATTTTAGCAAAGTTGCAGGATACAAAATAAATGCACATAAATCATCAGCATTTCTATATATTTCCAACACATCACAGCAACAAGAGTTAGAAAGAGAAATACAATTTAAAACCACCCTAGACGGGGGGCAGCTGGGTAGCTCAGTGGATTGAGAGTCAGGCCTAGAGACAGGAGGTCATAGGTTCAAATCCATCCTCAGACACTTCCCAGCTGTGTGAACCTGGGCAAGTCACTTGACCCTCATTGCCCACCCTTACCACTCTTCCACCTATGAGCCAATACAGAGAAGTTAAAGGTTTAAAAATATAAAATAAAATCACCTTCGACAATATAAAATACTTGGGAATCTATCTACCAAAAAAAAAAAAAAACACAGGAATTATACGAACACAACTACAAAACACTTTCCAAACAATTAAAACTAGATATAAACAATTGGAAAAACACTGATTGCTCATTGGTAGGACGAGCTAACTAATAAAAATGACCATTCTACCCAAATTACTTTACCTATTTAGTGCCACACCTATCAAACTACCAAAAACATTTTTATTGATTTAGAAAAAACTATAACAAAGTTCATCTGGAATAACAAAAGATCAAGTATATCAAGGGAAATAATGAAAAAAAAAACATGAAGGAATGTGGCCTAGCAGTACCAGATATTAAACTATACTATAAAGCAGCAGCCATTAAAACGGTATGGTACTGGCTGAGAGACAGAAGGGAGGATCAGTGGAATAGGCTTAGGGTAAGTGACGTCAGCAAGACAGTGTATGATAAACCCAAAGAGCTCAATTTTGGGGACAAAAATCCACTATTTGACAAAAACTGTTGGGAAAATTGGAAAACAATATGGGAGAGATTAGGTTTAGATCAACATCTCATACCCTACATCAAGATAAATTCAGAATGGGTGAATGACTTGAATATAAAGAGGGAAACTATAAATAAGTTAAGTGAACACAGAATAGTATACTTGTCAGATCTATGGGAAAGGGAAAATTTTAAAACCAAGCAAGAGTTAGAAAAAATACAAAATATAAAAAAATAATTTTGATTATATTAAATTCAAAAGTTTTTGTACAAAAAAAAAACAATGCAACCAAAATCAGAAGGGAAACAACAAACTGGGAAAAAACCTTTATAACAAAAAACTCTGACAGAGATTTAATTACTCAAATATACAAGTAGCTAAATCAATTGTATAAAAAAAAATCAAGCCATTCCCCAATTGATAAATGGGAAGAGATATGAATAGGCAATTTTCAGATAGAAATCAAAACTATCAATAAGCACATGAGAAAGTGTTCTGAATCTCTAATAATTAGAGAAATGCAAATCAAAACAATTCTTAGGTATCCCCTCACACCTAGCAGATTGGCTAAAATGATAGCGGGGAGAGTAATGAATGTTGGAGGGTATGTGGCAAAATTGGAACATTAATGCATTGCTAGTGGAGTTGTGAACTGATCCAACCATTCTGGATGGCAATTTGGAACTATGCCCAAAGAACTCTAAAAGACTACCTGCCCTTCAAGCCAGCCATAGCATTGCTGGGTTTGTACCCCAAAGAGATCATAGAGAAAAAGACTTGCACAAAAATATTTAAAACCGCACTTTTGTGGTGGCAAAAAACTGGAAAACAAGGGGATGCCCTTCAATTGGGGAATGGCTGAACAAATTGTGATATCTGCTGGTGATGGAATACTATTGTGCTCAAAGGAGTAATAAACTGGAGGAATTCCATGTCAACTGGAATGACTTCCAGAAATTGATGCAGAGTGAAAGGAGCAGAGCCAGAAGAACATTGTACACAAAGACTGATACACTATGGCACAACTGAATGTAATGGACTTCTGTACTAGCAGCAATGCAATGGCCCAGGACAATCTGGAGGGTCTTATGGAAAAGAACACTACCCACATTCAGAGGAAGAACTACAGGAGAGGAAACACAGAAGAAAAACAACCGCTTGAACACATGGGTTGATGCAGACATGATTGCAGATGTAGACTTGAAACGACTACACCAATATAACTATCATTAATATGGAAATAAGTCTTGATTGATGACACATGTTAAAACCAGTGGAAATGTGCGTTCGATATTGGGGGGGGAGGTAAGGGGTGTGGAGGGGAAAGTAAAAACATGAATCATGGAACCATGGAAAATTTTTCTAAAAAAAAAAATAAAATATTTAAATCAAAAAAAAAAGAACAACTGCAACATTCAGTAGGTGGAACGGTTGTGAGGGTCTGGATTAAAGTGTTGGCTATAAATAATGAAAAAGGGGCGTATTAGATAGAGGGGGAAGGTACAAGATCTGTGACCAGGGTGAACATGTAATGAGTTATATGTGATAAGGAATCAAGGACAACAAAGGTTACAATCCTGGAAGGCTATATAAGGTAACTTCACAAAAACATGGAAATTCAAATAATAATAGATCTAGAGCTAGAAAAGAATTCAGAAACTATCCAATCCAATGCTTTCATTTTACAAATGAAGAAATGGGGACCCAAGAAGTTAATCTAGGTCATACAGGTAATAAGCATTAAGAGTTTTTTAATACTAAGAAAACTATTAGTATAATTAAGCACATTATTAGCAACAAAAAACACATTCATATGTTAATAGATGCTGAAAAGGCCTTTCACCATGTATGGAAAAATACACTCAAGAAAAACATTATGGAAATGCCTTTCTTTACTATGTTCGAAAACATTTATGTAAATCCAAAAGTCAGGATTATTTATAATGAAGAAATATTCGATTTTTTTTCCAAAAAGATCTAAGTAAAGTAAGGGTGCTAAATGCCAACACTACAATTAAATATAGTACCAAAAATTATAGCATTTAAGACAAGAAAAATAAATTAAAGGGACAGTATTGGCAAAGAAGAGAAAAATTATCCCTATCTAAATAAAAGAAAATAGTTTGTAAAGAAAATCCTTAAGATCAATTCTTAAAAGTAATCAAGACAACTAAAAGCATCAGCAAAATAAAACAAAATAATAGGTCATGTGATTACTTGTTGAGTAAGTTACAGAAATGAAGATTCTCATTCAAGCACAGGTTGAACTAGATGGTTTCTATAGTCCCTGTCCAATGGATTTCTTTGTATCCAAAAAAAAAATCATCACTATTTCTATACATTAAAAATAAAGATTCAGAAGTAAAAGATAACAAAGAGAAATCTGACCTAGAGTAATTTCAAAATACAAAACAAACAACAATAACAAAAAACCCTAAGAATAAGCAACAACAAATACCAGGACCTATATAAATAAACCTATGAAACAATATTTTTTAAAATACAAAAGACCTTGAAAAATTCAAGGATGAGCCCTATCGACATAATAAAAATGGGGATTACTAAACAAATGAATCTAAAAATCTATTACTCTACCAACCAAATTTCAAGAAAATACTTCATAGAATTAGAGAAATATAAGAACAAAATTCAGAGGAAAAAGGTTTACAACAAATATCAAGTGAAATAATGGTAGGGGAAACAAAAATTAAGATTCATCCAATATCAAATTATACTATAAATTGGATATTGGATAAAATATAAAAATAGGTTAGATAAACAAGACCTAGAAACCAATGCTTACAGAAGTCTATATTTCCCAAGGGAAAAAAAACTAATGGAGGAAGAACTTTTTATTTGATAAGAGCTTCCAAAAACTAAAAACCAATTTGATGGCAAACAGGTTTAAACCAGTACCTTACCACATATGCCATTAAAAATTCCAATGTAGAAAAAAATGTAAATATGAAACTCATACCATGTATAGTTACAAGAAAAGTCACCTACACTCTTTCACAACTGTGGCTAGGGGAAAATTTCTAACCACATATAGGATATAGGCAATTATAAGAGACAAAATACTTATTTCCTATTACAAAAGTTTTTGCACAAACAAAACTGATATAACTAAAAATAGAAGAAAAAAACTGAGATTGGGGAAAAAATTCTTTAAATCAAAAATCTCTGACATATATAAACTTTTTACTGACAACAAAAATCTGGAGAATTGATACAAATCAGTCATAAAAGTATTACATATGAGCAGTTTTTAATTAAATGTTATTAAAAACCAATTCTAAAACTATTCAAAATCACTACTAAAATGCAAATTAAAACATCTCTAAGGTATCATTTTATACCTTTTGAAAGACAATAAGAGAAGAAATAAATATTGGAGAAGTGACAGGATAGCAAACATGCAAGGAAAAAGTTATTAAATTATTTTTACACTCAGATCCAGAGATCTCTCTTTTGAATATCTAGCCCAAGATCCTATTAGTGAAAGAAAAGATACTCTATACCAAAAGTATAGTTGCACTATCTATATACCAAAATTACAGTTGCACTATCTGTAATAGTAACAAGCTGGAAACAAATCATGTGGCCAAGAACTGAAATATAGCAATAATAAATGAATATTATCTTGCCATAAGGAACAATACATATGAAAATTTCAGAATATGGAAAGAATTGCATGAACTGAGGCAAAACAAAGTGAGCAGAACCTAAAGAGCAACATATACAGTGACTACAACAGTGTGAATGAAGACAACACTAAAAGACAAAAAATTGAAGTTAAATACAATATTTGCATTAAATTACTAAAAATACACATCTTTCTATTATCAAACTCTCAAAACTACAAAATGGAAACTGGCACCTAATACAAGTAGTAATTGCTCTATTTGGTTGTATGGAAAAGGAAGAAAAATGTAGTGAAGTTGTCTGTGTCAAAACAAAAATATACAAGAAGTTGGGGGGAGGGATAACCTCTGAATAAATCTTTAAATCTTGAAGACTGGATCAATGCTTAATTATCTTTAATCATTCTGCCTTTATATTATTATTAACTTCAAACTAAATGGGAAACCTAACAATAAGTTTATATATTTTTTTAAAAATCATCCTATTTTGCTAAAAGTTTTAAAATAGCAAAGGATCTTTCTTAACACAAATTTTCAAAGAACTAGAACTTCCCATGAGAGACTAAAGTATAGTTCAAAATAAGACTGTCTAAAAAAAACAATTTCTTCAAGACAGTGAAGAATCTTCATTTAAATAGGAAGTCAAGATGATTTCTTCATCAAACATATATGTGCGTTCAAACCCGGCCTCAGCCACTTCCCAGCTGTGTGACCCCGGGCAAGTCACTTGACCCCCATTGCCCCTTACCAATCTTCCACCTATGAGACAATACACCGAAGTACAAGGGTTAAAAAAAACAAAAAACATATATGTGCCAGCCTAATAAATACCTGAAACTAAAGTCACTTACTGCTTCTACCTTTCAAAAAGCTGCAATTGCATTCAGTTCTAGGGTATCAGATTTTAAGCGAGACACTAAGAAGCTGGAAAACATCCAAAGGTGGATAAAATTTCTTTCTTTTAACTTTGCTATTTCTGTCAGTGGTCAAACCAATAATCCTCTGTTCTAAATATAAAAATTTAGTATTACCTCTGATTTGACATTGTCCCACATCTCTCATATCTAAAGAGTTTCCAAATCCTAATAATTCTACTTCGATATTGAACATTTTCCAAATCCATTCAATCTTCTCTAATCCCACTGTCCCCAAACATCTTTGAAGAGAATCGTTACTAGACAACCTAATCAAAATCCCTGCTTCTCCTTTTTCCCCTCTCCAATTCCTCTTCCTGTCAAATTGATATTACTACATAATTCTTGCAGTGGCACCAATCAAACAAGAATCCAGGCTCTCAAAACACCAGTTTGGCCAGTACTCTTTCCACTACATCATTTTATCTCCTCCAGCAAAGAGAGTTTTTATTATTTTCATATTATGGTGTTGTTAAAATGTTAATCAGTTTAAAAAGTTAGTTAAGAGGCAGCATAACACAATGGGTAAAGATATATTCTTGAAGTCATCCTCTAATCATGCTGGCTTTTTGATCCTAGGCAAGTCATTTAATCTAAATTCCTATATCCAAACTTCTTTTCTAGTTAAGCCAACTTTTCAACCATTTCATAAACAGAATATGTTCATTCATGTCTTTGGGTCTTTGTACATGCTATTCTAATCACTTGGAATCCCCTGATGAAATTCTACACATTCTTTCAGCCTCTACAGTTATATCCTGCCTCTTCCCAGGAAGACCTCTCCTCTGTCAACTTCAGCCCATATTTAGCTCTCCCTTCTCTGAACTCCTATAGTCCTAATTATATACTACACTCACAAAACTACAAATAAACAGTATCTTAGATGCATGCTCACTAATAGTATACCTATAGTGTACAAACCCAATAAGACAGCAAGTTTATTGAGGATAGGAATTACTTCTTGTGTTTTCTGTGTACTAGATGAAACCTAATATTAAATTGATATTTGTTGGTAAAAAAGGGTTGTTGGTTAAATGAAGAAACAGTAAAATTTCATATAAAATTGTGACCTAGGATTCTAAGAAAAGGGAGACCAAGTAAATTGGTGAAAAGTCCAAGTTACAAAACATTTTAAAAGAAATATGGATTATGTTCAAGTGTACATAAGAAAAGTTAAGCAACAACATAAAAGATGCCACATTCCAGATCTCCATTCAAGGAGCCTTATCTATCTGTATGTCTTTCCCAGAGACAAGCACAGAACTCTGCAGAGAATAGTAGCTATTTAATGTTTTATTCATTTGTAAAACTATATAAGTAATGTTGCATGAAGCTTAATGGGTTAATTAATGCCTTAATAATAACTATATTAACAGACTAAGAATTGTTCAAGTCCTTAAAAAAACAAATGATTCTTTTAACTGAATTAAATATTCTGTGGACAAAAAATTAATCACACTGCAATCAACATAACTACAAGCCTCTCTCAATTCAACCAAGTTGGTGGTAGGACAATAAACATAGAACATCAGTCAGTCCATCACTGTCCCTGTATCACTGTCCCTGTATCCTTTTTCTGATAGACTATATCAGAGCCTCATAGCAACACTTCCCAGGAGTGCTGAGTATTATTTTAACCCCATTTTAATCCTATTCAGAAAACTGAAATTCAGGAAGGTCAGATGATCTACTCACTCTCTAAAGTTAATATTTGGCAATAAAGAGCACGAATGTTCTGATTTTATTCCAAAACTAATGAGCTCCTCTCTAAAATTCTATTCCAAAGGAAATAACCCTGAGTTTCTCTAAGACTAGGCCAGGAGGCATAAGATCTGGCAGATCCTACTAAACTGAAAAGAATGATATAGATCCAGTAAAAGTCAATATATCTGCTATGTACAGCTATAGGCTCAAATCAGACAGCTAATTACTACATGATAATTTTGGTGGGGGGAGCCTCTGAAACTCATCAAACCCTGCAATAAAGCAAAGAGGAATTGAGATCTGCTTCAGAGCAGGGAATATCTACAGTATACCCACAGAAATCACAGATCTTTAAAAAAAATTTTAAAACATGTGAAGCACTTTCCTTACAATAGCCATATGAAATACATAGTATAAGAATTACCCCGGGGCAGCTGGGTAGCTCAGTGGATTGAGAGTCAGGCCTAGAGACAGGAGGTCCTAGGTTCAAATCTGGCCTCAGACACTTCCCAGCTGTGTGACCCTGGGCAAGTCACTTGATCCCCATTGCCCACCCTTACCACTCTTCCACCTAAGAGCCAATACACAGAAGTTAAGGGTTTAAAAATACAAAAAAAAAAAAAAAAAAAATTACCCCGATTTTCAAATATAGAAAATCAGGTTAAACCACTGGTCACATGGCTTGGTAAAGAGGTGGAGACAAGAGGCAAACCCTGACTTAAAGTTCAGTGCACTTTCTACTGCTCTACATATTGACTTAAGAAAGCCACAAATTAACATTATCTGTGTTTCATCATGTTTTTGGTTAAACATTTCCAATTGTTTTAATCAGATTTAGCCCCAAGAAGTTTTGCTATCTGACACATTTGTCCTAGAATACTGAAAGAAACCGTTAACGTGAAAAACTGAGCTTCTATCAAATAACACTTGAAAAAGTAGAAAAAACTGGTGACATGCCAGGACTGGAGATGAGCAAATTTAAAGCCTCATTTCCAAAAGAAGGAAAACTGCAAAGTATTGACTAGTAAGCTCCAACTAAATTACTAACAAAATTCTAGAGTATAGTATTAATAGGATAGTTACAGAATATATAGGAAAATATGTGATTAAAAAAATTTGGCATGGTTTCAGCAAAAACAAGTTATGCCAGACAAATTCCATCTCCTTTTTTCAATCAATCAACAAATCAATAAGAATTTGTTAAGTTCCCACTATATATTACATGGAGTCAAGTGGGCTGAAATCACTACGCTACTTGATCAAGAGAATGATCAAAAATAATTAACCTAGAGTTTAGTTACATTAAGATCACAGATTTAGAACTAGGAAGAAGCTCAAAGATCAGTCTTGTCTGATTTGCTCGTGTTATTTGGGTCCAAGAGCAAGTAATTGATTTGTCTCTAGTCAAACCAACAATAGTAAAGCATCTATCAAAGTTTCTCATGTTATACTGTGTGAAACATGGAGAGATGTGGCTAAACAATACTACAATTAAATGGATTTAAGAACTAGTCAAACAATTAAACCTAAAAATATAGTGTCAACTTGGAAGGATTCCAATATAGAACCCTTGAAATCTGTAAAATTTAATTTTTTTTTTATCAGTGACTTGGATAAAGGCATATATGGCCTACTTATAAATCTAAAGACAACCCCAAAGCTAGGAGGAATCGCAAATAAACTAGAAGAGAGTCAGGATTCATAAAGATTTTATAAACAATGAACCAAATCTAACAAGATAAAATGGGTTCAAATATCAACTTCACAAGGACCAGAAAGAGGAAGTATAGCTACTAGCTCGTGATCTAAAAAAGTAAGGGAGTTTTTAATTTGAAACTCAGACAGCAATATGATATAGTAATCAAGAAAACAAACTGAATCTTAAACAGAACTAAAAGAAATATAACGTTCAGCATTGAGAAGATGGTAGTACTGCTCCTATCTGCATTGGTCACACTACTCTAGTTCCATTTTGGATACCACATTCTAAAAAGGTTATGACAAACAAAGAAAAGTCCAGAAAATGAAAAACTGGATGGTTATAGTTGAAAGAACTAGGAATGTCATCCTAGAAAAAGGAAACTGTGGGAAGAGAATAGCAATTTACTATTTTAGAACTGTTTTTAAAAAATCAAAAGATGAGCTATTTCATACTAAGAAATTTACACAATGATCATAATAATGCAAAAAAACAGCACTGAAAAACATACTTATTTCACATGAACTACTAGCAAAACAGGTCTCTCTCATCATATACTTCTGCTTTTGAATATTTATATATACACATATATGCACATATGTGTATTTATCCATATGTGTATCTACTATGTGCATTTATTTCTATCTACATTAAACTGTACATAGAAAATACACACACATATACATAAATGTATGACAAAAGCATGCCCATATCTCAGCTCTGCTATTTACTAGATATGATCCTGCTCTAAAAATTTAGATGTTCCCCTCTAGTTCTGAATCCTATACTACATGTAATAAAGCATATACATAAGAAATAAATAGCAATACAAGACAGTCTATGCATCCAAATAAGATGATTTGGTCCCCAGAGAAAAGAGACTTAAGTTTAGGTCCCTTGGTAATCCCCAAAGCCAACAGAAACACCTAGGAAACAAGGAGCTCCATAAGGGTTTGTTAATGATTATGATAAGAAAACCATGTTTCAGGAGTGCCATTGTATAAGTTAACAAATGAGTAAACAGTCTATCTGTGCAGACAAGATTAGATCTGATTTTCTAGTTCCATATCTATGCTACTCTATTTGATAAAAAAGATTAATGACAACAAAAATAAAGGAACTTGGAAGCTCTTGAGTTCAGTGTTAAAAGGTAATTTTTTCTTTCAAATTGTACTATCATGATGGGCTCACATAATCCAAGGCTTATATTAAGTACATCAATATCAACATTCTTGATATAAATTAAACTAAAATCTATAAAAGACATTGTAACTACATAGCAGGAAGGCTCATAGATTCACCATGAAAATAAGTAAAGGAGCTGTCC
Source organism: Gracilinanus agilis (assembly GCF_016433145.1). NCBI lineage: Eukaryota > Metazoa > Chordata > Mammalia > Didelphimorphia > Didelphidae > Gracilinanus > Gracilinanus agilis. Next base: position 112,604,860 of record NC_058132.1, on the reverse strand, counting down.
AAGTTGATTTCATTAAACAAAGACAACAAGAAACATCACTTTATAGACACTTGTTTGGCCAACTTCCCTTGTACTGCTGATAAAGGACAGGAAGAAAAAAACTATTAAAATAAATGTGGCTTATAGGCCAACATCTACTGCAGAGAACTCTAAATGCAAGATAAGTGGATACCAGATATACCAGTGATTCCCAAAGTGGGCGCCACTGATGGGCCCCCTGGTGGGTGCTGCAGCGATGCAGGGAGGCGGTGATGGCCACAGGTGCATTTGGGGGCAGTGAATAACTGTAAGAGGGCAGTGATAATATGTGACAGGGGGCGCTAAGTGATATTTTTTCTGGAAAGGGGGCGGTAGGCCAAAAAAGTTTGGGAACCACTGAGATATACTATCAAAAGAACTGAATTATAGGCATAGCATAGGCCTGAGTTTAAATATGGCCTCAGATACTTATGGGCTATGTGATTTGGGGCAAATCACTTTACCTGTTTCCTATAGAGATTAAAATTAATATACAAGAACTAAATATTATATTTTTATAAAGTTTTATTAATAATAAACTAACAAAAGAGATTAGTTAAAAGATACTAACCAGCCTGCTCCCAAGAGCAAAAATAGAAAGAGGAGGAGCTACAGAACTTATAAAACAATAATGTGACCATGCAATCGTGGAGGCTCAAGAGAGATTAAAGGGAATTTTGGGAAATACTAAGGGACTTATGGGGGATGCAGTCCAAGGTTCAAAATCTCCATTTATTCATTGCCTCTCAGTTTCCTCAACTGTAAAATGGAGAAATAATAGCATGAACCTCAAATAGTTGTTGGGAGGTTAAAATTAAAAAAGATTTCATTATGTTTATTATTTGTTGACTATAAAAAAAAAAAAAAGAATTTGATTCCATGAAGCAAAACACTACCTTAGAGGCTATCTTCCAACAAAGCATTTCCCTTACATAACTTACAATGATTCCTTGAAGATATAACTATTCAATGACACTCTGATTAGATGGATGGCAATCCCCAGACTTCATCCATTCACCATGGAATACCACTGCCTTTAAAAAATTTGGATAGGGAGAAGAGCTAGACCCTTCAACCTCTTAGCCTCCCATTTCTCCTCTGCTCCCTCCGAGACTACGTCCCATCCTGCCTCGGGCCCCACCCCCTGCTTCCTACTGGAGGCCTTTCCTGACCCCCACTTTGTATTTATTTACCCCTTTAAGTGCCCCCCCACGGCACTGTGGGCAGCTAAAGGCTTTTTGACCCTTCTGAAAGAAAACCACCTGTACTACAAGGGCCGAGGCAAGAAACAGAAGATCCTCTTTACCCTGGAGGAGAAGAGAAAAGCCTTCCTGGAAGCCCACATCTCCAAGGCGGGCCACCTGGGAATCCGCAAGACCGGCGGCAATGTCACCAAGTCCTACTACTGGCCGGGGGTGGTCTATGACTCCCGCAGATGGGTCAAAGAATGTAAGAAGTGCCAGAAAGACAAGCTAACTGAGAAGGAAACTCGAGCTGGCAAGATGGGGGAAACAGAGTCCTTCAAGAAAACCAAGTCAGCCCGAACTTCTAAGAAAGAAGGCACAACAGGGATTAAGGCAGACCCACCTTTGCCACTGAAGGTTAAGAAGAAGTCCCTCCAATCCCAAAGGGAGCTCCCTGCAGCCCAGGCCAGAGGGCTGTTCCACCTCGTCGGCCTCCAGCTGGTGGGGCCCATGAAGCAGACGGCGAGGGGGGCTCGCTTCATCTTCGTGGTCGTAGACCACTTCACCCGCTGGGTTGAGGCCGCCCCCATGAAGACCTGCTCCCCTGAGGAGACAGCCGAGCAGATCCTCAAGTTGGTCCATCGATTTGGCTTTCCAGAAAGAATCGTCAGTACCCAGTGCAGCGGGCTTGTCCAACAGCTGATTCAGATTCTGAGAGCGGAGACCAAAATCAAGTGTGATCTGATTGTTGTCTATCACCCCCAAACCCATGGGCTCCTGGAAAAGACCAACTCCTTTGTGAGGAGCTTGCTCTCCTTGGTAGTGAATCTAAACCAGGTAGACTGGGATCAGCACTTGCAGAAGATTCTCCTTCTGCAGAACAGAGACTCCTACAATGATGATGAAGATGAAGACTACCCTGACAGCCTCGAGGAGGAATCCTCTGAAGAGGACTCTGACACCAAGATCTGGCCAACGTTTGTGAACCTTCCAGAAGCCCTAGACAGCTCCCAGGAAGGGGACAGTGCCCTGGCGGTGTCAGTTAGCGTGGATGACATGTGTTCCTATTGTAACAGACTCACCGATGAGGGCAACAGTGATGTGTTCACCATGCTGCAGTGTGAAACATGTCGGGGCTGGGTTCACCACATGTGTGTGAAGAGGGAACATGAAGATGATAACTGGAAAACTTGATTCCAGTGCCGTCTCTGCTTACCGGGAACTAATGCACCCTCATCCAGAGTGATGAAAAAAGAGTAGATGGTTATAGACCGTAAGAACTGGAAGGAACCTTGGAATTGGTCTTGTCCACATCCCTCATGATAAACAAAAAAAGGTGAAGGAACGAAACGCAGACATCCTTTCCCCATCACTGTTCAATTTAGTACAGGTTGGCAACAAGAAATTAAATGGGAATTTTGGGGAAGCTGCGGGTGACACTTGAAAGCCAGCAGACAACAGACAAAGCTTAGAAACTAGAAAGCCTCTGACCAAACACTTAACCCAAATTTGACATTAAGGTACAATAAACACCCCAGAAAAGAAAAAAAAATTAGGATATACACCACCCAAAGGGCAATGGAGAGGAACATCACAGGAGTGAATAGATTGCAGCACATTACCAATGATAAAGCATACAGAAACAATAGGATGAAGGATGTAATCAAGAGAGATATGACCAAAAAAGAATATGAGTCAATCATGTATTAATAGTGAGAGATATACTATAGGCATGATCCAAAGTTATCTACAAAATGTCAAGGTATTTAAAAGGCCCCCAATACATTGGATGGATATGGTCAAGAATCACAAAAGATATCTCACAAGGTAGATAGGAGGGTTCAAGTGAAATAATATATGGAAGTAATTTTATATAGAAATATCACCCGTTATTGTTACTATTATTATTAGAAGGCCTAGATCAGCTCCACTTAAAGAAATACCAATACCAATCATATTCACCTGAACCTCAAGATTTCTAATTACCCTCATGATGAGAGCACAGATCAAATAAATAATTGTTATTATGCTAGTTCCTAGAATCATGTCTGCTAGTTAGGGTTTCTGATCCAGGCACAATAACCTTAATAAAATGATCCTTGAAGGTATCATTAAGAGAAATTGGAGGAAAAGCTATAAGTTTCAATAGATAGATAGCCAGGCCAAAAGATGAAAGATCCTGTGTTCAAATCTAGCCTCAGAAGCATGCTAGCTGTGTGACCTTTGGCAAGTCACTTAAAGCCCCTCCTCTCCCCCCCCCCCCAGTCCTTACCACTCTTCTGCCTTGGAACTGATACTTAGTATTAAGTCTAAGATACAAGGTAACAGTTTTTTTTTGTTTTTTGTTTTCAGTTTTTAAGCGAGAAACTGGAATAAAATTTTGGATGGCTTTGATATTAAGAACTTCTGAAAACCTTTTCTTAGTGGCATATATGTTAATAATTTTTAAAACCCATCTGTCATTTAGCAAAGTGCAATTCTTCCTTCTGACAAGGGTTATAATTTATCTCTCAAGCCCAGTCTAGAACTAGGAAAGCTGCTTCCTTTGCCATTTCTACTTTGCAAAGATTGAACTGGATTTAAAAGTCATAAAAACACTAGTTTGGGCACCCACTATAAAGCTAGTCCCACAGATCCAAAAGACAATGATGGTACTGGGAGATTACATAGGTATCTAATTCCATGACTTCATTAGAGGAACTAAGGTTCAGAAGTTGTAGATGGAAGCTTCCCATATTATCAGGAGTACCCAAGGCTGTCTCTGACATGCTTACTCAGAAATATCTATCACCCAGATACATCAAGCTGCCAAATCAGACAACACTGAAGAAATGTTAAGCTGTGATTTCAAAGACCAGGCTTAAGACATTCCAGAAACTCAGGGACAATACTCTGGGGGTACTGTTATCAGTCACCATACTATCGGGTGTACTAGGAATTACCAAAATGTTTACGAGGGATCTTAACAGTATTTTAGTCAAGAAAAAATAGATGATAATGGAAAGCATTCACCAATTTGACTTAAATGTAACACAAGGGAGGTGGAAGTTGTTTGATCTATTTGAACTATCATTAATCAAGCTATTATCTGGCTTAATATCAATACCTGCTGAAAGGAAGATCCACTGATTAAGAAAATGCATGCTCATGACTTTATTATCTATGCAATACATTGAGACATGGACCAAAAGGAATATGATATATCTCCACAGAAGTTTACTCAATCTACAATGAGGTGCTTATGCCTAATACTAAAGGTGCTGATATGCAGCAGGTATCTTTGGTTACTAACTAGGACCCTTCCCACCCACCAGGAGAATCATATTCACAGCATTAGCTATGAAGGGTACTATCCTCCTAAGGGTGTTCCATGCCTGTCAACATGGTGACATAGAACACTTGCAAGATATAGAGCCTTTCTAAAACACTACCATTGAGGAGCCACTTCTCCATGTGTCGAATCTCATTTAAGGGCATCCCCACTGAATTTTACACAAGGTCCTACCTCTTTTGGATGAGAGAAGGAACTATAAGGTGAGAGAACAAAGGACATCACTTTTGTCATTTTTTTCTTTTTTTAAAAAAACTCTAAATAAATGTCACTTCTTGAGGCAAAAGGAATTATGAACCTTTAGACACTTTTTATTTCGGAGCAGGTTTGTGCCTTGCCCAGTGTTTTTCTTCCTCCAAAATACTAATCAACCTATCAGTGTTTCAGCCAGTTTGTCCTTTATTCCCAGCATTCAAATATTTCCTCCCAAAAGGTAACTGAAAGTCTATGACTCTAACCTCTCTATCCTGTTTTTTCTTTTCAGAATATGTCCAAGAGGTTAAAATGGTTCATGGGGCTGGTTCCTCTCCAGATAAAGGGATGAGAGGAGAAAAAGTAATAATTTTATGTTATTTTGAATAGTATTTACTGATTCAGTAAAATAATCACAAGATTCTGAATAAATTACTTAGAAACTATTTCTTTAAAAAGGACTATTAATTTATTAAGCAATTAGGAAGCATCTTCTAAGGCACTATGCTGGGCAAGTTAGGTAGCACAATGGATGAATGCTGGATCTTCGGTCAGGAAGAATAATCATCCTATATTCAAATATTCAAATAAATATATTCAAATAAAAAAGGTTTTTTTAAACTGGGGTGTAGTGATGTGGGTAGAAAAAAGGGTTCGAAAATAGAATCAACAAGACTTCACAACTAACTACAGAGTAAGTAAGGGAGAAGGGAAGAATCAAGGATCCCTGGAAAGTTGAAAACCCACCAGACTGAAACAATGGAGGTACCATCATTAAGAAGAGGGGAGTTTGAAAAAAAAAGGAGGTTGAGAAAAAAAATAAGCTGTTTCAAAAAATAATGTCTGAGATAACTATGTACTAATAAAACAATGCAAATTCCCACAAGGAGATTAGGGAGCTAATTCTGATTCCCTTTTGCCTACTGAACAAAGTACAAACTCCCCAGTTTACATTCAAAAATTTCTCAAAAGAAACTCTGACAGAGTAGATTGGCTCCAACCTTATCATAGGATCATAGATCATTGATCTAGAATATGAAGTAATCGAAAAGAACATTTAGTCCAACATTTTAGTTTACAGATAAAAAAATCTTAGGCTGAGGGAGACAGTACCTAATCTAGTGTCACAGTGAGGTAGTATAAGAGGTTGGAAGTTGAACTCAAAACTTCAGATTCCTGAGTCAGCATTCTTGCTTCTATTTTCCAATTTGTGTGGCATTTGCCACAATGTCTCCTTTTCTAATGATATCTCACCTTATTCCTCTTTATTTTAGAATACCTTCAATACAGACTATTTGCTATTCCCTTTACACTCTTCTCCTTCATGACTTAGCCCACTCCCCAACATCTCTGACAACTGAAATCCCACCTGTAGCCTCCCTTGATCCTCCAGAATTAGAAATTATCTCTATATCCTTCAGTTGCACTTTACTCCTGTCTTACATATTTTCATATTCCATTTCTATTTTGCATTACACGTATCTATCCCATTGGATTTTTAAGTCCTCAGAAACATGAATACTTTTCTTAAAAGAAAACCTTGGCTCATAGGAGTTCAGTATTGGCTGAAATGAATTATTCATGAGGTCAGAAACTGTAAGGATAACAAGCTCATTTTGCAAATGAGAAAATCAAGCTTAGATAAATTAAGTAATTTGTTCTAAGTCATATAAGTAATAAGTGGAAAAGATGAAGCAGAAACTATGATACTTTGATTTCAAGCCCTCTTACTCTCTCAATTATACCAAGCCACCTCACATGTCTGAACTAACAGGGATTTTTTGACCATCCAATTTGGTCAGTATTCATTGAACATCTAATTGATGTTTTGCAGCACTTTAAAGAATACAGAAAAAAAAAAGGCAGGAATACATATCAGAAGTGAGGAAATAGGGGGCAGCTGAGTGGCTCAGTGGATTCAGAGTCAGGCCTAGAGATGGGGGGTCTGAGGTTCAAATCTGGCTTCAGACACTTCCTAGCTGTGTGATCCTGAGCAAGTAATTTAACCCCCATTGCCTAGCCCTTACCACTCTTCTGCCTTGGAACCAATATATAGTATTGATTCTAAGGTGGAAGGTAAGGGTTTAAAAAAAAAGTGAGGAAATAACATCTATATTTCAATGAACAAGATTATTTTTAAAAGAACTTTAATCTTAAGAAAGGTACCATGTGATGATCAAATATGACAGACTTTGCTACTGATAGCAATACAATGATACAGAACAATTCTGACAGACTTATAAGAAAAAGAATGCTATCCACCTCCAGAGAAAGAATTGTTGGAGTAGGCTATGGAGATGAAAAATTTGACTCATGACTTGTTTATTTGGATATGTTTTGGAGTTTTGGTTTTATAAAATAATTTACTTACAAAAATAATACAGAAAATTTTTTAAAGGCACCATTTGAAAGAAAGAATAACTATAATGTCTAAAAAAGTACTTTTTTTTTTAAACCCTTGTACTTCGGTGTATTGTCTCATAGGTGGAAGATTGGTAAGGGTGGGCACTGGGGGTCAAGTGACTTGCCCAGGGTCACACAGCTGGGAAGTGGCTGAGGCCGGGTTTGAACCTAGGACCTCCTGCCTCTAGGCCTGACTCTCGCTCCACTGAGCTACCCAGCTGCCCCCTAAAAGTACTTTTTAAATTGTGTTTTTAATGTGAAATTCGTCTTCACATGAATTTCTGGATATTCAGTTTTCTTAAACTGGTCGGTCCCTAAAGGAAGTACTTTTGAATTATAAGTAGATCTGATGTGACACCAAGCAAAATCTTCTGAACAACTTTCAAGAAAAGGTACATGCTGCAAACCCCAAGACAAGCTTCAGATAACACTACTCAAATTCCTAGACACTGACTGGTCTAGTCTAGAAACCTGGAGAAAGAACTGAAAAATTCTCAAGCACCAGAAGCCTGTGATTCCACTAAGATAAAACTTCCTATGCTGCCTAGCAACAGTGGCCTACTGTCACATGGGGGGGAAAAAAAGAAAAAGCAAGAAACCTAGATCTAAAACTAGAAGTTATCAGAGGTCATAATTTCTTCCACTTCACAGTTGAAAATAAGGCCCAGAAAGGAGGAGTGACTTGTCCAAAGTCACAAAGGTGGTAAAGTGACAGCTAGAATTCAAATTTGGGTCCTATGCCTAAATTCAGCACCAACCAGACTAGCATCCTTAGCCCTTCTCAAAGCTTTCAGCATCCCTTGAAAACTAGTTTTCACAGGAAGCAAAAACAAAAATAACAAGGCATGGACCTAAATCCTCACTATCTAAAAAGCATGGGCCAGGATCCCAGAGTTCACCCAACACTCACACTATAAAAAAGTCAAGGACCTCAAACACAGATCTAGAACAGAAGGGTTCCCCAGAGCTCACAGAGTCCATCCTCCTTGTTTTACAGATAGGAAACAGAGGCCCACTGAGGTTAGGCCTTTTAAGGTTCTGAAATGATTGTATTGCAACTTAAGTGCCATGACTGTAAATTCAGCTCTCTTTCTGTAACAACAAGCTGGGATTCTTACCTTCTTTCTAAACCACCTAAAAGCTTCCCTGAACCCACTGAACACTAGCTCTCTCTCTCTTACAACAAGCAAAAACAACAACAAAAAAGTACTTTTTAAAAGATAGGGGATCTGAGAGTAGGTGCAGCAATTTACACTATTTAAAAAGCAAGGACCTAAATTCTTACACTATTTAAAAGCCTAGGACCTAGATCTTGTTTTTAGATACAGCAATTAACACTAAAAGATAAGACAAGAAGCCTAACAAACACTATTTAAAAAGATAGTCCGGAATCCCAGGATACTCTCAAGGGCAAGAACCTAAGCCCTCATTTACACTTTTTAAGACATAGAGGGGACCCAGGATAAATTCAGCAATTCAAACTATTTAAAAAGCAAGGACCTAAACCCTCACTAACAGTAGGAATAGCAATTCATACTATGTAAAAGAAAAGGGTTCCAATTCTCCCTTACATTATTTAATAGACTCAAACCAGGATCTAGGGGTAGGTATAGCAATTGACACTTTAAAAGACAAGGATCTGAACTCTGGTATACACTATTTAAAAAGACACAGACCTGGTTCCAGGAGCAGTTACATCAACTGAAACTATTTAAAAGGTAGGAGTTCAAACCCTCCTAATTTTTTAAAAAGACACAGACACGGATCTCACTGTAGGTCCCTCAAGTCGAATGATTTAAAAGGCCGAAACCAGAATCTGCATTCTTTTTATTTCTTTAAAGACACAGACCTGGGGGCAAGAGTCACACTATTTAAAAGGCTAGGACCCATGCCCCCGGACATATACATCTTTATTTGTTTTTAACTGTTCAGAATTCAGTCCCCAATCGCGAGCGGCGCTGACTTTGCCCATCCTCTCTCCCCCTTCCTCATTCCCGGCTCCCAAGGATGAATGACAGCTCGACCAGACTGCTCGCTCACGCGCTCAGGGGGCGGGGGGCGAGGGGCGGACCCTTGGGCGCGGAGCGTCATCCCCCAGCTCAGCCCCTCTAACCTCGACTACCCCAGTCTGGCCCACCCTCCCCCCCCAAGGCCAGGAGGAGGGGGGGCCGGGGCTAGGTCCGGGAGCGGGGCTCTCTCACCAGGTACAGGGGCGCATAAATCTTCAAGGACTCCTCCAAGGCACCCCTGGTGATCTGGAGGAAGGAGACCCCACAAGACGGGTGCCAGGTGTGGCCGATCTCATAGCAGTTGTGAGGAATGGACTTGCTGAACGCCGCCATGTCTGGAAGCACCGTCGGGGAAGGGGGGCGGGGTGGGGGCGGGGGAGAGGACAGGAGAGAGGGAGGGGGAGGGAAACGAGAACCCAACGGCCGCCCTGCCCCGCGGACTCGCGGGAGGCGCGGAATGGAGGGGAAAGGTCACGCGAGCGGGGTTACTCTGGGCCAAAGCCCTCGGATGATGAGAG
>NC_058132.1:112538344-112585373 GCF_016433145.1 Gracilinanus agilis | reverse complement strand
AGAGGGAAGGAAGGAAGGAAGGAAGGAAGGAAGGAAGGAAGGAAGGAAGGAAGGAAGGAAGGAAGGAAGGAAGGAAGGAAGGAAGGAAGGGAGGGAGAAAGAGCCTTCTGCTTGATCCTTTTAGCCCATCCATTAAATGTCCCAGATCTGTGCTTCCATTAACTGACAAACTTCTTGAAAAAGTTTCCATACCAAATTTCAATACTTCCTCACCATCTATTCTCTTCTTAGCCCATGGTAATCTAACTTCCATCCAGCATTCAATTGAAACTGTCCTTGGGAGATACATTGTGGGAAGACTGCAAAGTAGGGTGGAAAGCTTTCTTGCCCTCCAGATACCTCCCACAAACAACCAAAAACAACTTCACAGAATCAAAGCTAAAGGGGACAAAAATAGACCAGAGTCAGGAGTGAAGACAAACAACCCAGGAAAACTAGGGAGGAAGTTCTCTGAATTCCCTGGCCTCGGTTCTACCATGATAAATCCAGGAGTCAACAATTGAAAAACAGAGTAGAATCAACAAAGTAACCCTCTGGAGTAGGATTAGCAACCTCACATCAATATCCCTAAGGATACTACTGGAATCCAGGCAGAGGGCCCTGGGAGCAGCTATGTCTGCTGCATCCTCAGTCCTCCCACTAATCCAAAGCTGGGGACTGAAGGAGACACCAAGGAGTCTACAGGCTCCAGGCCCTGAGGACAGGAGCTCAGACCTTCCTGCTAATGAATGAAGGAGTTTGGAGACCCAAAGAGCACAGACTGGACACCTGCTCTGACCCTAGAAACTAGAAAAACTAAGCATACCCAGGTAAAAATAAACATAATAGCCCAGCACCATAGGAACCCTGAGAGTATATTGGCCTAGTCACTAAAATTTAAAAAATAAATAAAAATGAGTAAGCAAATGAGAAAACCTAATTACTGATAGCTATTATGGAAATAGAGAAATCAAGGGTCATACTCAGAGGACAGCAAAGTAAAAATACCTACTTCTAAACCAAAAACGAAAAATAGAATAAATGGCCACAGGCTCAAAAAAGAGCTTTTGAAAGAGCTTTCAATAAACCTAAAAGAAAGAGGTTGAGGAAAATTTAGAAAAAAAAAAAAAGCAATGAAAGAAAAATATGAAAGGTCACCCAAATGAAAAAAGATCCAGAAACTCGCAGAAGAAAATAATGTTTTAAGAACTAGAACTGAACAAAAAGAAGCTAATACTTTCCTAAAACAAGAAATAATAAAGCAAAATCAAAAGAATGAAATAATAGAAGAGAACATGAATCATCTTATCACAAAAACAAATGATCTGTAAACTAGATCAAGGAGAGACAATAAAATAGTTGGCCTCCCAGAAAGTTACAATTGAAAAAAAAGGTTTACTCCGAGAAATCATCAAGGAAAACTGCCCAAAAATTCTAGAATCAAAGGATAAAATAGAAATTGAAAAAATCTACCAGTTGCCATCTGCAAGAGACCCAAAGATGAAAATGCATAGGAACATCATTGATAAGTTCTGTAGATCCCAGCTTAAGAAGAAAACACTATAAGTAACAAGGCAAAAAAAATTTTTTAATACAATGTAACTACAGTCAGAATAACACAAGACCTAGCAGCCACAACATTAAAAGACTGTAGAACATGGCACACAGTATTTTTTTGGGCAAAAGAACTGAACTTACAACCAAGAATAGCATATCTAGCAAAGTTGAGCATAATTATAAAGGTAAAAAATAGATATTAAATCTATTAAAGGAGTTTCAACTATTCCTGGATAAAACCCCAGAACTTAGCAGAAAATTTGATCTATAAGAAACATACAAAGTTACTGAAACATTAATTGTAAGCAACCCAAGAGGTCAAATTGTTTGATTTTTACATGGGAAATGTCATCTATGATCTCTGGGAATGGCATCATTTTTTGGTATTTTGAAGAGTTGAGTATGGAGAAAAGACCTGAGGTTGATATGAATGCAATGGAATGAGCTGAAATGGAAGCGGAATAGACCAGGAGGAGGTAGGGTAGAATGACTCTCTCATATAGAGGAGGAACTGCCACAAAGAAGGGGAGGAGGAGATGGAGGACTAGAAGCCTACTCTCTTCAGACCTAGGATAAAGAGAGAACAACATACACAATTAGAAGGGTAAACTTTTTTTTAAAATATACAAAGAAATCGAAGGGTAAAGGTATGGGATAAGGGAGGGCTTAGAGAAGGGAGAACATATCAAGAGGAGAGTAAGGTGAGGGGATGAGGAGGGACTCTCAAGACAGAATAGAGATATGATTTTTAGAGTCAAACTCATATCAAGAAGTAGGAGAGCATGGTTGGGGAGATAAGGAAGGAATTTTTGGAAAAGAGGATAGAAGAATTAAAAAGTAAGGGGAAAGGGACAAGGGAGGAATCTTTGGAAAGGTGGACCAATTTGGAACTAGGAGGACAAAGGAAAAAGACAAGGGAGAATTGGAGGATGGGTGTGAATTTGAAAGATATTGGTTAAAGGAAATTGGATATCTGAGGAAAGATACCAGACAGAAAAGAAGAGGGAAACAATAAGGAGTAACTAAGACATTGAGTGTAATGAGAGAAATTCACCCATAGGAAGAATATAGATAGCAGAAAGGATCAAAAACCAGGACATGACAATGTGTTGTTTATAAGAAACACATTGAAAATGAGAGATACACATAGAGTGAAGGTGAGGGGCTGGCACAGAATATACTATGCCTCATCTGATCCAAGGAAGGCAAGAGTAGCAGCCATGATATCTGACAGAGTGGGGGCTACCATGGACATAATTGGAAAGGTACTGGGGGTGATACTATGGATAATGAAACATTATCAATTTTGGACCTATATGCACCAAGTGTTATGGCATCCAGATTTTTAAAGGAAAAACTAAATGAGATATAGATGGAAATAGATAACAAAATAATAATAGCAAGGGACTTTAATATTCCCCTTTCAGAACTAGATAAATCTAATAAAAAAAATAAGGAAGAAGTTAAAGAGATTAATAGAACCTTAGATAAGTTAAATATGATAGATATCTGAAAAGCCCCTACAAACCCACATGAGGTTAGTAGTAGATCTAAGCCTGAGCATGAACATAATCCAAACATAGTTGCTGGTAGGACAACAATGGCTCAGAAAGCATAAATATTCTTTAACATTCATCATACTATAGAGGTCATCCTGAATCCATGCGGAGTTGTGGCACTGGAATAAAAGTTTCACAAGGTATGACCAAGCTGGAAAGACTTATTTTAGAAACAGTATGGTCCTGGCAACATTGTGTCTGTTGCTCAAGGACCAATCTAACTAAATATGGCCCTGGTGATGTATGTTAACTGAGAACCAGATGGCTTAAAGTGATCAAATTAAATGCTGATAGGAACATGGAGAAAAAAGGCCTAATATTACATTGCTAGAGCAGCTGTGAATTATTTTTTTTAGAAATCAAGATGGAAAGATACAGTAAGAGATGTAAAGCTGTTCATGCTCATTGACTTAGGGATGCCATTATCAGGCAGTGATGGGCAACCTTTTGAGCTTGGTGTATCAAAATTCTCAAAAAAAAAAATAAGTATAACTTGGATGGTGTGTCACTTTGAGAAAAAAACATAATTTTGCGATATTTATAGTTTAAATAACAAAAAATATATAATTGTAATATATAACTATATTTAATAAACCAAAATAGGTCAATTAATATAGGTAGAATTGTTATCTATAGTGCACAGAGTGTCTACACCTCACTACAGCAAATGTTTCATCCACAACCTACAGCCACATACTTTTCCGCATGCCATCAAAAATGGCTACACGTAACATTAGGAAAACCATCCACATAATTGACCATACCAACACATGATTATCTCAATAGATGCTGAAAAAGCCTTTGACAAAATACAGCATCCATTCCTATTGAAAACACTGAAAAGAATAGGAATAGAAGGACCTGTCCTAAATATAATAAACAGTATATACCTAAAACTATCAACAAACATCATATGTAATGGGAATAAATTAGAAGCCTTCCCAATAAGATCAGGAGTAAAACAAGGATGCCCATTATCATCTCTACTATTCAACATAATACTAGAAACACTAGCAGTAGCAATTAAAGAAGAAAAAGAAATTGAAGGTATTAAAATAGGCAAGGAGGAGACTAAGCTATCACTCTTTGCAGATGATATGATGGTCTACTTAAAAAATCCTAGAGAATCAACTAAGAAGCTTGTAGAAATAATCAACAACTTTAGCAAAGTTGCAGGATACAAAATAAATGCACATAAATCATCAGCATTTCTATACATTTCCAACACACTAGAGCAGCAAGAGGTAGAAAGAGAAACACCATTTAAAATCACCCCAGACAATATAAAATACTTGGGAATCTACCTACCAAAACAAACACAGCAATTATACGAAAACAACTACAAAACACTTTCCAAACAAATAAAACTGGATCTAAACAATTGGAAAGCCATTGATTGCTCATGGGTAAGATGAGCTAACATAATAAAAATGACCATTCTACCCAAATTAATTTACCTATTTAGTGCCATACCTATCAAAGTACCAAAATACTTCTTTACTGAATTAGGAAAAACTATAACAAATTTCATTTGGAATAACAAAAGATCAAGAATATCAAGGGAAATAATGAAGAAAAATGTGAAGGAAGGAGGCCTAGCAGTACCAGATATTAAACTATAAATATAAAGCAGCAGTCATCAGTATAATATGGTACTGGCTAAGAGACAGAAGGGAGGATCAGTGGAATAGACTTGGGGTTAATGACATCAGCAAGACAGTGTATGATAAACCCAAAGAGCCCAACTTTTGGGACATGAATCCACTATTTGACAAAAAATTGCTGGGACATTTGGAAAACAATATGGGAGAGATTAGGTTTAGATCAATATCTCACACCCTACACCAAGATAAATTCAGAATGGGTGAATGACTTAAATATAAAGAGGGAAACTATAAATAAGTTAAGTGAACACAGAATAGTATACTTGTCAGATCTCTGGGAAAGGAAAGATTTTAAAACCAAGCAAGAGTTAGAGAAAATTACAAAATGTAAATTAAATAGGTTTGATTATATTAAACTAAAAAGTTTTTTGTACGAACAAAAACAATGTAGTCAAAATCAGAAGGGAAACAACAAATTGGGAAAAAATCTTTATAACAAAAAACTCTGACAGGGGTCTAATTACTCAAATATACAAGGAGTTAAATCAATTGTATAAAAAATCAAGCCATTCCTCAATTGATAAATGGGCAAGAGACATGAATAGGCAATTTTCAGGTAAAGAAATCAAAAGTATCAATAAGCACATGAGAAAGTGTTCTAAATCTCTAATAATTAGAGAAATGCAAATCAAAACAACTCTGAGGTACCACCAGACACCTAGCAGATTGGCTAAAATGAAAGAAGGGGAGAGTAATGAATGCTGGAGGGGATGTGGCCAAATTGGGACATTAATGCATTGCTGGTGGAGTTGTGAACTGATCCAACCATTCTGGCTGGCAATTTGGAACTATGCTCAAAGGGCTATAAAAGAATGCCTGCCCTTTGATCCAGCCATACCATTGTTGGGTTTGTACCCCAAAGAGATCATAGATAAACAAACTTGTATGAAAATATTTATAGCTGCGCTTTTTGTAGTGTCAAAAAACTGGAAAATGAGGATATGCCCTTCAATTGGGGAATGGCTAAACAAATTGTGGTATATGCTGGTGATGGAATACTATTGTGCTAAAAGGAATAATAAACTGGAGGAGTTCCATGTGAACTGGAAAGACCTCCAGGAACTGATGCAGAGTGAAAGGAGCAGAGCCAGAAGAACACTGTACACAGAGACTGATATACTATGGTAAAATTGAATGTAATGGACTTCTGTACCAGCAGAAAGCAATGACACAGGACAGTTCTGAGGGATTTATGGTAAAGAACGCTACCCACATTCAGAGGAAGGACTGCAGGAGAGGAAACATATAAGAAAAACAACTGCTTCAATGCATGGGTTGGGGTGGACATCATTGGGGATGTAGACTCGAAACTACCACACCAATGCAACTATCAACAATTTGGAAATAGGTCTTGATCAAAGACACATGATAAAACCAGTGGAAATGTGTGTTGGCCATGGGGGGGAGGGGTGCAGGGGGTGAAGGGGAAAGTAGGAGAATGAATCATGTAACCATGTTAAATATGAATATTAATGAATATTTTTTAAAAATGGCTACACATGTCAGCACTGACACACATGCATAGATTTGGCATCACCACCCTAAGGGCGTTACTGAGAGGGTAAAAAGCTGTATATATATGAAAATATTCAGGGAAGCTTTGTTATAACAAAATAACTGGAAAAACACAGTAGCAATGAATGGGAGAAATGACTGAATCGATTGTGATGTTTGAATGTAATGGATTATATTATGTTATTAGAAATGACAAATACTGGAAATACAAAGAAAGCAAAGGAAGCATAGGAAGAGATGAAAAGAGAAGAAAAGAGAATAATACATACCATGATTACATTTTAAAGAAATAACAGCCACAAAATCAATAGACAAAAAAGCATCCAAGTAAAACGAATCCAAAAGGAACTCAAAAGCAAAGGGACTCAAATAGCATGCATATATAATTTACATATTTTCAGCAAATTGTACACAATATGTAGTTTGCGGTTTTGCACATAATTTGTTTTATGAATTTGTTTAGTTAAATGTTTTGTGGTGGTGGTGGTTACTAAGTATGTAAAAAAAAAAGAAACATCTGTCTTAATCGTCAACATTGTTCTCTTCTCTGAAGCAATTGATGCTATGGCTAGATACTCTCTCCTTCCTTAGCCTCAGAAACAAAATCTCCAAAATTTTACTATATAAATCAGCTATTAGTATTATTTATTGTTATAGCTAGAGTTCCCCAAACCCCCTTAAAGGGATATATTGTTGTAGAGGAACTCGCCTTCCTTTTCACCATCAGCAACTACTGACCAAGTGCTACAGGTGAGGAACAAGTACCCCTAAGAGTGATAGTAAACCACCAAAGAGCAGTCCTGCTTCATTCTACCCTCACTGTCATCATCTAAGGAAGTAATACATATGATAATATGAATTCTTTATTATTTTCAGTTTCAAATTCTTTCCTTTGCTTCATTCCTTTCTACCCATTAAGAAATAATTATACATGAACAATTCACTATACATGAAGTCATGCAAAATTTTTTTTGCATTAGCCATATTGGGAAGGGGCAAGGAAAGAAAAGGCAAGAAAAAATATTCCTCAGTATGCAACCTGAGTCCATCAATCCTCTGTCTGAAGATAAGGAGAGCATTTTTCATCATGATTCCTTTGGAATTGTCTTGGATAATTATTTTGAACAGAGTTACTACTAAGTCTTTCACAGTGGATTATTTTAACAATTTTACTGTTAATGTGAACATTGTTTTCCTGGTTCTGCTCACTTCACTTAGCATTTGTTGAAATAAGTTTTCCTACATTTTTCCAAAACCATCCCCTTCATCATCTTATAACACAATAGTATTCCTACAACATTCATATACCATAATCTACCTTCCATTCCCCAACTGATGGACATAACCTTAGTTTCCAATTCTTTGCTTCCACAAAAAGACATGCTAAAGGGGGACAGCTGGGTGGCTCAGTGGATTGAGAGCCAGGCCTAGAAAAGGGAGGTCCTAGATTCAAACCTGGCCTCAGACACTTCCTATCTGTGCAACTCTGGGCAAATTACTTAACCCCCATTGCCTAGCCCAGTGATGGGCAAACTACAGCCCAAGGGCCAGATGTGGCCCCCTGAAATATTCTATCTGGCTTAATCTGACGAATATAATGAGTAGGATATAATACAATGAAACTTCAAAAGAGTTGCCTTAGAAAAAGACTGATAGATGAGCGTTTCTTTTCCTTTGGCCCCCTCTTTAAAAAGTTTACCCATCACTGCCTTAGGGCATAAACCTAATCTCAGTATTACTGGGTCAAAGGTTATGCAGTTTTATAGCCCTTTGGGGACCATTCCAAATTATTCTCCAAAACAGTTGGACTAGTTCATAGTTCCTCCTACAATGTGTTCATAGACCTATTTTTCCACATCCTGGAGCCACTATATTTAAAAACCTGTTAAGGTAGCAGTAGTAGTATTTGTGTTGACAGGTGGGTTAGGAATATGGATGGAGACAAGATATCAGAGGTAATGATCACTGCTATCAATACTTAATGTACTAATGCAGAGTTAGTATTTTGAACATGTTGATGAGCCAAGATAATCACCAGGAACAGATGTGGAAATAACCAGAAATGGATGTCAAAACCACCCAAATGGATGGTTTATAACAGAATTAATGATGTAGTGATTTTGAGATTTATGATAATAAATAAGTTTCTGCAGTGTGTCTTCTCAGACCCTGATGGAGATAGCACAGACCCTCAACACAGACCCTAGGTAGCTAAGTAGTAGTAGAAGGAGCACTAAGCCTGAAGTCAGGAAGACCTGAGTTCAAATCTAGCTCCATATACTAGCTCTGTGACCTGGAGCAAGACATTTAATCTATGTACTTTCTCAGTTTCCTCAACTCTAAAATGGGGGTAATAACAGCAACTAACTCGTAGAGTTGTTACGAGCATCAAATGGAATAATATCTGTAAAGCACTTAGCACAATTCCTGGTATGTGGTAGGCACTATATAAATGCTTATTTCCTTCCCCCTTCTCTTCCAGAAAGCATTGATATAACATTCAACCTATCTAAAAGCAGGTAGACAGTGTTCCAAGTCTTAGACAGACCAACTACTATAGCTAAAATTTCTTTTATATGTTATCTCCCCTACTTAGAGCTCTTTGGGAAAAGCGACAATCTTTTTTTTTTATATATATATAATTTTTTTTTAAACCCTTGTACTTCGGTGTATTGTCTCATAGGTGGAAGAGTGGTAAGGGTGGGCAATGGGGGTCAAGTGACTTGCTCAGGGTCACACAGCTGGGAAGTGGCTGAGGCCAGGTTTGAACCTAGGACCTCCTGTCTCTAGGCCTGACTCTCACTCCACTGAGCTACCCAGCTGCCCCGAAAAGTGACAATCTTGATTATTCTATTTGGATCCCCAGTACTTGTCACATAATAAGTACTGTAGTACGAAAGTACAAACAACTCTGCAAAAGGCTAACTACAGAATTTCTGGCAGTTAAGAAGGGTTTAGAACCCTGACTAGAGGCAGTTGGTCCTGGAGGCTCAGTCACAGCAGAAAGGTCAACTGAGCTCAGTCTTGGGCTGAAACCTGGCCTTGATTCCTTGATTCTGTGCCTTTTCTCTTGAGATTTTGTAGCTTAGCTAATTCCTCTGGATCTCCCTGACCTTCCCTATTCCATTTCCTATTTCCTTTCCTGATTTCCTGTGGGTTTTGGGAGAAGGGTGGATTTGGGTGGTAGCAATCAAACTTTGAAGACTTAGGTTTTCCCCATAGTCAAGTAGGGCTTACCCTTGATACAAATTATCTCCTGATTCACTGTGTGTAACTTCCTAACCTTAAAGGCAACAAAGCCTCCCAGGACTGAGTGAGGGCAGGTCCTTTCTCAGTCTTCCATTCCTGTGTCCCTCCCCCACCTGGAGCTTCTCCCTAAGCAGTTATTAAAGAAACCTTGTATCCTTCTGTCCTTTATAATCAACCCTGTCAGCTTTACAAACCCTATTGTCATTTAATCAAACCTTTTGCTAAACCATCGGTTGAATGATAAAAGAGGGATAAAGGAGAGAAGGGAATAGTTTCTCTTTGGGTCCTGAGGGGAGTTGGAGGAGTCCATCTTGGAGGAAGTGGTGATCTCTATACTTCCTCTAAAGAAGCCCATCTATTTCACAGACACTTCCTTTGTGAACCTGAGAAATTGACTAGAAAGCCCTCTAGTCAGTTTAAACCATTTCTGGCTGGCCTTAACCTTTTGTCTGTAGAAGTGCCCTTCCTACCTGAAGGGTTCAGCCTATTTCCCTTCAGTGTCCTCTGTCTCAAGCCTGTATACCCGGTCTGTGTCTCCCTGTTGCAGCTGTCTGCCCAACTACCTCAACCTCTCCCCTTGCCACTCATTCTACTTCATAATCTTATATTTCCCTAAACTCGGTCATTCCCTTGCATCTCCTACCACTTCAATTTACTACCATCCACTATTGCACCCTCGTTTCCTACCTACTGATTTAAGGACCCACAAACCCCATCCCACTGTGTTTTATCTGCTTATTACAGTACTTAATAAATACTTTTCATTTTATTCATTTATTCATCATAGACTTATACCGGAAAGAGGATGAGATTTGAGATGCCATTTGAGATGAAAGAACTAGTAAACAAAATAGTGTGGAAGCATATAGGGATCCCAGAGGTCCTCATCATTTCTCATTGAGGATTTAGCCCTGCCTACAAATGTATATCACCCTTGGTGCATAAGCAACAAGATTCAGTCAGGATTATTCCTAGTAAGCCAGTCCCCTTCCTACCAGACTATAATCATTAGACATGAAACTTAAGTTTTATCTAGGTTTCATTGGCAAGTAATTGGAATGCAAGGTGAGGGGGAGTGAGAAGTAGAGGATAATACCAAACTTATGAACTTTGTACACTGGAAGAATGGTGATACTTTTGAAAGAAATTGGGAAGTTTGGAAAAGAAGAGGAAAGAGCAATTCCCATAACCTATTCAAAAGTTGCTGGCCTTTCTAGTCAATCCCTTAATAAAGTACAGAAGATAGGTCACATTAACACTGGTCACACAAAAATAATATTTATTTACATATCAGGAATACTGGTTTGGATGAGACTAATCTGAGTACTTAAAAGATGATTAGATAAAAGAGAATTGAACTAAATCTTTTCATTGGTTGTTTCTGTCAGGAGGAGGAGGAAGAAGAATGAGAACAGAAATTTCATGTGCCTGATAAGTAATTGTTGCTATGGAAGACTAATTATAACAAAAGACAATAACTCTTATTAGAATAAAATGAAGTTGTGGTAAGGAGTCCAAGCTCTCAAATCTTTGGCACTACCCACTTAAACTCTCCTGGACCAAATGTGTATGCCACCTGTGTCAATATGCCTGACACCACACCCCTTCCCTAATTTGGTTGACTCATCACATTTTCAGTAGACACAAAGCTGAGAAAGATACCTAACACAGTGGATTACAAAGTCTGAATCCATAATAATCTTCACAAGCTGAAGCATTTGGACTAAATCTAATAAAAATGAAATTCAATCAGCATAAATGTAAGGTCTTGAACTTAAGTAAAAGGAAAAAAATTTCCAAGTATAAGATGGGGGAGGCATGGATAGATGGTAGTCTTGAAGAATATCTGTGGATTTTAGTTGATTTTGAGCTCTATATGAGTCATGTGTGGCAGCCA
Source organism: Gracilinanus agilis (assembly GCF_016433145.1). Classification (NCBI taxonomy): domain Eukaryota; kingdom Metazoa; phylum Chordata; class Mammalia; order Didelphimorphia; family Didelphidae; genus Gracilinanus; species Gracilinanus agilis. The sequence goes on along the minus strand of NC_058132.1, from coordinate 112,573,953 downwards.
AAAAAGCTAATGTAATAATGTCATCTTGGACTGCATTAAGAGGGGTGTAGCTTCCAGGAATAAGAAAATGTTAGTCCCACTGTACTCTGATATCATCATATCTCATCTGGAGCATAGCATTCAGTTTTGGGCACCACAGTTAAAAAATAATATTGAGAAACTAAAGAGTATCCAAAGGAAGGTGTAAAGATGTGAAGAGCCTTGAGTCCAGGATCAGTTAAAGAAACTGGGCAGGTTAGCCTGAAGCCATGATGGCTATCTTTAAATATTTGAAAGATATATACAAGAGAGTTTTAGACCTGGGCAGAAGGCAGAGCATGAGCAAAAGAGGTCAATTTTGGCTTGATGTCAGAAAAGATTTCCCAACAATCAAGGCTATTTTAAAGAGGTAAGTATTGCCTCAAGGGCTTGTGGACTTCCTTGGAACTGTATAAATAGAAGTTGGGTGACCACTTGTCAGAGATGTTATAGCAGAAATCCCTTTTATGTATTGGTTGGACTGCATGATATTTGAAGCCACTTCCAGCTTTCAAATTCTGTGATTCTGAATTTTGGGGAAGCCATCATCAAAGTAGTTATCCCAAGTGGTCAATAAGAATAAAAAGCTGAAGATCAGGACATCTACAATGAAAACAAAGAGACAGTAATATAAAGAGTCTGGAATAGGGAACACATGCTGTTCGATAAGCATTATTGTTTTTGGCAAACAAAGACAGCCTTCTTGTTTCAGTGAATAGCTACCCAAAAAATTTCTTAATATACTATTTGGCAACATGATGTCCTTGAAAAAGTAATGCTTTTGGAGTTAAAAGACCTGGGTTTAAATCCAACTCTATTACTTACCTTCTATGACTCCTTGAGCAAAGCATAGAACATTGAACATTTCGAACTTTGTCACAAAGGTATATTAAAGTTAATAGGTCTAAAACTAAATTCATCTTTCCTCCTCTCTTCCAAACTTCCCTATTTCTGTCAAAGGCATTACCATTCTTCCAGTGTATAAAGGTCATAAGTTTGGTATTATCCTATACTTCTTACTCTCCTTACTTTACTTTCCAATCTGTTGCCAAATCCTTTAATTTTTCTCTTCACATGTGAGCCCTTCTCTCCACTTATACAATAACTACCTTAATTAAACATGCCCTCATCACCACTCACTTATGTTACTGCAACAGTCTCCTAAATCATCTTCTTGCCTCAAATCTCTCTCTAGTCCATTCAACACCTGATTGTCGAAGAAAGTCTCCTTAAGCACAGATCTAATCAGATGATTCCTTTTCTCAGCCCACACCAGGGACTTCATATTGCCTCTGGAATAGAATATAAATTCCTCTATTTAGCCTTTAAAGCATTCACTACCTGCCCCTCATCTCCCTTCCCATCTTCACTGGCTATCACTTGCACTCTGTAACCTAGTGACTGACTTCTGTTTTCTCCAATCAATGCACTTCATCTCCCATTTCTTTTCTTTGCATTGGCTATTCAACCATACTGGAATGTACTTCGAACATGCGTTTGTCTCTTAGAATCTGTCTTCCTTTCAGATCTAACTGAGGCACAATCTTCTGCATGAAGCCTTCCTTGACCCACAATTCCTAGTGTTCTTTCTCTCAAATTATTCAGTAATTAACTACCCTATATATATATATATATACACGTATATATATATACACTTATACACACATATAATCTATATATGAATTAGCTTTGTATTTATGGGACTTGGACTTGTCTCCCCCATTGGAATATAAATTCATTACAAGTAGGAGTTGTTTCATTCTTTTACTTTTATGCCCGGCACCCAGCTAGGTGCCTAACACATAGTAGGCATTTGATAATTGTTGATTAATTGCTGATTTTTAAAATTAAGGAGTTGAACTAGATGACTTCTGAATGTTCTTCCAACAAGCAAGTTATGATCCTATTATTGTATGCTAGAATGTGAAATGACATAAAATTGGTTTATAGTTTTGGGAGACAGCCTGGTATAGTAGAAATAGTGCTCATTTAGTAGAAAGAGGCAGAGGATCTAGGTTTGAGTCTCACCTCTTTTATCTGCTACTGCACAAGCTTAAGTTAAGGTCATTGAACATCTGTGAACTTCAGTTGGCTCATCTGTAAAACTGTGAAAATGGTACTGACAGTGCCTTATAGGCCTAGAGTGAGGGGCCATGTTAAAAAATGACTTTAAAGCACTTTTTAAAAACTAAAACCGACAAGAACTAGACTTGTAATTTCATTAATATATGGAACTCCTGGATGAGGAAAATTCATTTACCAATTTAGGTCATCATCTTCTATGCAATTTACAGTCTTAGGGAGTTGTTGGACCAGAAGTATCAAATACACAGACCTAAATTCATAGGCAATGGAGTGTGGCCAGAATCAGACTGAAAAGTAATTGGGAAATGTTTAACAAGTACAATACGTAGTGTTCATTTGTGATTTTTCTAAGTCAATATTTAATCTGTAAGGATGTTTCTATCTCAGTTTGATCCTACTGTTCTAGAACCCTGAAAAAGTTATGTGGTTTGCCCTGGGTCTTCTAGTCAAGATGTATCTGATGAGAGATTTTAGATCTTCCTTGCGCACAGCTAATTTCTCTTCTACACTAGCTTATGCTGCCTCAAACCTAAAAGTGCTACAGAAATATGAATTATTATTTGCCTGCCAGAGAGTAATACATTCACTGAGCAAACTCCACCCAGAAGTGAACTTGGTGAGAGGAATGCTTTGTAATTACCACTTTATATCTACTCTCTACAAGGACCAAAGTGGTAGAAAAAAGTGGGCATCCAGGTTTCAGAGGTGATTATTCTTCAGTTCTGCTATACTTCTTAGTAACTATTTCTTTGTAAAACTTTTTTTTAATTGTTTGATAATGGTAGATTGTTGTCAACTGAAGATGTATTCCTGCCAGCCCATGTAGCCTTTCATAGTATAATGGCATCCTATCCACCATAATTATCCTGGAAGCTCAAGGATCTACCCAGTTCAGAGAAATGGTCTACCACCACCATTATGACTATAAGTCTTCTTCAGAGGGACAAATCCCTGAAAAGATTGATGTTCTTTCTCAACTAAGGAAAATGCAGGACAGATTACAACTAAGAGAAGATAAGTTCTAGCTCTGGAAAGATTTCTAGGCATGGGCTTGGGAACCTCAGGTTTGAATTCTATCTCTGGCACCACCAACAAGTCTGTGTGATCATGGGCAAGCTATCTCTTCACCTTTCAGCCTTAGTTTCCTAATGTGTAAAATTAAAATCATTTTCTTATAATACTATTAAGGGAGAAACCAGGGAAAGATGCCTTAAACATTAAATATGGGTCTTCCGGGTTAAGATGGCGGCAGAGTAGAAGCAGCTTGCTTAACCTCTCCTAACCCACACATACAGGACTCCTCAAGAAGTCATAAAAACAAATTCAGACGAATGAAGGGACCCTACAACAGGGTGCAGCATTGAAGGTATGTGGAATCAGAGCATTTCCATGCTATAAAGGGGTGAAACAGCTCTCACTAAAACGCAAGCTGAGCAGCCCCCTCCTCCCATACCACCTACAGTGCCAAAGCCAGTGCACAAGAATTAGAGCAAGCTTGTGGCACCCATTAAGTCCCTGGCAGTTACCTGGGGTCACCAGGGCTGCCTGCTCCTGAGAGTAGCAAAACTTAAGACCCCAAGAGGCTAAAGAACGCTCAGACTTTGAACACAGACCCTGAGCTCAGGCACAGTTGCAAGAGCAGACCTGGACCCTAAGTGCAGGCACAGACACGAACCTTGGCTGGGGACCCCGGGCAGAGGGGTGCACGACTGTGGAAGCAGCTCCCTGAGACTGTTAAAGGAGCTTCAGACAGAGGAACAAGCAAAGGGACCATCAGGAGGCTTGATCCTGAGAACAACTAGACCTGATACCTCAGGAGCCTAGAGAGTACAGACAGCCCCTGGGTGTGAGGATAAACATGAAAGGGCACTGGGCTAAAAATGGCAAGCCATCCACAAGAACCCCAAAAGAGAAAGAGCAACAAGAAGAAATCTGTAACACTTGAGAACTTTTACACAGAGAAAATCCAGACAACAGAGCAAACAGCAGAGGAAAAAAAAACTAATAATCATATCCAAACCTTCCCAAAATAAAAAAACTGGTCACAAGCTCTTGAAGAGTTCAAATCTGAGATCAAGAGAAATATAGAAGAGATTTGGTGATAGAAGTGGGAAATAGCTCAAAAGAAAATTAACAGGTTAGAAGACAGAAACTCCCAATTGGAGAAAGATGCCCCAAAATCAAACGAAATGGTAAGCAAATTGGAAACCAAAATCTGGCAAGAAAATAACGATTTAAAAGTCAGAATTTCACAAGTAAATTTAAGACCAGAAATGAACTGATTAAAAGGGAAAACCAGTCTCTAAAGGCTAGAATTGAGCAATTAGAAGCTAATGATCTCTCAAGACAGCAAGAACAAATAAAGCAAAGCCAAAAGACTGATAAAATAGAAGAAAACCCGAAATATCTCAGTGAGAAATTGACAGATCAAGAAAACAGGTCTAGAAGAGACAATTTGAAAATCATTGGCCTCTCTGAAAAAGCAGAAATTAATAGAAATTTGGACCTCATGCTAAAAGAAATTATTCAGCAAAATGTCGGTGAATACACAAATGATAATTATAACTCTGAATGTGAATGGGATGAACTTGCCCATAAAACAGAAGCAAATAGCAGAGTGGATTAGAAACCGAAATCCTACCATATGTTGTCTACAAGAAAGACATATGAGGTAGGACATACACAGGTTTAAGGTAAAGGGCTTGAGCAAAATCCTTTGAGCCTCAAATGAGGTAAAGAAGGCAGGAGTGGCAATTATGATTTTTGAGAAAGCCAAAGTAAAAATAGATATGATTAAAAAAGACAGGGAAAGGGGGCAGCTGGGTAGCTCAGTGGAGTGAGAGTCAGGCCTAGAGACAGGAGGTCCTAGGTTCAAACCCGGCCTTAGCCACTTCCCAGCTGTGTGACCCTGGGCAAGTCACTTGACTCCCATTGCCTACCCTTACAACTCTTCCACCTATGAGACAATACACAGAAGTACAAGGGTTTAAAAAAAAAGACAGGGAAGGTAATTACATCCTGATAAAAGGCAGTATAGACAATGAGGAAATAACAGTGCTCAATATATATACACCAAATGGCATAGCATCCAAATTCCTAAAGGAGGAACTGGCAGAGCTCAAGAAGGAAATAGATAGTAAGACCATACTAGTGGGAGATCTAAATATTCCTCTTTCAGATCTAGATAAATCAAACCAAAAAATAAATAAGAAAGAGGTAAGAGAGGTGAATGAAATCCTAGGAAAAAATTAGATTTAATAGATATGTGGAGAAAAATAAATAGGGACAAAAAGGAATACATCTTCTTTTCAGCTGCACATGGTACATTCACAAAGATTGACCATGTAATAGGACATAGAAACATTGCAAACAAATGCAAAAGAGCAGAAATAATAAATGTAACCTTCTCAGATCATAATGCAATAAAAATAATAATTAGTAAGGGCACCTGGACAGACAAATCAAAAACTAATTGGAAATTAAACAATATGATTCTCCAAAACCAATTAGTCAAAGAAGAAATCATAGAAACAATCAACAATTTCATTGAAGAGAATGACAATGATGAGACATCCTACCAAACTCTGTGGGATGCAGCCAAGGCAGTACTCAGGGGGAAATTTATATCCTTGAGTGCATATATTAACAAATTAGGGAGGGCAGAGATTAATGAATTGGGCATGCAACTTAAAAAATTAGAAAGTGAGCAAATTAAAAATCCCCACATGAAAACTAAATTAGAAATACTAAAAATCAAGGGAGAAATCAATAAAATCAAAAGTAAAAGAACTATTGAATTAATAAATAAGACTAGAAGCTAGTATTTTGAAAAAACAGATAAAATAGACAAAGTACTGGTCAATCTAATAAAAAAAGGAAAGAAGAAAACCATATTGACAGTATCAAAGATTAAAAGGGAGACCTCACCTCCAATGAAGGGGAAATTAAGGCAATCATTAAAAACTATTTTGTCCAATTATATGGCAATAAATATAGCAATCTAGGAGATATGGATGAATATTTACAAAAAAATAAATTGCCTAGATTAACAGCAGAAGAAATAGAATACCTAAATAATCCCATATCAGAAAAAGAAATTGCACAAGCCATCAAAGAACTCCCTAAGAAAAAATGGCCAGGGCCTGATGGATTCACAAGTGAATTCTATCAGACATTCAAAGAGCAACTAATCCCAATACTATACAAATTATTTGATATAATAAGCAAATAAGGAGTCCTACCAAATTCCTTTGATGACACAAATATGGTACTGATTCCAAAGCCAGGGAGATCAAAAACAGAGAAAGAAAACTACAGACCAAACTCCCTAATGAACATTGACGCAAAAATCTTAAATAGAATACTAGCAAAGAGACTCCAGCAAGTAATCAAGAGGTTCATCCACCATGATCAGGTGGGATTTATACCAGGAATGCAAGGTTGGTTCAACTTTAGGGAAACCATCCACATAATTGACCATATCAACAAGCTAACAAACAAAAATCATATGATTATCTCAATAGATGCTGAAAAAGCCTTTGACAAAATACAGCACCCATTCCTATTGAAAACCCTGGAAAGTATAGGAATAGAAGGACCTGTCCTAAAAATAATAAACAGTATATACCTAAAACCATCAACAAACATCATATGCAATGGGGATAAATTAGAAGCCTTCCCAATAAGATCAGAAGTGAAACAAGGATGCCCATTATCTCCTCTATTATTTCACATTGCACTAGAAACACTTGCAGTAGCAATTAGAGAAGAAAAAGAAATTGAAGGTATCAAAATAGGCAATGAGGGGACTAAGCTATCACTCTTTGCAGATGATATGATGGTCTACTTAAAAAATCCTAGAGAATCAACTAAGAAGCTAGTAGAAATAATCAACAACTTTAGCAAAGTTGCAGGATACAAAATAAATGCACATAAATCATTGACATTTCTATATATTTCCAACACATCACAACAGCAAGAGGTAGAAAGAGAAACACCATTTAAAATCACCCTAGACAATATAAAATACTTGGGAATCTATCTGCCAAGACAAACACAGGAATTATACAAAAAGAACTACAAAACACTTTCCAAACAATTAAAACTAGATCTAAACAATTGGAAAAACATTGATTGCTCATGGGTAGGACGAGCTAACATAATAAAAATGAACATTCTACCCAAATTAATTTACCTATTTAGCGCTATACCTATCAAACTACCAAAAAACTTTTTTACTGAATTAGAAAAAACTATAACAAAGTTCATTTGGAATAACAAAAGTTCAAGAATATCCAGAGAAATAATGAAAAAAAATGTGAAGGAAGGTGGGTCTAGTAGTACCAAATATTATAATATACTATAAAGCAGTGGCCATCAAAACGGTATGGTACTGGCTGAGAGACAGAAGGGAGGATCAGTGGAATAGACTTGGGGTAAGTGACATCAGCAAGACAGTGTATGACAAACCCAAAGAGCCCAACTTTTAGGACAAAAATCCACTATTTCACAAATACTGCTGGGAAATTTGGAAAACAATATGGGAGAGATTAGGTTTAGATCAACATCTCACACCCTACACCAAAATAAATTCAGAATGGGTGAATGACTTGAATATAAAGAGGGAAACTATAAATAAGTTAAGTGAACATAGAATAGTATACTTGTCAGGTCTCTGGGAAAGGAAAGATTTTAAACCAAGCAAGAGTTAGAGAAAATTACAAAATGTAAAATAAATATTTTTGATCATTTCAAACTAAAAAGCTTTTGTACAAACAAAAACAATGCAGCCAAAATCAGAAGGGAAACAAGAAACTGGGAAAAAATCTTTATAACAAAAAACTCTGACAGGGGTCTAATTACTCAAATACACAAGGAGTTAAAGCAATTGTATAAAAAATCAAGCCATTCCCCAATTGATAAATGAGCAAAGGACTTGAATAAGAAATTTTCAGATAGAGAAATCAAAAGTATCAATAAGCACATGAGAAAGTGTTCTAAATCTCTAATAATTATAGAAATGCAAATCAAAAAAAACTCTGAGATATCACCTCACACCTCGCAGATTGGCTAAAATGATAGGAGAGAGTAATGAATGTTGGAGGGGATATGGCCAAATTGGGACATTAATGCATTGCTGGTGGAGTTGTGAACTGATCCAACCATTCTGGCTGGCAATTTGGAACTATGCTCAAAGGGGTATAAAAGAATGCCTGCCCTTTAATCCAGCCGTAGCATTGTTGGGTTAATACCCCAAAGAGATCATAGATAAACAGACTTGCATGAAAATATTTATAGCCATGCTTTTTGTGGTAGCAAAAAACTGGAAAAGGAGGGTATGTCCTTCAATTGGGGAATGGCTGAACAAACTGTGGTATATGCTGGTGATGGAATACTATTGCGCTCAAAGGAATAATAAACTGGAGGAATTCCATGTGAACTGGAAAGATTTCCAGGAATTGATGCAGAATGAAAGGAACAGAACCAGAAGAACATTGTACAGAGAGACCAATACACTGTGGTAAAATAGAATGTAATGGACTTCTGTACTAGCAGCAATGCAATGACTCAGTACAGTTCTGAGGGACTTATAGCAAAGAACGTTGCCCACATTCAGAGGAAGAACTGCAGGAGTGGAAACACAGAGGAAGGACAACTGCTTGAACGCATGGGTTGAGGCTGACGTGATTGGGGATGTAGACTCGAAGCTATGATACCAATGCAACTATCAGCAGTTTGGAAGTGGGTCATGATCAATGACACACATTAAAACCAGTGGAAATGCGCATCAGCTATTGGGGGTGGTGTTTGGGGGGTGAAGTGGAGGGCAGAAGCATGAGTCATGTAATCATGTTAACTTTTCTAAAAAATAAATATTATTAAACAGTCAAAAAAATAAATGATTAGTAGGATAGGAAAAAAAACAAAACTGTAAATATGGGTCCATGTGGGTGTGTTGGAGACAGGAATGACAGGAAGGGGCCCAACAAGTAGGGAGACTGGGTTATAATGGCTGTTTGGATGTCTGAAACAGAAATGGCTGTTGGCCTCCAACTGCCACCCAGCATCAACAAGACAGAGCCTATGGAAACTAATAAGTAAAGGCAAGAGTTTAATAACACATTTTAATCATGGACAAACTAAGGTAAAGGATGGGAATAGGGTTTTTCTACACTAACAGACTAAGGGCAAACCACAGGGTCAAGGGAAAGGGACTTAACTACACTCTTCTAAGGTCTAAGCAAGACAGGGCCCAAAGAAAGCAGTACTGGAGTCACAAGGGGAAAGTTCCTCCCAACCTGGTTCCAGTCAGGTTTGGTCAGCTTAGCTAAGGACCTGAGTATGGCTTTACTTGGGATCTCATGGCTAATCCAGGGATGGTTTCAGGATGCCAGGAGTCAACTCCACCAGAACAGATGATCCAAGGTATCCAGGTAGGGAGGGAAAGTTTGCAATGCTGTCCACCAGATCACAAACCACTCCCTACTAGGTGCTGCTCTGCAGGTCTGATGTCCTCTGCTGTAAGCCTTCACCACTCTCCAGGATCCCAGGGAATCTGGATACAACTCCCCTAGCTCTGAGATCTCCCAGGGTCAGCAATAGTTTTTGTCCCAACCCCCACAGAGTCTCTCTTAGGCACAAGCTACTTCCTCCTTCCTAGGCATTCCATTCAGAATGTCCATGACTTCCGGCTAAGGCTTACACACCTACCTTTAAACTTATGCCTATTACAATACCTACCTCACAGAGCTGTAATAAGGCATAAGTGAGATGCGTATAGAGCTATGTGAAGCTTAAAGTATTAATAAATTTTAGCTTTTATTATAATGGGTAAGTATCTGCACTACTAGAAGGAATATCCCCATGGATGAGATCATGGATCCAAAGAAGTGTTATTATAATGATGTCACCTAATGAAGGTCTCAATGCCACAGCATCCAAGATGCCAGCAGCGTGTTGTAATGCATCTGGAAGACTGAACCACTACCTACCCTTGGAAGCACTTAAAATCCCAAAGGGAATTAGTCCATGGAAAGTAATGAAGACCTGGGAAACAAAGAACAATTTAGCATCTCCCTTCTCATTCACTTTGTCTGGCACCAAATTGGAACAAAGAATATTCACCATTCATTTATGCATCATTTCCCAGACTGAAATGAAAAAGGAGTAAGACTCAGAGTAGATAGACTTCACCTCTTTGTAAAAGGGGATATTCTAGGAAGCAGTTACTATGGTGACAGAGAAACAGGCACCCTACAGTAAATGACACAGGTCTCCAGAGCTTCCTTATTGACTCATAGCTCCCTTAGCCATCATTGTAACTTTCTTCTCCATTGCCAAGACATCCTTGGAATAATATGCTATGGCAAGCATGGAACATATAGAGAACACAACAACAACAATAATAACTACTTCCATTTATCATCTTTGTGAATGAAGTACATTTTGAGGAAAAAAGAAATAATCCTTGACCTTATAATAATAATGGCTAGCACTGACATAACTTTAAAATCCACAATCATTTCACAAGTATTTTCTAATTTGAGCTTCTCAAAGATGTTTTTAAATAGGTGCTATTATCATCTCCATGTTATGGATGAGGAAACTAAGGCTAAAGGAGGTTAAAGTGACTTGTACAGGGTTGTACAAGTAAGTATCTGAAGTGGAAATTCATACCCAGGTCTTCCTGACTTTAAGCCCAGCTAGAACTCTTAAAAGGTTCATGGAAGATTTCTGCAATTCTATAATGGCTACTTCAAATGTACCCCCTACACCCTCCATCTCTAGAATGCTGGAAGATGATTATTTGGATAACATAGAGGAGTGTAAAAAGAGATGGGGCACCAGGGATGTAAATGTGTTCTAATGGTTTGTGGGTACACACACTGGTTTGAAGGAAAGACAGGACAAAGCAGGATAGGGAAACCAAGAATCAAGAATGACAGTTAGCCCCAACTGTCACTCTGCTCACCCTAGGCCAGGGTCTTTGGAACCAGCAGGCAAGGTAAAGGGTTTTTAACAGTTTAAATTATGATTTACTTATAAAGGTGGGATAGGGGATTCTACACTTAAAAACCTAAAGGGCAATTCACAGGGACAAGGGGAGGACTTGTCTACTCTAATTCTAGTTGACCTAGCGAGGCAGGGCCCAAAGGAGCAGTACTGGAGTCACTGGGAGGCTGCTTCAAACATGGTTCCAGCCAGGCTTGACCAGCACAGTTAAAGGGCTTAAGGGTGGCTTTGAAGGGTTCTCACAGTAATCCACAGATGATCACAGGATGCCAAAAGCCAAAGTGGTCCAAGGTATCCAAGTAGAGAGAGTGTGCTTGAGATGCTGTCCACCAGATCCCAAACTCCTCCACTTGGTGCAGCTCTGCAGGTCTTGTCCACTTGTTGAAAGCCACCACTACTCAGGATCCCAGGGAATCAGGATGCAGGGTGTCCTTAACTCTGAGATCTCCCAGGGCTAGCAACAGTTTGTGCCAACCACTAATGGAGTCTCTCTCAGAGCACAAGCAACTTCCTGCTCCTTCATTCCATCTTGGAATGCTCTAGCCCTTCCTGCTAGGTCCATATAACCTATACGTAACTAATACTAAATGATCTTCCTCACAACAGGGGCAAGGTCTAGAAGATTTGAAGAGACTGGAAGGGGTCTATTCAAAGGAAACTCCTTTTTTCTGTACTTGAGAAAAGGGCTCCATTAGTCTCAAATAATATAACAGAATGAATGCTAATAAAAATGTGTAGTTCCCAAGTACTGCTAGAACCTTCTTAACAATTGTGGTTACACAAAGCATGTAAGTCTATGATGAATCTTCAGCCTCCCTGCAGTCTTTTGTGGGGCCCATAAAGATCTCTGAAAAACGTAGGAAGCTTCTGGTTTCAGATGATGATCTTATCTAGGTCCTTTTGATACAAAGCCTCTAATTTCCTACTGTTCTTCATGTATATTTAAAAATTAATATCCAATACTCCAAGTATTATATTTAATAAGATTTATTAAAACTAAGCTCGAAGCAAAAAGGAAACTAAAAGGCTAGAGTCCAGAGGGAGCTCATCCAAGCCTCCCACATGAAAGAAGAGCTAGAGGGTAGAAAAACCCAAACTATATACAAACAACGTAACAACACAAACATAAAGGAAAGGGAAAAGGAATTCTGGGGAATGTAGTTTAAAGGTACAAAATTTCTAATTAATACATTCAGTACAACAACAGGAAGGTATCTGCCACATAAATTATCAGATGGCAGCAATTTGGGCGTTTAGTATGATATAGTAGAAAGAGTCCTGGACTTGGAGTCAGGATATCTGAACTTGAAGCCCACCTTTGACACTTAATGTGTAACAGTGCTGAACAAGACATTTAACCTGTAATTACTTGTAATATAGGAATGATAATACTTAAACTACCTAATTCTTGATGGTGTTGTAGGGAAAGTACCTTGTACCTCTTGGCCTCAGTTGCTAATGTTTGTTGAAGTTTCAACAGACTCAAAGTTTGTGGATTCAAATTTTACCAGAGATGAATTTTTATATCCCCTTCTCTCAGTAGAATGTAGACATGGGCAAGGATCATGTCATTCTTAAACTTTGTGTTCTCACTACCTCACAATACATCTCAATAGATCTGTGGTATTACCAGTATGGGTCCTCCCCTAACTTGAGCATATTAAAACCTTTGCATTATTTTCCAACCTCTGTGCTTCTGGTCCATGATTTTCCATGGACCCTCCATAGAATATCATCCTTCAAAAATGTTATGATGGGAATAGGTTTCGTGAAGGCCGGACTCTTTACCTCTCACTATATTACCTGGCAACCTGGCATCGGCATGAGTAGCAAGTTACTGCTATTCATCCCAATCACTACTTTATGGCTTGTCAGCACAGTAAATTTGCTCATGTATCCAATAATCTAATATAATCAGCAAATTATTACTAGTGAAACAGGTTCTTGCCAACAATTCCAGTCCTGATGAGCCTACATAGATACAATCCCACATGGACTTTGGAGCATACATAGACATTTTGTACCTGGTTCTGGTCTGCTACTCAAGGCAAAGAGAAGCCTCTGTGACAAGCTATGTGACTCAAACTGGGTATGTAATCAAAAGGTACTATTGACCAGATCATGTCTGTAATGAAAGAGGTGTATCAAAGACTTCCTTGCATGCAAACAGATCTTGGTCCTCTCTGATTGTTATATCGTCTATGGGATCATCTGTAAGATATCTGTGGTATCATCTGGTATGAAGAGTATGAAGGGAGTTCTTCCATGTATGTCCTGAAGCTAGAAAGCTGAGATTCCCATGTACTCCCAGAGAGATGCTTCATTCCTCTTTGTAAGTAGAGCACAAGTGTGTGAAGCAAGAAACATTTTTGAAAGGATGTAGCCACAGTACCAGATCTCAACTTGTATTATTAAAGTGGTATCATCAAAACAATCTGGTACTGGCTAAGAAATGGAATGGTGGATCATGGAATAGATTAGGTACACAATACACAATAATAAATTACCTTAGTAATCTAGATTTTGATAAACCCAAAAATCCAAGCTTTGGGGGCAAGAACTCACTATTTGACATAAAAAATTGCTGGGAAAACTGGAAAGCAGTTTGGCAGAAACTGGGAATAGACATTCACATCATATACCAAGATAAGATCAAAATGGGTACATGATTTAGGCATAAAGTAAATTAGGGAAACATGGAATATTTAAATACTCCCATCTATGGTTGAGGGAAGAGTTTATGACCAACAAGAGATAGAGAGATTTACAAAATGTAAAATGGATCATTTTAATTACATTAAATTAAAATGGCTTTGTACAAACAAAACCAATACAACCACAAAATAGAAGGAAAGCAGGAAAATAGGGAAAATTTTTACAGCAAGTTTCTCCAATAAGGGCCTCATTTTGCAAATATATAAAGAACTGAGTCAAATTTATAAAAAATATGAGTCATTCACCAATTGATAAATGATTAAAGGATATGAACATGCAGTTTTAGGAGAAGAAATATAAGCTATTTAGAGACATGAAAAATGCTTTAAATCACTGTTGATTAGAGAAATACAAATTAAAACAACTCTGAGTACCCCCTCAGACTCTTCAGATTGCCTAATATGACAGAAAAGGAAAACTACAAATGTTGGAGGACATGTGGAAAAACTGGGACACTGATGCATTGTTGGTGGAATTATGAAGTGATCCAACCATTTTGGAGAATAATTTGGGACTATACCAAAAGGGTTATAAAATTGTGCATACCCTTTGATTCAGTAATACCACTACTAGGTCTAAATCCCAAAGAGATGAAAGGAAAAGGAAAACGGCTTATATCTACAAATATATTTATGGCAGTTTCTTATGGTAGCAAAGAACTGGAAATTAAAGGGATGTCCATCAATTGGGGAAGGGTTGAGCAAGTTTTGGTATATGATTTTGATGGAATACTATTGTATTATAACAAATGATGAGTGGGATGGTTTCAGAAAAACCCGAGAAGACTTATATGAATTGATGCAAAGTGAACTGAACAGGAAATCATTGTACACATTAACAGAAATATTATATGATGATCAACTATGAATGACTTAGCTATTTTCAGCAATGCAATGATCCAAGACAATTCTGAAGGATTTATACAATGCTATCCACCTCCAGAGAAAGAACTGATGGGTCTGCATATATTTTAAAACATTTTTTTTAAATGTTAAAACTTTTTCTTATTTTTTAAATTTCTTTTGGTTGTCTTTTGCAACATAGCTAATATGGAAATGTGGAAGAGAGAGAATTCGGAACTGAAAAATTATTTTAAAAATGCAAGTGTTTAACATTGTTTTTACAGGTAATTGAGAAAAAATTATAACATTCAAAAATATTGTTAGATAAGTAAAAAAAATCTGCATATTCTTTGACTCAGTGATACCATTAATATATCTGTATCCCAAAGAAGTGAAAGAAAAGGGAATAGGATGTGTGTGTGTGTGTGTGTGTGTGTGTGTGTGTATCAGCTCTTTTTGTGGTGGTAAAGAATCATAAATCGAAGAGATGTCCATCAATTGGGGAATGGCTGAACAAGTTGTGGTATATGATTATGATGGAATACTATTGTGCTATAAGAAATTATATCATGATCTCAGGCAAATCTAAAACAAAAAATAGATATAATTAAAAGAGATAAGGAAGGAAATTTACCTTGTTAAAAGTATCATAGATAATGAAGTAATATGAATGCTAAACACATATGCACCAAATGGTATAGCGTTTACATTTTTAAAAGAGAAGATAAATGACTTACAGTGAGAAATAGACAATAAAACTATACCAGTTGGGAATCTCAACTTTTTCCTCCCAGAACTAGATAAATTTATTAAAAAAAATAAACAAGAAAGAAGTTAAAGAGGTTAATTTTTGAAAAATTAAATATGATAGACCTCTGGAAAAAATTAATGGGAATTGAAAAGAATATGTATTTTTCTCAGCAGAACATGACACCTACACAAAAATTGACCTTGAATTTTGGAGCATAAAAACCTCACAAACAAATGCAAAAAAGGAGAAATATTAAGTGCATCTTTTTCAGATCATAATGCAATTAAAATTACATTCAATAAAGGGTCATGGAAAGAAAAAAACTTAAATACAAAAAATGATGAGTCTTCAGAAAAACCTGGGAAGACTTATATGAACTGATGCAAAGTAAAGTGAGCAGAATCAGAACATTGTACTCAGTAACAGCACTATCATATGATGATAAACTGTGAATGATTTAGCTATTCTCACCAATGCCATCATCCAAGATATTTCTAAAGGATTTATGATGAAAAATGTTATCCATTTCCAGGGAAAAAAATGATGTAGTCTAAAAGCAGACTAAAACATACCTTTTTGTAAATTATTTTTACTGGGGGGTTTTTTGATCTATGTTCTCTTCTATAGCAAGGATAATATAAAAATATATTTTGTATGATTGCATATGTACAATCTATAGTAAATTACTTGACTTCTCAATGAGGGAGGGAGAGAATTTGGAACTTGAAAAATTTTTAAATGAATGTTAAAAAATTGCACTTATGTGTAATTGAGAAAAAAAATTTAAGGAAAAAATATAGCCAATTGTTGGGCAAGGAGAGGTTTTGGCTTGCTTACTAATTCTCAGTGAGTAACATAGATGTTCACAATGAGAGCCAAAGGGAGAATGGACGGAAAGGTTTTTGAAAGATTTGCTTCTATAAGACAGAATTCCAGCCTTTTGCCCTGAATTTCTTCACATCGCAGGGAGGTTTCTTTTTAAGTCCCAAAGCATTTTGCTAATGTTACTGAAAGCTATTTTATGTGTTCTAATTACACAAATTACTTGCTAACTCTTAAGCAAGAAATGATCTCAAAATACCCTTGTGTCTACTGACATTTCAAGGTAAGGGAATTCACTGGAATATTTCCCATTTTCCAAATGTAATACTTTCCAAAATAAATGTTGGATGAACTGTGCAATTTATACCATGTGAACACTTTAATTCACACAGTAATATTTTGTAGTTTGTAGAAGCTTGGATTTTTTCCAGAAGTGAATATCCTTTATTACAGAGGCCCTTATGTTTCATACTAAGAAATAAAAATCACACTTCTGGCTGCCCTTTCTGAGCAGAAAGCTGTTTGGGCCAATGAACATGGAAACACACATGTGCATGCATTGAGAAAGAAACTCTAGCTCAATAGAAGGGTTGAAAGTCCACAAACAGGCTATTTTCTCTTTTGTGATAAAAAAAAAGGAGGCCAGAATCATAACAAATAAGTAAAGAAGTCACTAAGATAAACAAAGTAAGATACATGGGGCTGGAATTCAGTTGTCCTGAAATGAGATGAGGAATGACAGATTATGATTAAAATATTAAAAATTTGACCTCTGAGGAAAAAGGGGATTCAAAAACTCTCATAAACTCGAGCCGGTCCCATCTTTAAGGATGTTAAATACAGATCCAGGCAGGCCTGAGAGCACTGGCATTAGGGAGAGATAGCCATTCTACAAACTGCTTCCAGAAGGGTAGATCACTACAGGAACTAGGAATTCAGATATATTCCAAAGAAAGTCTGGAGTAGACCCAGAGATCTGGTCCAAAATGAACTTTCAGTCCTTCTTTGTAGTGGAGCTTTTCCCTAAAATTGCACTGAAGCCAAACCTTCTTCCCGGTCTCCTTGAATATATTGGTCTATATCCTGGGACTGACTTTGGAACGAAACCAACATTCATTGGTAAAGCTGGAAATTGTCTTCCCCACCATATAACTTGCTTTTTTTCCATGAGAGCAGAGACTAATGCTTTGTTATTCCTCATGGAAGTTAGTATAAAGAGGACGTTAACCTGAGTGTATGTAGCTGCAAGGATGCAAGCAGAGGACACCAGTGCTCCTGTGTTGCTAACTGACTCCTTAGCTAAGTTTGTTGAAACTCCAACATAATTTATAGGGCTCTGGTCAGAGCTGCCAGGGGTTATAATGGGAGTTAAGGAATTTTCTTACCAAAACTTAAGTATCTAAGTTTGATCATATAACTTGGGGAAAACTTATGTGGAAATTTATTATTACATGTAATTGATTAAAAAATGTATATTTTTTAGCAAGAATCCAGAGCAAGGCTGCGGGACTTATGAGAAAGAAAACTAGCTACATTCAGAGGAAGAACTGTGGGAGGAGAAATACAGAAGAAAAACAACTGCTTGAACACACGGGCTGATGGGGATGTTATTGGGGATGTAGACACTAAACGATAACTCTAGTCCAACTATCAATAATATGGAATTAGGTCTTAATCAATGATACATGTAAAACCCAGTGGAATTGTGAGTCAGCTAAGGGGGGTTAGGGAGGTTTGGGGGAGAGGGAAAGAAAATGAAACATGTAACTATGGGAAAATATTCAAAATAATAATTTTAAATAAATAAAATAAAATACTTTCTTCCTACTGTTTAAAAAATATATATTTTTTAAAAACCTAAATATCAAGAAGAAATGGGAGAATTCTAAGTAAAGGAAAGCAAAGTATTTGGAAGGGTACCTTTTCAGTGCACACTGGGGGTAGCTATAGGCTTAACTAACAAAAGAGCTGAAATGTGCTCATTTACCCCTAAGGATGGACAATCTCTCAAAACAGTAATAACTTTTTTTACTCCATTTAAAAAAAAAAGCTCCAAGAACCAAATACTCAGCATATGACAACAACTAAGTAGGGAAGAAATAGGCTATCAGTAGATAACAGTACAAACTTTGTAGGGAAGCAGAATGAGGTAGCTTTGGAGAGAGAGAAGAGAGCAACGGTAGTGGCTGCATGGAGGAGCAGGGATGTATGAGATGATTCCTGGAAGATGGAGCTATTATGAAAGGTCTTTCAGAGGACACTCAGCCATGAAAGGAAGCTATTACAAGGAATAGTCCAACTCCCATCAGCAGCATGAGAATCTATGTGAAATTATACCCCTTTTTCCATATAGAATAATTTTTTTTGTTATAACTTTGCTATTCTGTCTAAAATAAATGTTTTGCTATTTGACTTATGTTCTGTTGGTAGGGAATGCCCTGATTTGGGAGTGTCCATCAGCAAATTTGAGTAACAATGAACATTATTTTATTTATATGTTTTTTATTTAACAATGAGCATAATTGTAAAAATTTTGCTTTGGGATGTTAGTATTGCATAGAATTTAAAGCTCAAAGAAATCATTAAAGATTTTTAAATCTAACACTTTTATTTTATAGATGAGGTTAAATGACTTATATAAGGTCACACAGGTATAGTAAGTCTCAAATCCAGGGCTCAGATCCAAGTCTCCTGACTCCCCAAGTCAGTGCTTTTCCCATTACACTATACTGTCCAGGTGCATAACCAGGCTTGCATCTATGCACTTTCACCTTAGAACCATACCAAAGCAAAAACATTATTTGTAGAACATGATAGTAAAATATCACATTGAAAACCCAACATAACTACCTTCCCCCAGAGTGCTTTTTCATGGACTACAAGGGGTTCAGGCTTGAATAGGATGAAGTTGACAACAAAAAAGAATTAGAAACCTGGCAAAGATCATCAGAGTGTTTTCCCTCATGGGCCCTTTAATCTACTACTTAGGGGCTATGTCAGCAAGGATCATTGTTCTTGGTATTGAAAGATTTAAAAAGGAAGATAAAATATTCACCTGGAATTCACCTGTTTCTCTGCTGTCACTTTTACAATGCTTCTCGGTCTCCAGAAGATACAGGTTTTCCAGAGAAGAGGTATGAGATGATATCACTCTCAAATCCTTTGCAAAAGTAGAAGTTTCATGGATGTAGAATATTGTGTATATGTTCAGATTTTTTTTTATTAATTAGTTGATTTTACCAATTTTTTCCTCTCCTACCTCTTTTTCTTTAAAAAAAAAATCATTGTCATATGGTATGGCTCTCTGTGGAAGGGAAAACAAAGAAATATAGGATAATATGACCAATACTACTTACCTCACAGTTGTAAGGATATTCAATACAAAGACAACAGCTATTAGAACAAATTATTCAACTAACCTGACAGCCACTATTAGACAAAACTGGGAAAATTAGGAAACAATATGGTAATAATTAAGATTAGACCAATGCCTTGTATTATGTATGACTCCATATGGATACATAGATGTATAAAGTCAGATTATAAATATAAGAGAAGGCAAGAAGAAACTATCTTTCATTATATATATATAGAAACAGATATATCTATATGTATGCATACATTTATAGATATATATGTAGAAAGCAGTTAATGACTAAACAGAAGGTAACAAGGATCACAGAAAATAAAATGGACAATTGTGATAATAAAATATCTAAAAGTTTTTGCACAAACAAAACCAAATAAAATTAGAAGGAAAACAGTGAAATGGGGGGAAATGATCTTTAAAGCAAGTTTCTCTGATAAATACTCAAATTCTCCAACTTTATTTTTATAGGCAGCTAGGTGATGTAATAGATAGAATGCTGGGACTGGTGTCAGAAAAACATGAGTTCAAGTTTGAACTCAGACATTTACTAGCTGAGTGATCTTGGGTAAGTCACTTAACCCTGTTTGCCACAGTTTCCTCATCTGTCAATTGATCTAGAGAAGGAAATGGCAAACTCCAATAATTTTGCCAAGAAAACCCCAAATGGAGTCACAAAGAGTCAGATACTACTGAAACAACTAAATAATAATAGTCTCGAGCCCAACTTTTGGGACATGAATCCACTATTTGACAAAAACTGCTAGGAAATTTGGAAAACAATATGGGAGAGATTAGGTTTAGATCAACATCTCACACCCTACACCAAGATAAATTCAGAATGGGTAAATGACTTGAATATAAAGAGGGAAACTATAAATAAGTTAAGTGAACACAAAATAGTATACCTGTCAGATCTCTGGGAAAGGAAAGATTTTAAAACCAAGCAAGAGTTAGAGAAAATTATAAAATGTAAATTAAATGGTTTTGATTATATTAAGCTAAAAAGCTTTTGTACAAACAAAAACAATGTAGTCAAAATCAGAAGGGAAACAACAAATTGGGAAAAAATCTTTATAACAAAAAAACTCTGACAGGGGTCTAATTACTCAAATATACAAGGAGTTAAATTAATTGTATAAAAAATCAAGCCATTCCCCAATTGATAAATGGGCAAGAGACATGATTAGGCAATTTTCAGGTAAAGAAATCAAAAGTATCAATAAGCACATGAGAAAGTGTTCTAAATCTCTAATAATTAGAGAAATGCAAATCAAAACAACTCTGAGGTACCACCTCACACCTAGCAGATTGGCTAAAATGAAAGAAGGGGAGAGTAATGAATGCTGGAGGGGATGTGGCAAAATTGGGACATTAATGCATTGCTGGTGGAGTTGTGAACCATTCTGGCTGGCAATTTGGAACTATGCTCAAAGGAGTATAAAAGAATGCCTGCCCTTTGATCCAGCCATACCATTGTTGGGTTTGTACCCCAAAGAGATCATAGATAAACAAACTTGTATGAAAATATTTATAGCTGCGCTTTTTGTGGTGGCAAAGAACTGGAAAAGGAGGGTATGCCCTTCAATTGGGGAATGGCTGAACAAACTGTGGTATATGCTGGTGATGGAATACTATTGTGCTCAAAGGAATAATAAACTGGAGGAATTCCAGGTGAACTGGAAAGACCTCCAGGAACTGATGCAGAATGAAAGGAGCAGAGCCAGAAGAACACTGTACACAGAGACTGATATACTATGGTAAAATTCGAATACAATGGACTTCTGTACCAGCAGAAAGCAATGACACAGGACAGTTCTGAGGGATTTATGGTAAAGAACGCTACCCACATTCAGAGGAAGAACTACAGGAGAGGAAACATATAAGAAAAACAAATGCATGAACGCATGGGCTGAGGAGGACATGATTGAGGATGTAGACTCGAAACTACCACACCAATGCAAATATCAACAATTTGGAAATAGGTCTTGAACAAGGACACATGTTACAACCAGTGGAAATGTGCATCAGCTATGGGTGGGGGGACAGTGGGGGGTGAAGGGGAAAGTAGGAGCTTGAATCATGTAACCATGTTAAAAATGAATATTAATAAATGATTTAAATAATAATAATCTCTCATAAAGAGATCATTTCCAAGAAACATCAAGAGTTGATTCAAATTTATAATAATAAATTCCCTATTTGATTAATTTTCAAAGGAAGTGAATAGTTCTCAAAGGAGAACTTTTACCCAGTTAGTGAAACCATTAGACAAAGGAGGAGGGCCATTGGGTCTCCATCAATTTCACCCTGCCTTCTGATCACTAAAAAATGGAGTTTGTGTTTTTGACTTTTTCATTTGTTCTTTTCTGTCCTAGGAGCAGAAAGGAGTCTCTGATTCAGCCCTAGAGTTTGAGCCACAGAAATACAAGAAGCCAAGAAATTCAGGTTGGGGGTTGTAATCAGCCCAGCAGCGACATCCTGGACTTCAACACAGCACAAGTTTGGCATTGGTGTGAACTTAGTGGGACCAATGGGTTATAGGAACTGAATGAAGTTGTACACACACATACTTACGCAAACCAAAATGAGACAGAGAAAATTGGGCCCCTGAGGTACTAGGGAAAAATGTTTACATATTCTTATTATATTGTTGAAATAAATATCCCTTTGAAAAAGCAAACCCCATTATGAGTGATTAAATAAAATTAAGAGTACTAGTCCCTGAGCCCATAGAATGGGGGGAACATGACAGATGAGAGCTTTATCTGATGACAGTAAAAAACAGACAACCTCAAATCAGTGCCTGAAAACCCTGATACCTGGGAGAGGGGGAAGGCTGGAAGGTAGAGGTGGGAGGGAGGGAAGAAAATTTAACAGGTCTGATACATAGAGGCCAACATTAACTATACATTACTGTGTGCCCATGATGGTGGTACAACCTAGTGCTATCTATCCACTGTCCTACTGACACTGATGTTACCAAAATGGGATCACATGCTCTCTCCATGACTTATTACTGTGGCTCAAAAGAAGTGATACATGTAAAATAGTGTGCAATTAAACAAGTGTTAGCTATAATTTATATTTATATTTTACCATCCTGGTTATCTGTTTCAGTTTGTCAGTATACTTCATAAAGCTAGTCCCCAGAACAAAATGCAATATTCCTTATACTACTTCTTTCAGAATTTTAGATAAGTGGTTTCTAAGCTTTTTTTGAACACATAATCCTATCAATAAAGAAATGTTTAAGTCATACCCTGTCTATGTGTAGACTTATTTATAAACTGCTTGCATGTATAATTGTACCAACATGTAACATACATTATCATTTAAAGATGAGAAAAATGAAATTTATATTTAAAATGTCAATTTTTCATTAATAAAAACGGTTTTCTGTAATAGTTGTCATTTTGTCAGCATTTCTATCATCTTTCACAATTCATGAAAAATGGTACTTCTACAATGTTAAGAGTACAACTTGCATCAAAGCCAACTTAGATTAAACAGCGAGAACTCAAACTTCTTGTGGATAGATTATTTCATTTTTATCTTTGCATCTCTAGTGCCTAGCACAGTGCCTAACAGATAGCAAGTGTTAATAAATCTGATTGATCCTAGAATCACTTTGACAGCAAATGGCAGTATTTAGTCTATGTATATGTATTTATTTGATTAATCACAAATCACTGTGGGGTCCATCTCTTCTTGACTCATGGAATCTGCCCCCACATTTAGAGTTTACTTATAACTCTTCAAAGAGCCAGCCCAGAAGATAAGCAGTCCCCCAGGCTCTATCTTTGTTGATTTGTTGGCTGCTTCAGATAAGGAATCTGGAACATGGATAGAAATGGAAAGAGCACAAGGTACATGCCATGAAAGCCAGAAAACTCCATTTGGATTTTTTCTGGTCCAGCAGCACTGAATAGAAGCAAGATTACACTGTTATTTTTGTCCTGCACCTATGACTCTCCAGGCTCAACACTGAAGATCTGATGTGAATAGCCTGGAATACTGGAGCTGTCCATTAGAATGCCTGCCTGACCAGACACTGACTAAAAGGCTCAGATAAGATCCTAGGACAAAGAATGACCATTTGATGAACAGTTTCCAAACAAAAAAGTCTAAGAAGAAAAAAGAAAGACTTTAGAATATACTGGGAACCAGATTTGTACACAAACTCCTATCCCTTGGAGAAAATAAAATTACCAGTGTATGTGGCAGTCCGTCATCCACAAGTACAATTTAGCTGTCCCAAAGGAATGACAAAAACTTCTAGCTCCTCAAGATTCCTCTCCATGCTCATTGTATACAACCAGGAATCCAGAAGGGACCCTGTTCATGGAGTACAGAAAAGGGATGGATGCCTGCTAGAAAAGGACCTTTATGATTGTTCTCCCCTCTTCTCTCTCACAAACTGTTGCCATTTATCCTAGACCCAGCGTGTCCCCTTCTCTTTTCTTCTCTCCTCTTCAACTGAGGGTCAGGTTAGAGTTTCCAACTTAAATAGAAAGTAATGTAAAAGACACAGAATTTTTATAGCCCCAACCTGTTGGCGTATGGCTGGCACAATTCCTGCTACTGTTGCTGTTGTCACCTCCATAAGTGACTAAGGTGACTAACCACTAACCTGATAAATTCTGTAACTCCAGGCCCATTCTGAATTTACCCTGGGGAAGGAATGCTTTCTCCCTTACTGAGCCAACATTTATTGAGTAGACAAAGGTATTTAAGGTGCCTTGAGAGTGAGTATAGTGGAAACTGAGCATTCAATTAGTCAGAAAAAACATAAGAGAACAAGAAGAAGCAAAGTATGCTCTTTAAGGGTGTGTGTTTGAAATAGCACTGTAATTGCAATTCTGGCACTTTAGGCAAGTAGCAACCTCTCCGCCTTACTTTTTCTCATCCATAAAATAGGTTAATAAACCCTATACTTCCTGCCTCACAGAGGTATTGTGAAAATAAAATGAGATCAGCGTAAAAGCATGGAGAAAATTAAATTTGCCTTCACCATACCTTGGCCATACCTATCTTTGAGGTAGTAGAAGATATCAAAAAAATTAAATAGAGGAGCTTCTAAGTTTCAGAGCTAAGTTTCAATTCTTAAATGAAGTGATGAAAATATATTGGAAAAGAGGAAGAAGTTTGCGACCTTTGTGGCTACTGTATGTCCAGATTTAATAAGATATCCAAATGGGACATCATGTACTCCAAATGGAAGGACTCTATCAAAAAGGGCTCCTTATTGCCCCTCAGATAAAATACAAACTCTGCTTCCTGACATTTAAAGTTTTGGCTCAAGGCTATATTTTCTGGCTTTTTCCCACCTTATTTCTCTTCACCAATTCTATGTTTAATGGAGTCAGTCAGTCAACATGTGGCACATATTATGTGCCAAGAACTGTGATGTCAGGGGTAAAAAGAAAGTTAGAAAACAGTCCTTTCTTTCCAGGAGTTTACATTTTGGGGAACTGGAGCAACTCGCAAATAACTAGGGACATAATGGATATATGTGGACGGATAGAAAGTTATCCAAAAAGATTTAGTAGCCAGGGGGATCAGGAAAGGCCTCCTGCAAAAGATGGATGGACTTTGAGCTGAGTCTTAAAGGAAGCCAGACTAAGAGGTCAAGGTGATGGGTCAGAACATTCCAAGAATAGAGGATAATATAAATAATACAAAGACATGGAGATGGACGATAGAAAGTTCAATTCAAGGAAGTACCAGTACACCAAGGTGGTTGAATGTTAGAATAGTGTACTGATGGAAATAAGATAGGAAAAGGAGTTGTTATGAAAAGCTTTAAATACCAGATAACTTCATATTTATTTATGTGTGTGTATCCACATACACACATGCATATATACACATATGTACATATAACTATATATTAATTATAAAATATATTATTATAGAATGCATCATTTTATTAATGTAATATATTACATATTAATATATCAATTAATATAATATATTATTAATTATAAAATAATGTCATTATATTTTATTTATTTTTAATGTTTTATATATATATATACACATATATATATATAAACTTAAGAGTCACTGGAGCTCCAAGAGTAGAACAGTGACATGGTCAGACAGAGCTACACTTTATTAAAATCATCTTGACAGATGAATGATGGATTGGTGTGGGAAGAGATACAGGAGAGAGCAAGTTAGAAGGCTATTTCAGTAGTCCATGAGATAGCTGATGGGAACCGAACTAAGGTTGTGGCTATCTGAATGGAGAGAAGGGCATATATACAAGAGAAATTATGAAGTTAGAAAGAACAATATTTTGCAACAGACTAGATACATAAAATGAATGACAATGAGGATTCAAAGATAATAGTCCTGGGTGACTGAGACAATCGCGGTGCCCTAGATAGTAATAAGGTAATTTGGAAGTGGAGAGAGGGTTAAGATAATGAGTTCTCTTTGGGGAATGGTGAGTCTGAGATACCTACAAGACACATTTCAAAATGTCCAAGAGTCAGTGGAAATTAATGACTATAGTTTAAGAGATAACATAAGGCTAAATACGAAGCGAGAAGAAGATCTGAAAATCATCTGCATAGAGATGATCATTAAGCCCATGGGAACTGGTGAATCATCAGGTAAGATACAAGTGAGAGTAAAAAAAAAAAAAAAAAAAAAAAGGCCCACGACAAAGACGTGGAAGAGGACACTCAAAGAAATGGGTGAAGAACTAACAAAGGAGACAAAAGCAACAGCTGGACAAATAGGAACAGAATCAGGAGAAAGCGGGGTCATGAAAACTTAGGAGAGAGTAATCAAGAGGAGAAGGTAATCAATAGTGTCAAATATTGCAGATGAGTGAAACAAGATGAGGATTAAGAAAAGGCCATGGCATGTGGCAAGTAAGAAATTATTGTTAAGTTTGGAAAAGTTGGTTTTTGTTAATTGATGAAGTTAGAAGCTAAATAGGTGCAGAGGGTTGAGAAGCCAGCAAGAGAGAAAGGAAGAAGAGGCATCCAGAGTAAATAAGTTTATTGGAGAAGGGGAGGAGAGTTAAAAGGATAGTTATAGCTAGCAGGGATGTTTGAATAAGTGAGGGTATTTTTAAGGATGAGGGAGACTGGATCTGCTAGGTGATTCAATAGATTGATAATCAGGCCTAGAGATGGGAGGTCCTGGGTTCAAATATGACCTCAGACACTTCCTAGCTATGTGATCCTAGGCAGGTCACTTAATCCCCATTGCCTAGCTGTGACTGCTCTTCTGCTTTGGAAACAATACACACAGTATTGATTCTCAGATGGAAGTGTTAAAAAGAAAAAAAAATGGGTATGGGAGACATGATAATAATTCCAGGTCTCAATGAAGAAGAGACTAGCTGTGTGACCCTAGCCAACTCACTTAACCTTTGTTTACCTCGGTTTCCTCATCTATAAAATGAGGCTAATAATAGCACCTATGTCCCATAGTCATTGTGTGGATCAAATGCAATAATAATTATAAAGCACCCAGCATAGTGCCTATCACATAGTAAGCATTATACAAATGTTAACTAATATTTTCATTATTATTATTATTTTCAAAGACTAGACAACTGGACAGTATTGTTTTTCATGTAACAAAATGAGAAGTGAAAGTGAAAGTTGGGTGTTTAATTGTGTTTAGAAACATAGGGAGTTCCCTAACACTTAAAAATAATTTTATTGGGGGCAGCTGGGTAGTTCAGTGGAGTGAGAGTCAGGCCTAGAGACAGGAGGTCCTAGGTTCAAACCCAGCCTCAGCCACTTCCCAGCTGTGTGACCCTGGGCAAGTCACTTGACCCCCATTGCCCACCCTTACCACTCTTCCACCTATGAGAAAATACACCAAAGTACAAGGGTTTAAAAAAAAATAATTTTATTATTTTCTTCAATTACATGAAAATAACAATTTTTCATATTTTTTAAAAGTTTGATCCAAGTTTTCACCTTCCTTTCTTCCTTCCCCTCTTCATTCCCCAAGACAAAAAGCAATCTGATATAGGTTTTACATGTGTAATGGGGTAAAACCTCTTTCCATACTAGTCATTTTGTGAAAGAGAACTAAAACAAAAAAAAAAAAAGAAGGGAAATAAAATGAAATATAGTATGCCTCAGTATGCATTCAGATCCCATCAATTTTTTCTTTGGAGGTGGATGGTATTTTTCATCATGAGTCCTTGAGGATTTTCTCGGATCATTTTATTGCTGAGAATAGCTAAGTCATTCATAAATGTTCATCATGTAATAAATATTGCTGGTACTGTGTACTGTTCTGGTTCTGCTCAGTTTTCTTTGTAACATTTCATGTAGATATTTCCAGGTTTTTCTTAAAACATCATTTCTTATAGCACAATAGTATTCTAGTATAATCATATATCACAACCTGTTCAGCCATTCCTCAATTGATGGATATCCCCTCAGTTTCCAATTCTTTGCCACGACAAAAAAAGCTGGTATATTTTTGTAGAAGCAGGTCCTTTCCCCTTTTTTAATCTCTTTGGGATACAGACCTAGTAGTGGTATAGCTAGATCAAAAGATATACACAGTTTTAAAGCTCTTTGGATATAGTTCCAAATTGATCACCAGAATGATTGGATCAGTTCACAACTCCACCAGCAGTGTATTAGAGTCTCAATTTTCCCAACAGCAGTGCAATAGTGTCTCAATTTTCCCACATCTCTCCAGCATTTTTTATTTTCCTTTTTCTGTCTTATTAGCCAATCTGATAGTTTTGAGGTGGTATCTCAGGGTTGTTTTAATTTGCATTTCTGTAATCAAGAGTGATTTAGAGCATTTTGTCATGTGATTATATATAGTCTTGATTTCTTTATCAGAAAACTACCTATTAATATCCTTTGAATATTTATCAATTAGGGAATTATTTGTTTTCTTGTAAATTTGACTCAGTTCTGTATATATTTGAAAAATAAGGCCTCTATAAGAGTTTCTTGCTCTTAAAAAACACTTTTTTTGAATACCTGCATTAGTTTTGATAAAATTATGTTGGTCTTTTCTGTTTTAGATCACTTATGTTTCCCAAAGTGTCTATGCCCTATTCTCTCCAGAAAGGAATCTTTTATAACAAAGAAGAAAAAGAAGAGCGGAAAAGCTTAGTAACAACCACCAACATATTAGAAAAAGGTCTGACAATGCAGTGTTCTACACTTAAGTCCTCTTCCTCTACAAAACAATGTGTGTAAATGCTTTGTCATATCTCTTCTTTGGCCAAGTTTGTTCATTAAACTTTCACAACATTCAGTTTCAATTGTCTTCTTGGTTTTTTTCCCCCACTTACGTTGTCTTTGTTGATATTGTTTCTGTTTACTTTAGATTCTGTTTACTTTAGATTGCATCAGTCCATAAAATTCTTTCCAAGTTTCTTCCCATTGTGTTGTTTCTTTCAGTTCTGTGATATTGCATTATATGCGTTTGCTCAAAATGTTTTGTCATTCCCCCAATCAACAGACATCTATTTTGTTTCTAATTTATTTCTACCAAAAAAAAGTGTTGATATAAACACTTTGTTGTTTATTGGATTTTTCTTTTTATCATTGACTTTCTTGGGTATGTAATGGATTAGTAATATATTAAAGGAAATGGACATTTTAGTGACTTACTTTGAATAATTTCAAAAAAGATGTACCAATTTTTAGCTTCACCAAGGATATATCAGTGTACCCATCTTTCATCTTTTATTGCCTTTGCTAACTTTTTTGGATATTAGATAAAACCAGAGAGTTTTTTTAATATACATTTCTTTTGTTAATAGTGATGTGAAACATTTTTAAAGTGGTTGCTAATAGTTTATAATCTTTTGAGATCTGTTTATTCACATCTTTTTTTTTAACCACTGATCCATTTGAGGAATGGCTTTTAGTCATATATTCCTGCTAATTTCCCACATATTTTAGATATCAAACCATTGATCAGAGATATTTAATACAAAGATTGTTCCCCCTATTGATCTCTTCTCTTCTTGCTCTAGCTGCATTTATTTTGTTGACATAAACTTCTTTCAGTTTCAGTGCAGTGGTTTGTTTGTATTAGATGACAGAACAGATAACCAAGAGCCTGCTCAGCTTATAGTAATTTATGTCAGAGTACTGGAGACTTCTGTTAGCCTGAGTCTCATAACCCATGCCTAGCTATCGCCTTAGATTGAGGGAATGCCTCTAAGAGAATATGCTCAGGGAAGCAGCATCTGTTATTCCTGGGCATGTCTTGTCAGAGAATCCCAGCATGTTTGAACTGTAAGAAACTTTGGGGATCATCTTCTTGAGCCCCTTCCTTTCTCAGATAAGGAAACCAAGATCCTGAGAGTTAATTGACTTGGCCCTTGGCCTTGATCCTACAGTCTGAACATGACAATTCTATATCTTGAATCCGAGTCTTCTGACTCCCTGCCAATTATACTATGTCATTAATAACTTAATAAACAAGTATTTATAAAGTGCTTACTATGTCCAAGC
This sequence comes from Gracilinanus agilis, assembly GCF_016433145.1. Lineage (NCBI taxonomy): Eukaryota > Metazoa > Chordata > Mammalia > Didelphimorphia > Didelphidae > Gracilinanus > Gracilinanus agilis. Next base: position 112,543,866 of record NC_058132.1, on the reverse strand, counting down.
ACTATACTAAGTGGAGGTACAAAGAAAGGCAACCTGCCCTTTAAAGATCTCACATTAGAAAAGGGAAGATAAAATACAAACTATGGAACTATCCAATCAGTCACCATTTATTAAGTACTTACTATGTGCCAGGCATTATGCTAAGCACAGAGAATACAAAAAGAGACAAAAGACCAAGCCATGCCCTCAAGAAGTTTACAATCTAATGCAGGGACTGGTTACCCAAATCCAATTTTTGGATACTATAAATGACAAGTGATACTCACTCATCAACAATAAAATGTGAAGCTAAGGGATGTGAGGGACCCAATAATTCTTCTCTATCATTAGTATTTACCAAAACTCTTGTTTAAAGATGCTCCAAAGGGGGAAAAGATAAAATTTGGGCAACATGATTTAAGACAACTTGAAGAGGGAAAAAATATTTTTACCTGGGAATTGTTCAGGTAATGTGTCATGGAAGAAGTGGAATCTGCATACAAGATTTATACAGGATAAATTGGAGGTAATCTGAGAGAGACGTTGCTAGAACTAATGGTACCAGGAAAGGCTTCTTGTAAGGAAGGGGACTTAGAACTAGGATTTGAAGAAAATCAGGGAACTTCACTAGGCACCAGTAAAAAGGGAGAGCTTTCTAGGTTTAGAAGACAACCAGTGAAAATGCCCAGAGTCTGGAGATAAAATATCTTGTTCAAGGGAAAACAAAGAGGCCACTATCACTCTATTGCAGAGTACATAGAGTGGGATCATTGTGCATTTACAAATATTGCCATGACCCTTTAACTAAACTCTTTAGGTCTCTCCCTAGTTATGGCTCTGGTTGTTTGGTATTGTACCTGCTACTTCTCTGACTTCTCTCTCCTTTGTATCATAGCATCTCATTTCAGACTTAACATCTGATTTGAACAGTAATTTATGACGTTTTTTCCAAGTCTTAGAATTTGGATTAGAAGGATTTAGAGGATTTAGAAGATCAATCCAGTTTGATTTTTGAGATGAAGTAACTAAAACCAGAAAGAATGTTCAAATTATTTGCCCAAGGTTAAAGGCAGAGGCAGGATAAGAACCCAGGCCTTCTTTATATCATTATATCATACTACTCATTTCGCTTTCATCCTTGCTACTCAAAACAGAAATAGATTCTTTACTTGGAAATTCCCAGTAGGTGCCAGCCCAGGGGAACCAAGTCCTCTCCTGAGCTGGGGTAGATGTTAGTAACAGCTATGTTGCCAAGAGATAGATTTTTATCTCCAGAGTAATGAATTGTCCAGTAAAAATTGCTCACAACTGGGAAAGGGGCAATAACCTAATTAACTTTATTTAAACGAATTTGTCAGTGTAAATGGTATCTTAAGAAACCGACAGAAACTCTTTAGGTATATAATAATATATACTATCTCTCAAAATGGTTTGCTGAATTATAGTTAACTCACTTTTGGAGGTTTTGAAATATTCATACTTTTTAGTTTACCCCCTTTTCCTCCTCTCATTTCCAGGCATTTGTACATTTCTCTACTCATTATCTCTTTTTTTAAAATGGGAGCAGAGAGAAGATAAAGGATAATCTCAATTTAATCATAATATATATGAACAAACACTAGTTTTGAAATCAGAAAACCTGGGTTAAAATTCCATCTCTGTTACTATATGACATTTCACCTGTCTCAGGCTCAGTTTCCTATGTGTAAAATAAAGTAGTTGGATTAAATTATCACAAAGTCCCCTCTAGCTCTATGTCTATGATACTCATGTATTTTAACAGTCTCTATTAATGGATTTCAGTGTAGAGGGAGTAGTTATATCACCTACTTAGAAAAAAAATGATAAGTAACAAATATTTTTCATCAAGCTAAAATTGTTTTGCACAAGATTCCACTCAACACTGGACTTTTTCTTTTGCTCTGTCCCATCAGGCTACACTACTGATTTTACCATGCCCCAGGAAGCTCATTTTTGGGAAACCCACATCATTCTGCAAGATCCCATCAGCCTTGCTTGGTACTACACCTCATCACAATCTCAGCCCCTCTGATTGGAAGGGTATGCCATGAACTCCATAAGCTCCATTTAAGGAAGAGGATTAGCACAGAATAGCTCATATCCCACCTGGCTGCACTACTTTGAGTCTTCTAAGCCTTTTCCACTACATTTTTCTTTCCTCCTCCCCCAAATTACTTTTCATTTTCTTTTTTGGAGGGGTCAAGAGTCTTGATCATTGAATATTTTTTTTAAACCCTTGTATTTCGGTGTATTGTCTCATAGGTGGAAGATTGGCAAGGGTGGGCAATGGGGGTCAAGTGACCTGCCCAGGGTCACACAGCTGGGAAGTGGCTGAGGCTGGGTTAATCATTGAATATTTATTGAATAATATCCATTTGTTATGTACATCTGATAAACCAAAAAGGATGACAGCTCAATACAGCTGGCAGAATAGGCAGAGGTACAGAAGAAGGAAGGCACCTCCCTAGTCTGGGGAGAAATGTAAAGAGACTGAATTGTGATTTTCTGTCTCCTAAGCAAGGATGTTACCATGCTTTGCCTAGGTAAGAGTAAGCCTTGATCACAGTTCACAGAAGAGAAAGCAGAGGTCTTCTATTAGAAGAGGTAGAAAGAGAATTGGGAAAAGGGGAATTGGGAAAAGGGAATATAGAGCATGCATGCCCAGCTAGAATAAAAAAAAAAAAAAAAGAAGAAGTGGGAGGCCAGGCGGGAAGAGTATTCAGAGTTGGTCAAATGACTGAAGCCAGAATTAAACTGTGTCAAAGCAAGGATGCTGCAATGAAATCAAGTAGCAAAGTGGAAGAATGAGGTGATCTAGAATAATTCAAAGGTTCTATGGTTTTATTGCTTTTGTTTCAGTGGAGAGAGATTCCACATTAGAAGTCTTTTACACTGATGAAATCACCCACCTTGAAGAATAACAACAAAAATCTCAGTGGTAACCTTAGGGAACAGTTATAAGAAGTGTAGGCTAATAAAACCATCAGTACTACTACTGGATCTGTATCTCAAAAGTGATCAGAGATAAGGGGAAAGGACCTACTGTTTCCACATATTTTAGTTGCTCTTTTTGTAGTAGCAAAGAACTGGAAACTGTGGGATTGTACAGTACTTGGGGACTAGATGAATAGTTGTGGTATCTGGTTGTAAAGAAATACTATTGTGCCACAAGAAATGACAAACAGGATGAGTTCAGAAAAACTTGGAAAGACTAATATGAATTGATGCAAAGTGATGTAAGAAAAACCAGGAGAACAATGTATATAGTAACAGAAATATTATATGATGATCAACAGTGAAGGACTAAACCATTATCCAAGATAACTATAAGGGATTCATGATGAAAATGCTATCCACAGCCAAAGAAGGAACTGTTAAAGTCTGAGTGCAGATCAAAGCATGCCATCTTCCACTATATTTCCTTCATAAGATCTTTATTATATGTATGATGTATATATTCTATCACAACATGAACAATATAGAAATATGTATTACATGGAAGTACTGGTATAACATATGTCAGGCAATTTACTGCCTTTGAGAGAGGGGGTGAGGAAGGGAGAAAATCTGAATCCCAAAATGTCAGAAAACAATTGTCAAAAATTGTTTTTACATGGAACTGAAAATTAATTAAGTTCTTTTTTAAAAAGCATAGACTGCTCCAGGTTAAGATGGCGGCAGAGTAAGAAGCAGCTCTTAACCTCTCCTGACCAAAACACACAAAACTCCTCAAGGGGACATAAAAACAAGTCCAGACGAACAGAGGAACCCCACAACAGGGCACAGTGTGGAAGGTACGTGGAATCGAGGCATTTCCATGCTATGAAGGGGTGAAACAGCCTTCACGAAATCGCAGGCTGAGCAACCACCCCACCCCCAACCCCTCCACACACATCTATAGCTCCGAAGCCAGCTAAAAAGAAATAGAGCAAGTTTGGGGCACCCATCGAGTCATTGGCAGCTCCGGGACCTGTTCCCGAGAGCAGCAAGACTTAGGACCCCATTAAGCCAAAAAACGCACGCGAAATCTGAGCGCCGGAGCAGGACGCTGGGCGCAGAGCTGAGGCGTGGGTGGAGGCAGACACAGCCAGGAACTAAAGGCTAAGTGGGGAACCAGTGTGGACGGGTATACGACTGTGGAAGCAGCTCCCTGAGACGTGTAAAGAAACCTCTGGCAGAGGATCAAGCAAGGGGGCCCACCAGGGGTCTTGACCTTGGAAAAAACCAGAACTCAGACCTCAGGAGCCAATAGATCGTGGACAGACACTGAGCGCGAGGATAAATCTGAGAAGCTGCTGGGCTAATGATGGCTACTCAGTCGCAGGAAGTTCAGAAGAGAAAGAATAATAACAAGAAAAAGAAGTCTTTAACACTCGACAGCTTTCACACAGAGAAAATCCAGACAACCGAGCAAACAGAGGAGGAGAACAAACAAGCATCCAGACCCTCCTCAAATAAGGAAAACTCCTCACAAGCTATGGAAGAGTTCAAAACTGAGATTTTGAGGAAAATGGAAGAGATCTGGCAAGAAAATAACAGTTTAAAAGGTAGAATCTTGCAACTGGAAAGTGAGGCTCAGAAACCAAATGAACTGATAAGCAAATTGAACACCAGAAATGACCAGATTGAAAAGGAATACCAGAAGATTATGGCCGAAAACCAGAAGATTAGGGCCAAAAACCGAAAGATTATAGCCGAAAATTAATCCCTAAAGGCTAAAATTGAGCAAGTAGAAACTAATGATCTCTCAAGACAACAAGAACAAATAAAACAAAGCCAAAAGACTGAAAAAATAGAAGGAAACATGAAATATCTCAATGAGAGAGTGACAGACCAAGAAAACCAGTCTAGAAGAGACAATTTGAGAATAATTGGTCTTCCAGAAAAACCAGAAATTAATAGAAACCTGGACTCCATACTAACAGAAATTATTCAGCAAAATTGCCCTGAAGTCCTACAACAAGAGGGCAATATAGACATTGAAAGGATTCATAGAACACCTGCAGCATTCGATCAAGAAAGGAAAACACCAAGAAATATCATTGCAAAATTCAAGAGTTTCCAAGCAAAAGAAAAAATCTTACAAGAAGCCAGAAAGAAACAATTCAAATATCAAGGAGCACCAATCAGGATCACACAGGATCTGGCAGCCTCAACGCTAAAAGACCGCAAGGCGTGGAATACAATATTCAGAAAGGCAAGAGAGCTGGGCCTGCAACCACGGATCAACTACCCATCAAAATTGACTATATATTTCCAGGGGAAAGTATGGGCATTCAACAAAATTGAAGAATTCCAGTTATTTGCACAGAAAAGACCAGGGCTAAATGGAAAGTTTGATATCCAACCACAAAAATCGAGAGAAACCTGAAAAGGTAAATAAGATACAGAGGGGAAAGAAAGAAAACTTATAATTTTTAAATTTGCCTTTTTAAGGGCCTCAGTGAGATCTAATTATCTGTATTCCTATGTAGAGAAATGCTATGTATAATTCTCTGTACTGAACTCTATTCACTATTATA
>NC_058132.1:112428122-112523421 GCF_016433145.1 Gracilinanus agilis | reverse complement strand
AAAGAAGGAAGGAAGGAAGGAAGGAAGGAAGGAAGGAAGGAAGGAAGGAAGGAAGGAAGGAAGGAAGGAAGGAAGGAAGGAAGGAAGGAAGGAAGGGTTTCCAGCATATCTAACTCAAAAGTCTCCAGCCGAATTACTTCTGCTTCATCAGGTCTTAGATCCTTCTTTGGTCCAGCTAGCCAAATGGTTAGACCAGACAAATTGAAGCCCGCCAAAGATCAGGCTTGAGTTCAGGAAGGGACCAGAGATGGCTTACAATCTTAGATAAGCACCTGGACAGCTTGGAGAGAGCTCCTTTTACAGGCCCAAAATAATGACAGAGAGAGCGTTACTTCATGTGCTGGCTTTTTCAGCATAGTGTCTAAACCCTTCCCTAAGATTTTCTAATTGGCCAGGATTTTACTTCAGTCCCTACACATCATATCCCTTGACTTCTGCCAGTCAGGAATCTCTCCTGCCACACTGGCAAATTGAGACACTCTGTGACTCCTATTACATAAGACTTCTGAGATCTGAAAGTGTCCTAGATATTTAATTCACACATTTCTTAGTTGTCTTAGGGGGAAAATATCTCACTTTGACCTTTCATTGGCTCTGTCACTCTAAAACTTGATTTGAGGCATAATTCTAAAATTTTTAAAGGAAAATTATAGGAGAGTTTGCCTGGATTGCTGCCTATATTCTGCCATCTTGGCTCCATCTCTGCATTTGAGTTTAAATCTAGTGCGATAGTTTATAATCTATGGTACCTTGGACAAATTACTTAGTCTCTCAATCTCACTTTTCTCATCTGTATTAAATGACCTCTAAGATCCCTTTTAGTTACAAATCTATGAATAATTACATTCTTTTTTACAGAAATTATTCTAGTACTTTAAGGATTCATTATTTCCTTAGTTTGGGTATATCAGACACTATGTCCACTGATTCTATTGCATCACAGAAGATGATTCAGTGAATTTCTGTGTCTAAAAAAATTAAGCCAATGATAGCCAACCTTCTAATGATAAGTCTTTCTCTGAACTTAACCAGACTGGTCCTCAGAAAAAAGACCCACATTGCATTCCTGGGTTTTCATTCAAAGTTTCTCCAACAGACCTACCATATGATCAGACCTACTATAGCCTGCATTCTGCTGACATGATCTTAGAGAGTCCCAGAGTCATCTCACACTGATATTCATGAATAAATAAAGCACCCAAATGTTTCACCCTTGACTCAGATGGTATGAAGTACACAGATGAAATGGGTGTCAAATGGGGTGCTACACATTTTGGAGGCGCATTTGAAATAACAACACTTGTGGTGCAGGCTATGCAGACTGAAGAATAAATCTACAGTGATGGTTTTAGATCAAATTGTGGGCCACTATTTAAAACAAAATAAAAAATTATGCCCCATCTTCTCAAAATTATCCCCAAATATTTTCTCCAAATAAAGGCTGATCTGCTGTTCTTTCCTTCTCATCCATTCCTCCCAATTTTCTTATATTCAGATGTTTGGCTCTATGACTATTGAGAACTAAATATATAAGTGAAATGGGAATAAAAATTCTTAGTTGTCTTAGGCTGGAAAAATATTTCACTCTGACCATTTGTTGGCTCTGCCACTCTAAAATTTGATTTGAGGAGTAATATTAACATTTTTAGACAAAGTGTTGGAAAAGAATAGTTGTGAAAACTGTCAGTCTTGAGCATCCCTAAATGTAAGGTGACTATATTATACAATTCCTGAGAAGTGATTCCTTTCTTCTTAAGAGAGATTTGGATTCTTCCAGTAGCAACAAGTATTCAAAGCATTTTGGATGATTGTTGCCCCTTCCAACTGTGAGAATCTATGATTCTATGACTCTCAGTCATTTACCTAGGGTACCCCTGAAAGTCAAGTCACCATTTTTTCCACAAAATTATCCTTTCTAATCATACCCAACATTATCTGGGAGTTGGCAGGAAGCAAACAACTTTGGGTCAATTTTACTGATTCATGGTTCCCATTGTGGCCTCGAGTTGGATTTGACAAACTCATATTTCTAGAAATTTGGAGAAAGCCATGTGGGTTGTGGATAATGGGGTGTGGCAGGCAGAAGAAAATTCAGAATCAGGCAATTCTGGCTTGAAGCTAAAAAAAGAAATCAGCAGGTATTTCATATCAAAACATAGACAAAATATGTTCCCTCATATATTTTTTATTGGCTAAAGGGATCACAAATTTTTCCTAATAGTTCTGGTCAAATTGAACTTTTGAAATATTATGTACAGAGACATTTTAGATTTCCATTTTTTTTTCATCCTGGATCCTCCCATACTAATGTTTTGGGACACTGTTTTGTGGTGCATTTGTGGAAAGACACCACCCTGAAGTTGAGGTTCTTGGCAGAACCTCATTCTCGTGGGATTGTGGTTACTACTGAGTTATTGCTTAGGAATCAAACACTAGCTTTATCCCTGGTTGGGCTTTTGCCTGCACTTTAGATGCTGTTAGTGGTTTTATTTTCTCTATCATTCCCAAATAAATATAATTAAGAGTCTTGAGAAGCATATGGTTTCCGGGGATGTTTGGTAAGCCTCCAACTTACTTGGAAACCATGCTTAGCATATACCAGGTTCAATTTTGACACTCTCCAAATTCCCCCACTCTACTTTGTGTCCATTTGTTTCTATGTAGATTGTAACATTTTCCTCTAGAACATAAGCTGCTGAAGGGCAAGATATGTTTCTACTCTCTCCCTCTTCAAATTACTTTGGATTACTTTTATACATGTTTTGTTTACTAATTTATATACATGTATCTCTGTATGCATAGGTACAGAGCTTGGCGTTTAGTAATTGCTTTACAAATGCTTTTTGATTCATTCATTCATTCATGTCCATTCACCCCTCAGTAGAATGTAAGCTATTCAAGGGCAGGAATTAATTTTGTCTTTTGTGTTTCTCGTCTCAGCACATGAACAGAGTTCTGGGTTTATAGTAGACCCTTAATAAACATTATTGAATGCAATTGACAATTCAAATATTTGTTAGGAGGGCCTATGTGGGAAACTATTTCCTTAAGTGCTATTCATGTATAGCACTCCATTAGAGGATTAATAGTCTCTCCCTCCACTCTAAAAAAATTTTTATACATACCTTCTATCTATAGAGTGCTTTATCTCGGTGAAAACTTCTTTCATATAACCTTTCTTTAATGTTCATTAAAATCAGATTTTTAAAAAAAGGAAACTACTTTAATATCCATTATCTTATTTGATTTTCACAACAATCTTGTGAGAGAGAGGATATATGTGGTAACCTCCATTTTAGGGGGCAGAGGGCAAAGCTGGGACACAGAGGTATTAAACCACAGGCCCAAGGGCACAGTGTGATTAATGCCAAAGCTGGACTTACAGACCACATCTCCTGACTCCTAGGCTTTCTACTATACTACAGAATCCATGACCTTGAGGTCATTTGAAGCAAAGGTATTCTCTCTGCTCTTCAGGTTCTTTCTCCCAAAACAGTCCTTGAGAAAGGCTCCTCTTCCTAAGATTTTTGAGTTAGCTGTGCATTCCTGAACATCAATTGTTTTTACCTCTTCTAATCACAGTGAGAAGAGGCAGCTGTTATGTATTCAAGAGCCCAGAGAGGATCTCTGAATGCCAGCAAACATTTATCTTCAAAGATAGACAGAATCCTTAACAATCCCACACTCCAAGCCACATTTCCCAATAAAAACGATCCCCAACTATGCGTTCCAAAATAAGCCATAGGGCTGGATCCCGGGCCATAGTTCTTGAAGGAGAGAGTCATCCACTTAACCAAAGGGAAAACTGGCAAGTTTCTAAGACAGCCTGTCTCTATTAGAGTGCCTTTGATTCTGTAGCCAGATTGGCCAGAGTGTCCATCCACCTGGACCACTCAAAAGAAGTCCCATCTTCCTCCACTTCAGTCATCCTATCAATCCTCTGCTAACTCCACCCACTTACTTCCCAAAGGTTTCTTCATTCTCCTGGGAATATGATGACTCAAATGATGAGATAAACATGCTAATCACTTTTCTTGGCAAAATCCAGCCTGTGTCACTTTGGGTCTTTAGAAACCAGATTATTCCTTCCAACCATTTGACAACCCTATCCTCTTACAATCAGATTTCTGAAAACCCAGATGCAGGTTGAGCCCAGATTCTAATTTCAAATCTCCGGTTGGCTGCAACTCAGGATATGTTCTGTCTTCCATCTCCAGCTGGCCCGAAACTGTGACCTTTCCTCTGGAATGAAGACCACGCCACACTGATCTCGACATCCATCACACTTGGACTGAAATCTGTACTCCTCTCTAACCCAGGCTTTGTTCTGCAGAAAGATCAAATAAAGACAGAATATGTTAGCTTTCCTGCTGGGTGGAAAATTGACACCTTTCCATTGTCTTTTTCTTTTCTTTTTTTTAAAAGGGGCAACCTTCCTAAGGTCAGAAAACCATCTCCCTCTCTTTAGGTTTGTTTAGTACTCTGTCCTGAGTCAGTGGTCAATAATAAACAAGAGGGGGCCAAAAGGAGGGCTGCTCAATGCTTTGCCTCTACACCAGGAGTAGAGTAAGCCCCAAGCTTCTGGAAGTGGCCTTAATACTTTTAGATTACTAGGGTATCATTTAGTAAATTACTGCCTCATGGTATTGCATTTCAGCTTTTAAAATAACCAATGACATGGCATTTAGTAAATTATTACCTCTCAACTAAATGATACCTCAGGAGCTTCAAAGAGTTAATACTATGTGTAGGTGTTCTAGAGAGTAGTTTAACCTCTGAAAGAATCTGGTTTAATAATGAAAGGCAATGAGGGGTAGTAGACAGAATACTGGAATTGAAGTACAAGGAGCTGGGTTTGAGTACCATGTCTGGTACCTGCTATAATGAGATCCTGGACAATATCACTTAACCTCTCAGATCCTCTGATGACATGCTCTACTCTGGGCTCATTCTCAAAGCCGTTTTGGCTTGGTAAATAAAATCTGCCATCCTCACATGATCCATTGCCATAACTTTCAAGGACCCAGAGTTATCACTATGCCAGAGTGAGGTACTGGAGCAGGAATTTAGTGGAGGCAGACACACAAATATAGATATTTCTTAACGACTAGAACCGTTAAAATGTAGAATGGGTAGTGGGCTCCTCTTATGGATAGATAGAGAGTTCTGGGCTTGTAGATAGGAAGAACTGATTTCAAATTCAGCCTCAGAACTTAATGTTGACTTATTTAAGTCATTTAACAGTTGCTTCAGTTTCCTCATGTACAAAATGGGGGATACTAAGTCTCCATATTCTAATTTCAAATCAAATTCAACAAATAATAAATATGATGCAGATGTTATCAATGAACATGGCATTAAAGAAGATGCATCATCATTTTTTTTCTACCATATGGTATCAGTCTCCCAGCCTTTCCTTCTGACTTGCATGTTACCTCCCATTTTAGAATATGAGCTCCTAGAAAAGATACTATCTTGCTTTTCTATTTGCATCTCCGTGTGCATCACTAGAAGTCCTTAAGCAAAAGCAATGACTATCTTTATTTGACCATAATTTTGAGAACTCAGGCATCAAGCTAAACTGCTCTGATTCAGGCAATTTTATCTAATAAATCATCTAGAAGCAACTATGTGATTCATGGATAAAGCTCTGAACTTGAGGTCAGGAAGAATTGATTTCAAATTCAGCTTCAGAAACTTATGTGGCTTAAGTAATAGAGTCTCTGTCAACTGCTTCAATTTCCTCATCTGTAAAATGGGGATAATCATAGCATTTCATTCCCAGGATTATGGTGAGAATACAATGAGATGTTTGTAAAGCATTCTGCAACCCTTAAAACCTATGTGAATGTTATGATAATGTGGATGATCTTGCTCTTTGCAAGACCCAGGCTTAAGAATGAATGGTAGAGTAATGTAGTGGAAAGAGAACAGATATGTATTCAGAAGGCCTCTGTTTGAATCATAAGTTTTCTCTTTACTAGCTGAATGACTTTGGGTGATTCACTTTACCATTACTGGTTATTCCAGTTTCTTCTTCTGCAAAATGAGGGGATTTAAAAAAAAAGTAATCCCTAAGCATCCTTCCAGCTCAAATTCTCACAATCCTATCAACATTTTGTTTTTGTTTTAAATCATCTCACAGTAGAAATTCCACTGAAGGATATTCAGGAGAAACACTGTAAGGTTTGTTGCAAACAGGATGCATTCGAAGACTAGAGCCAGGACTGGTGTAGATTCTTTAGTCTACCCAACAGCAACTATGAAAATCTACGACTCCCACTCTTCCTTTATGAGCACATCAGCAAGGAAGAGTAGGGAAACCCCATTCACTGACAGCCTTCCAAATCTGAGGAGAAAGGATGATTCTACCTTGATAGAAAATCAGTCTTTTCAGTCATTTTTCAGAAGTCTGACTATGGCCCCACTTGAGGTTCCTTTGGCAGAGACACTGATCTAGTTGGCTATTTCCTTCTCCAGATCTTTTGACAGGTGAGGAAACAGAGGCAAAGAAAGTTAAGTGACTTGCCCAGAGTCCCACAGTTTGGGGGGGTTTGAGGCCAGATTTTAATTCACAAAGATGAGTCTACCTGACTGAGTATAGCACTCTATCCACAAGTCACCTCATCTACAAAGATGAATTAAGCATTAAATAATGTGGTAGACACTATGCTAAACTCTGACAATACAAATATAAGCAGAAAGAAAACTAGACCCTGCCCTCAAGGAGTTTACATTCTAATGGGGGAAGCTGACACATGAAGAATTACTGAACAAGAATCTTTGTTGTTTATTCTTTGTATTTTAAGAGGGCCAAGTTGGGGAGATGTCTTGACTTGTGAGTAAATTGCATTTAAGTGGGACAGAGTTGCACAAAGTCCTTACTCTCTCTACCAGAGTCATTGAAGTCCAGCGACAAAACAAAAGTCAAGACAACTGGTGATGAGTCAAGATATAATAGACGACCTTAGCTTCTTTGAGGGCTAACCAAGCTCTAGGTGCTCCATAGCAACTGCTTCTCCCACTTTCATGGCCTTGGAGCAAATTGTTCCTGTCCATTTCACCAGGAAAATCTTCACATTCTTGGGGTAGACAACCTCCTAACTCATCAATGGGTTTGAGGCCAGTCAGTTACCCTCAACCTGACTTAGCTTGTTGACAAGACAGTTTTCCTGGGGTATGGCCACTAGACATGCTAGTTTCTTGGAGCCACAGGTGAAAGTTGGGTGGAAGATTGAAAATAAAAGTGAATGAGCAGCATGGATCTGCAAGCCCTCACACCAGAGGCACTAGTTTTCCCTGAACCCCCAAGCCCACCATCTAACTCTGAAAAGGGGTAAGGAGAGATGAAAGTAGAGGGAAGGGCACATCGCAGACAAAGTCTTGTGGAGATAAGTCATGAGTGAAACCTAGAGAGGAATGAAGACATCTTTGGGTTGGGCCTCCCTAAAATGAAAGTTCTGGAAAGAACCAAGCAGGCAGAGGGAGAGGCCAAAGAATCATCGGGTGTTTCCAGTGTTAGAATTAGTCTTCAGATGGAATAAGTTTCCAGGGTGAACAGGTTTCTATGACATGGCAGATCAAGTGGAGATGAATCAGGATTGCAATCTGAAAAGGAAGGGTGGGTCCTTACATGATTGACAGGGAAGAAGATAGGAGAAAAAAGGTATCCTTTCCCTTTAAACACACAATCCCAAACTACTACACTAATAAAGCATTAATTGACTTCCTTTTTCTATCAGTTTACTCATTAACCTTCTAAAGGGACACTTGAGAAGTGAGAATATTATAATTATCACCATCTACAACATTAGAAGATGATGCATTGCATTTTAAGATTTACAAAGCATTTGGTATATATATTATCTCATTTACTTTGTAGACTTATAAGTAGGTATGCCAATATAATTATCTTTTTTTTTGTCCGAGTAATCAGAAAAGAAATTCTTTTTATTAAGGTAGATTCAAAACCCTTATGGACATGCAGCCTGCCAACTGTATCCACAGGTGCTCTTGCCCTACCTCTAATGTAGCCAAAAGTACTGAAGATCCAGAAAAGCAAGTTCTTGACACCAAAGCCCTTGGCATAATCAAATAGTTCAAAATTCAAAACACATGGGTGTTATTAATGAAAAAAGTCATTAAGGAAGACATGTCAGAAAATCATGTCTCTTTCTACTACAATCTAGCAAACACTGGTCTTTTCCTTCTGACTTACAGCTAAAACCTCGTGTGTGTGCATGCGCGTGCGTGCGCCTGCACGAGCTCTTGCATGTGCTGTCTCCCTCTATTAAACCATGAGGTCTTTGAGAGCATATAGTCTTTTCTTTTCTTTTCTTTCCTTTCCCTTTCTTTCTTCCTCCCTCCCTTCCTTCCTTTCTTTCTTTTTCTTCCTTCCTTTCTTTCCTTCCTTTCTCTTTTTTCTCTTTAATGAATATAGATGCAAAAATTTTAAGTAAAATACTAGCAAAGAGACTACAACAATATATCTCAAGGATTATTCCCCATGACCAGGTGGGATTTATCCTAGGAATGCAAGAATGGTTCAATATTAGGAAAACAAAAAAAAAATACCCTTACTTTCTGACCTAATATTAATTCTAAGACAGAAGAACAACAAGGGCTAGGCAAATGGGGTTAAGTGACTTGCCCAGGGTCACATAGCAAGTAAATGCCTGGGACCAAATTTAAACCCAAGTCCTCCTGTCTCCAGGCCTGGCACTTTATCCACTGTGCTACCCAGCTGCTTCTGTCTTGCTTTTCTATTTTTACCTTCAGAGCATAGTACAGTGCTTTACACACAGTAATCATTTAAGAAATACGTTTTTCTTCCTTCTTTCATTTATTCATCTTAAGGAATAGCCTGGGACAAGTGGTTTGCTCAAGGTCCCATAATTAATATGTATCAGAGTCTGGATTTGAACCCAAGATTTCCTGGCCAGCCTTGTACTATTCCATACTGCCTTTCAAAGATTTTCATTTTACAAATAAGGAAATTGAGTATCAAAAAATCAAAATGACTTGCCAAAGGTCACATACCCACTAAGAGGTAGAGGAGGGACATGAAACAATTAGAAGATAAAGTGTTGTACTTGGAGCCTGTAAGACCTGGGTTCATATCATTTCTCTCACACAACCTCTATGACTCTGGGCAATTCATTTAACCTCTCTGAGGCTCAGTTTCCTCATCTGTAAAATGAAGGAGTTGGACAATATGGCCTCTGAGCTTCCTTCCCTGTATCTATGACACCATAACTCCTAGTTTACTGGCCTTTCTGGGATGAAAGAATCCATGTGCATTCTCTGGACTGTTTGATCTGGTGCCACTGGTTTTCAATATGATATTTTGGTTTTTCATCCCTGTGCAGTCTTTGTATAGCCATAGCTAAACTAATCTGTACATCTCTCCCCCTACATCTCCCTAGCACACCAGTCAATTCAATACTTTTGTCTTATTTTTTTTTTTGAGGTAAATTTTAGGAGTCAGTCCCTGACAGTTGTCCCATATTACCAAGAGGTCAGAGGAGAAATAACCGAGTCCCCTATAAGGATGGCAAAAATCATTCCTAGCATGCATGGTGAAGAAGAATGCCATGCCAAGAGGAATTTTGCCCAGAAGAGATTTATTTTGTTTAGAAAGACTAAACCCCGGGAGGGAAGATGTTTACAGTATAATACGCTGACGACAGGTATAGGAAAGGCTAATCAGGCAGAGCTATTTGGTTTTCCCCAAATCCAAGAACAGGATTGCTCTCCGTATTGTATAATCTACGTGTCACCTTTCACTTTGGAACTCTATCAAAGGCAGCTCTACCCTCCCTTCCTCCTGAACTTCTGAGCCAAGCCACACCCCCTCCTCTCCCACCCTCCTCCCCCCAACCTCAATCAGTAAACAAGACACCGGGCAAGCGGCTGCACACGTACCACTGGGAAGGAACTTGAGGGGTGTGGGGGGAGAAGAGGGAGAAGAGGAGCCCCCAGCTAGATCCCTGATGCTTCAGGATGAGTCCGACTCTTAAGGACGTCCTCCCCCAACCCTTCCATTGCCCCCCCCCAACCCCCCCACCCCCGCTCCTTCCCCTTCCCACACACTTGCATTTTACTTTTCCGAACAAGTAAAAATGGCCACTCTTGGAGCTAGTGACTGACCTCTTTACCACTTAGGGGCGTGACACTGGACACTTAGCAATCTTGCTAAGCCTTGGATCTTGTCCAACTCTGTTTTTTCAGGGTGGAATGATATGCATGTGCTTGAGCCCATATCCTTGACATTTTAGCCTGTTGCTTAAATATTTCCCAATCATCTTCAGCATTTACATTCCCAAGAGGTCTGGGGAGGGAAAAGGATGCAAAACAAGGCAAGCCATCTTTTTTCCTGTCTTTGCTCTGAAGAATGGTTGTTTTTCTTTAAGATTCACCCGTCCTTGACAAAGTACACCTTCCTCCCTTCTCTGCAGACATGGGGGTGGGGGTGGGGGCTATGGATGTCAAAAATTACACATTCTCACGCTCAGTCCATGTGTTGGTTGGTTGGTTTTGCTGGACTGCTTTCCCCCGCTTCTTTAAAAATATATATTACAAGATTACCAGGGATGGTTAGATGAGTGGGGGAGGGCAGAAGGATATTTTGGAAATGTATTTGATATAAAAATAACCACTATCCATTTAAAAAAAAAAATCATCGACCCTAATACCAAGTTGTTTCCCACACACATATACGAAAACCCATTGAATCAGTGTGAGATGGGCTTGCCAACACGTGAGAAACTGCACTGGCATGTGTGTACGGGGGCTCCTTGACGCCTCCTTCACAATCACATCCTTCCTGGGATGTGGTTAAGGGACGGTATATGCACCAGAACTAATGAAGAAAATAGACGTAGTCAAATACGTGCAGGTGTTTCTAGCGCCACCTATTGGCCAGGAAGTAAAACTGAACCACATCCAGTATTGATTTCCTGTGGTGGGATTTCTCCAATTAAAATGAGGGGTCCATTGTTAGCATTGGAAGGGATCATTTGACAGATGAGTAACTGAGACCCAGAAAGATTATAGAGTTTGCCCAAAGCTATTCAAGTTACTGTGCAAGTAGAACTTTGGTTGTTCTGTTGCTTGGCGATGCCCCAATTAGCTGTTAATAGAAATGTTAAGTGTCATTCATGTTTTCATCATCAACTTGCTGAATAAAAATTTGGACAAATAACAACTTCTCTGGGCCCTGGTTTTTGTACTCATTCACTAAGGATAATGAAAGCCAGCCACAAAAATGTTAAGTTCCCCAGAAGCACTTGGGAACTCTTATGATTTAAGTAGACTATAAGTTTCCGAATGGCAGGAACTAGTTATTTGTTGTAGTTATTGTTGTTTGTTTTGTCTTTGTGCCCCCTAGTGCCTAGCTTTTAGCAGATATTTGAAACTGCTTGTTGGGTTGGATTAGATGGTCCCAAACTCAGTTTCAAAGCTTATTTTTTAAAAATATTCTATAATAAAGCATATTGCAATGAGAAGTCATGTGAATGACATATCCCTTCTTTTCTGTAAATCTTATGTTTGCAACATGCTTGGAAGCTAAGATCATGAGTTAGACAACATCCTTCATAAAAGATGAAGTATATGAGAAGGTCAACAGGGGCATTTCAATGCAAGGGCAAAGAGACAAGGCAGGGATACAAAATATACTCATGCAATGGCACTCTGCCTAACTTTTCTGAGAAATGCTTTTGCAGTTTCAAAATAGTACATCCGTGCTGGCATTAGACCTAGTGCTCCCAAGAGTCACTGAAAAAATAACCTGGAGTTTGAGTGCTGAAGACTTTTAAAACTTCAGTGTTAGGTGGGGGACTTGAATCTTCCTACCGTGCCTCATGCCCCCCAAAGCGCCACCCCTGCTCCTCCAGTGAAAACTTCAGGAAAAAGCAAAGATTTTAGCCCAAGGGTGACTTTGGAAATCTCATAAAAATAACTGGGCAACCAAATTTGGCCTTGCTGCTAGTCTTCCTCTGATTCCCTGGGCAGAAACCTGATAGAGGATTTGATAACTAATGAATCAACTTCAAAGCCCTTGTAGATATTTGGGGCCATATAAATGTGCCATAGGCATCATGCTAACTTCAGCTGAAAGTAGTTGTAACACCTGGGGGCCAACTGGGATCAGGCAGCTAGACTGTCACATCCTGTCACCTCTCGGGGGATCCTAATTCCTCTGAAATGACTCACTCCTTGGATAGAGGCACATGCTCTTAGGGGTGAAAGGGACCTGAATTGACATCTAGTCCAACCCGATACTGATCCCAAGCCCCCTCTGACAATTTGACTGACAAACAGCAACCCAGGCTCTGCTTAAAGGCCTCTCAATGAGAGGGAGCCCACTACCTCCCAAGGTAGCCCATTCTTCTTTGTTTGGCAATTGTCAGCTTCTAAACCTAGCTTCTAATACAGTTCTCTGGAGCCAAACAGGAGTCTAATCTCTCTCCCTAGGACAGCCAGGTAACACAGTGGAGAGAGTGTCCAGTTTGGAGTCAAGGTGATTCAGCTTCAAGAGTTCAAATCTGACATCAGAGGCTGTGACCCTGGACAAGTCACATAACCTTGTTTGCCTCAGTTTCCTTATCTGTTAAGTGAGCTGGAGAAGGAAATGGGAAAGCACTCCAGAATCTCTGCCAAGAAAACTCCAAATGGGGCTACAAAGAGTTGGATACGACTGAAGAAAAAAATTATCTCTTCCTCAAGATAGTCAGTCTTTCAGATTTTTGAAGACAGATATCAAGCCCACCTTGAGTCTTCTCTTTTTCAGGATAAATAGTTTCAGTTTCTTTAGTGGATCTGCATATAGAATGAGCCATAGAGCAAGCAGACCAGTTCAGTAATGGTCCTAGAATCAGAAGAAACCTGGATTCTAATTCCAGTTTCCCACTTGCTATTCATATAAACCAAGGCACCTTTGGGGGCTAATGGAATCATCTGATATTATAATAGGGATTCTTAACCTAATATTATGAACTTTTAAAAATATATATGTATTTTTATAACAATTTTTCAATATGTTCAATTTCCTGGATGCTTTATTTATTCATTTTAAAACATTCTGAGGAGGGACGATGCCAAAAGAGTGGGGATGTCCATGACACAAAAAAGGTTAAGGTCTCCTTATCTATAACTACTCTGCTCTAGAGACCTCATAAATGAAATTGAGCCATGTAGACACATGAAATAATTCCAGGATTGTGAGTTCACCCTTCCCATTTCATGTTACCCACCCACAACCCCATGTGGACAAAATACACCAGGGTTAACGAACCCACTTCTGGTCACAGATGAGTGAACTAAGTAGCAGGGTTACAAAGATGATTCTAGATCTCACTCTTCCAACACCTCTGCACAAAAGAGAGCCTCTTATTGCAAAGTTCCCAGATATCCAGGATGGCTAGTAATGAGTAATAAGGACTGTACTCTTTCCTGCCCATCATCCTTCAAAAAGGCAAGATGGGAAGTTCCCCCAAAAGACTTCACTTTCTTGAAATTTCCAGGAGAAAAAGTCATGGTAAGGCAGGAGAGAAAACCAAAGAATCCATGATTTCATCACCTGGAGTTAAGGAGCACTCTCTAGGAACAGTAGTTCTCAATGGCTCAGTAGGAATAATCCTCTGAAGTTTTCTGAGACTGGTAGAAGTTAAAGGATTTGCCTAGCATTATGACATTAGAGTTTCAGAATTGGAAGTCGGATCTTTTTGAGTAGAAGGTCAGCATGCTATCCACTATAAAAAAACTGCCTTTACCAAGATATAAGGTATAAGCAATTATTAGGCATCAATTTTATGCCAGGCACTGAATTATGTTACCACTTTCCCAAATATTACCTCATCTGAGGCAACATGGCTATTCATAATTTTCCCTATGAGCACTGACTATTAACTAATCATTTTGTGAATCAATAAATAATTAATCACTCAATCAATGAATAAGCACCTACTGTATTCCAACCCTTGTGGTTGACACTGGAGATAGATTAAAAAAAAAAAAAAACAGGGGGCAGCTAGGTGACTCAGTGAATTGAGAGCCAGGACTAGAGACAGGAAGTCCTAGGTTCAAATCTGACCTCAGACACTTCCTGATTGTGTGACCCTGGGTAAGTCACTTAACCCCTATTGCCTAGCCCTTACTGCTCTTCTGCCTTGGAATCAATACTGTGTATTGGTTCCAAGATGGAAGGTAAGGATTTTTAAAAAATAAATAAAACAGCCCATGCTATCAAAGAGCTTCAATTTGAATGGAGAAAACAAAAATATATCTACAAAATAAATGCAAGGTAATTGGAGGAAGGAACTAGCAACTGGGGGAGGAAAAGACAAAGGTTTTACATAGAAATGGTACTTAAATTGAGCTTGGAAGGCAGTTAAAAGTTCTAAGAGATGAAGACAGAAAGGAGTGCATTCTAAACATCAAGGAGAGTCAAGCAAAGGCATGGAATTGGGAGATATAATTTCATGCATAAGAAATAGCAAGTAGGTCAATGTGGCTGGTCCATGGTGTTTATGAAGAAATGTATATAGCAGGGTGGCTCAGTGCATAGAGTACTGGACATAAAGACTGGAAGATTCATCAAGAGTTCTAATCCAGTCTTAGACAATTACTAACTGTGTGACCCTGAGCATTTCACTTAATCCAGTTTGCCTCCGTTTCCTCATCTGTCAAATGAGCTGGAGAAGGAAATGGTCAACCACGCCAATATCTTTGCCAAGAAAATCCCAAATGGGGTTATTGAATCAGACACAATTTAAAATACAACCAAACAACAATGAATGGCAGAGGTGTCACACTTGTACAAACTGTCTACAAACCTCCAGACTGTGATAGGAATCAGAATAAAATATCATTGGTAAATGTTTGACAAAATAAATTAAAATACAGCACAATGTACTGATAATTTGTGTTTTCCTGAGTCATTATATGACCTGCAGGTATCTGTTTCTATTTGAGTTGGGCATCATTCAAGTAATGGGTACACTAAGACTCCTGGGGCCTTAGTTTCCTTAGCCACAAATTGCTGATGATACTTCAACTACCTACTTCATAAGGTTATTTTGAAGGAAATGCTTTATTATCATAGGATTTAGAACTGGAAGGAACCTTTGAGTTCATCTAGACTTGTTAACCTGAAAGTGCTACGCACATATGAATTACTATTGTAAGTATTTGGTCCATGTTGGAAGGGACCTCCAAGTTTCATTCAACTCTAAACTGTCCCTTCTAGAACATCCTGACACCTCATCCTTTAGTCTCCTCTGGAAGTCCTTCAGTCACAGAAAATTCAGTATTTCCTTAGACTGTACTGATCCCTAATTAAGTATTCTACTTTATCCTCAGCCCAGATTAGCCTCTTTGTGACTTCCACTCGTGGTTCCATCAACAATTATGCTACGATCTCTTACCATCCCAGATAGTTACTGCCGTTTCTTTTTTGTCTACAATTGTCGACCAACACAAAACTGATCGACATCCCCCTCTTTCCTTCTTTGGACATACAGCGCCAGTTGTCAGAAGGTGTGACATCTCCTTTCCTAACTTGCACAGAAACTTTATCCCTTGAATGAAGACTCCGTGAATAAGCATAAGATCCATGAAGGTTTCTTCACTCAACTCTACAGCCAATGGAGAAAGATAAAAGTTTTATTTTGCTAAAGATTGCTGCTAGGGGAACTCTCTCTCTTTTGTGTGTATGTGGTGTAAGGGGTAAGAGGCAGGGAGGAAGCAGACTTCCTAGTAGAATATTGTCAATCAACCAGCAAACAACATTCATTCATTTATTAGGCAGCTAGGCAATATGAGCCTGGAGTAAGGAAGAACTGAGTTCAAATTTAGCCTCAAGACATTTTTCTAGCTGTGTAACTCTGGGCAAGTCACCTAACCTGTCAGCCTCAATGTCCTAATCTGTAAAATGGAGATAATAATAGTTTTTACTAGCAGAGTTATTTTGAGGGACAAATGAGATAATTGTAAAGTGCCTGGCAAATAGTAATTTTAATTTAATACTAAAAATAGCAAATAGCAAATGCTATTTAAAGTTAGCTATTATTATTATTATTATTATTCACTACGAACAGAGTACTAGCTACCAGGTTTTGGCTGGTATGTATATTGTTTTTATAGTAGACTATTTTTTTTAATGTTGCCTTTGTATCACCTGAGCCTAGAACAGTACTTTGCAAAGAGAAATAGTTGTTAAATGGGATTGGATTGCATTGAAATGAACATTGAGTTTGAAAGCAGGAATCTCAAATCTGAATACTGAGTCTGTCATTGTCCAGTCCTGGGGCCTTAGATAATTCACTCCCCCCTTCCAGGCTTCTGTGGACCTACCTGTAAAAGGAGGGGGCTGGGGTATTTGATCTTTTTGATCCCGTCCAGCTCAAAAGTTAGACAAGTACCATTGCCTTTTTGGACTCGGATGTTTGACTGGTAGCTGGTCTGCGGATGTCACTGACTCATGTAGTGGGTGTGATACCCATAGTCACTTAGCCCTGGCACTAGTTTCTGTCTCTGATCCAGGCCTTCACTGGTCCCCTCATTGCTGGAGCGGAGACAGGGCAGGAAATTCATGCAATCACCTCTGCCTGGAAACCCAAGGCTTTCTTACCGTTGAGGCCCAGGCTCCTGCCAAGACCCATATGACCTCTGAGTCTCTTCTGTGAATCTCGCAATATTTTTGCTGCCGCTGACAGCCAGGACCCTTCACATCCTCCTTATCCCAGATTATCCTTGGCCTATGACCTGGGCCAAAAGCTTGTCTAGCCATGCCCCTTCAACATCAAATCTTAGGCTCTCCTAAACTTCAGAGCCCAGGCTTCCCCTGCAGACAAGCATGGTTTTCCCTATGCCTGGGATGTGTTCTCTCTTCACCTCCTTCCTCTTATAATTTCTTGTTTCCTTCAAAATTCAGCTCAAGAGCCACTTCCACACAAAATCTTTTCTGATCTTTCCAGCTTCTGATGCCTCCCCACACCCAAAATTATCTTATATTTATTTGGTATGTGCATATTTTGCATACTTAGATAGGTACCTGCTGTCTCCTCTAGCACATAAGTTTCTTTAGGGCTGAAATGGTTTTATTTATGGCTTTGTATCATCAGAAATTAGAACAGTTCCTCAGATAGAGTAGGTACTTAATGTTTGTGGATTGATGATTGATAGTAGACAGAGTAAGGTCCCAGTAAGGGTCAGAGCACATTTGGAATTCATTTCCCACAGTTCAGAAAGATTATAGAGAAACTAGGAACTCTAAGGTCTCTTCCACCTCTGCATTTCTATCATTTTTGTCATGGGCCTTCTTTTTCTGTACCATGACTTCAAAGAATGGGTTGTAACACTTTGGCTCTGATCCTGTAATAATTTGCAAGTGAGATTGCTGAATGACTATAAATGAGCCTTAAAGAACTGCATAGAATGGGAGGACCATCATAGAACAGTGAGCTTCTAGAGGACAGACACTGTCTCACTTTAGTATTTATATCCTTAACAGCTAGCACAATGCCTGGTATTGCCAAGAGTATATACAATGGTCCCCCCTTATCTGAAGTTTCAGTCCAGGGAAAGGTCAGAGGCAGGAAGGGAGCTGCCACTGGATGAGGGATGAGGCTAGCACAAGGCTCAAGGATACATGAAGGCTGGGAACAGATACTAGAACCCAAGCAAGTACAGATGGAAGACAAACACATGGGCCAAAGGCAGGTGGGCAGAGTGGGGCAAAGGGCTCTTCTCTTTGCACTGGAGGCAACAGTCTGCCCTAGGCAGTGGTCCCTCAGGGTCAATTCTGACTTTATTTTGAGGCTTCTTTTTGTTTGTTTGTTTGTTTTTTTAAGGAGGATGGTGAGTAGGAGACCGTAAAAGTTAAAATTAATGGTTAGATAATGATTATATGAAATTATATGGTTGCCAGTATTTATTACATCTTGAGTCAGAAATTTATTTACAAATATTTACAAATAGAGAGGAAACAATAAAGAAGAGAAATGTGAGAGGGATAGAGACGTTATCTATCCTATTAACCTAAATGTTTTGCTCCAGGTCTGCTTAATCCAGGCAGAGATTAATTAGCTTTCAATCAGGAAGACTGGTAGTGAGTAACCACACAACCTCTTCCAAGATGGAAGCTAGTCTCTCCAGAAGCTAGGAAAGGGGTCAGCTTTTTACTCACCCAATAAAGTAATCCAAGAGTCAGAGTCCAAGTAGAAGCCGAGTTCTGAGCCCAGGATCCAAGCTGTAGTCTCCAGAGAAGCTCCCTCAAAGACTATGTAAGATTATATCCAGAAGACAATCTCTTCAAACTATCTTCTCAAAGACAATCTGCCCAGAAGATGTTTGGGGCTTGCTTTTTATGGTGACTTCTTGTCCCTTCCCCTCTTCACAGAGACCAATCACAGTTTCCAAACTGTCTAGCACTGCCCAGGGGGCAGTGTCTGTAGGATCTACTTCTCACCTTCTGAAGGTTAAGGTCTCATCAAAAATATTCACAGATTCCTGGCTGATTGAATCAAAAAAGTTCACAGTTTCCTGATTTGATTGAATTTCTAAGGGTATGAATTTTCTAAATACCTTGCTAGTTTCTCACCTAGTCCTAAACAGAGTGTTTAATCTTTTGTTGATTTAATTCAAAAGTAGACAAGGGGGAGTTAATGCTGTCTTCAGTCTAGTAAGGTACTAAGTAGGGGTATTTAAGTTAATGTTAACTCAGGATAGATAATAGAGTAAAGAATTCTCTTTCACACAACAGAGGGACAGTAGTGGCAAGAGAGAGCATATATATTATCTTTTGCTTCTATTTACAGCTTCAGTCATCCATGATAAATCTTGGAATGTATCTCCTGAAGATAGAAGACTCTACTATACTCAAATACTTATAGATTGACTGAGGGGTGCTGTGAGCCTGTTGAAAGGCAAATATCCTGATTTTAAAGATGAGGAAAAATATGGCTGCCTAAAAATACAAATCTGTAAACTAGAATATTATTCCTTTTCAGAAGACCAAAAGGATGATCTGTGAGTTCTTAGTAAGGGAGGTGATAAAAAATTCCAAAGGACTCAGAATGAAAAATGCTATCCCCCTCCAGAGAGAAAAATCAATGGCCTCTAAGTACAAACCAAAGCACATTTCAGCCCCCCACCCCGTTTTTTTTTTTTTGCTTTTCTTGTCCCCACCCCCCACCACATAGCTAATGTAGAAATATTTTGCATAACTCCATGTGTGTAAGGGTTATCATAGTTCTTGCTTTCTCAGTGGGTAGGGGAGAGGTAGAGAAAGGGAGAGAATTTTGGAATTGAAAATAAAATTTTTTAAATGTAATTAATTAATGTATTTAAATGTTTAAAAAAAAGAAAGGTAGATGATCACTAGGAGTCTGCTTGGAAGATGGAGCATTTATTAAATACTTGACATTATGCTAAAACCTTCAGATACATATACAAGCAAACAAGATAAGTCCCTATCCCTCCAGGAAGGAAATTCTCATGGGGAAATTCTCATTCTCAAGGGGAAATATAAGTCATGAATGAAAGTGGAACTGCATAAGTGGGTAAGGATTGATGAGGAGAAAAAGTTTCCAGGAAAGTGAGTTATGAGTAAAATGCAACACGGTCCCATGGAAAGAGTCACCAATCAGGAGATAGGAAGAGCCTCAGGGAGGGAGTTTCTCCAGATGAAATTTAGAGATTAAAAATACATCCTGCTCTCAGATTAAAAAAGTCAACTACAGAAGTATAGGAAGTGAGAAGAATGGTAGACAAGAAAGCAGCTCAAGTTAAAAATATTTAGGGGAGGGTGGAGTTAGGACTAGGGAGGTTGGCCAATTGCAAGTTCAAAATGAGTTAGCAATGTGTTTTGTCCATCAAAAAAGAGTTGATTTGTGTAGGTTGCATTAATAAAATTATAGTGCTCAGAGCAAGGAAGATGTTAGCCAATCCCTCATTATTTGACCTGTTCCGATCAAAGGTGTTAGCTCTGGATGCCATATTTCATACTTGAGAAATACTGTGTATTGGCTCCAAGGCAGAAGAGTGGTAAGGGCTAGGCAATGGGGGTTAAGTGACTTGCCCAGGATCACACAACTGGGAAGTGTCTGAGGCCAGATTTGAACCCAGGACCTCCCATCTGTAGGTTTAGCTCTCAATCCACTTACCCAGCTGCCCCCTATAATTTTACTTTAAAATAATATAATTTTCATTCAACTAACTACACTTTGCCTTATGAATAGAATAATAAAAATGTACAATTGATGTGCCCAAGCATGCAATATATTTTAAAATTCTTATCCTTTAACCAGGTGAAGAAAAAGCATAGGGGGAGCTTTATAGCTGTCTTCAAGTATTTGAAAGAAGGCATCACCTGTGGAAGAGGGATTAGACTTGTTCTGATTGACCCTGGAGATTAGGACTTAAAGCTGACCCAAAAGAAGAATGGGCTGAAGGAAATATTTCCAATTGGGGAGGCCCTCAGGCACTGAGAAAAGGTCCAAGATGGGAAGAAAGCAAAATTACAATTTGGAATAATCACAGTGACTATGGTGTGGTTACCCAAGGAGTGAGCAGTTGAGTCTGGATTCAAACCTATGTCTAGTACAAGAAGACAATGGATGACTTCTTGAAAGAAATACTATAGGATGAAGTTCTGTTCAGGAATGAGTTGGACAAAATGACATTTGATTTCCCTTCCAAATCTGGTATTTTAGAATTGCATGCTTCTTGCCTCTTGTAGCCATTACTCTCTACTGCAGAGAAATAAGAATCTCCATTTGTTGGATCATAATAGCTAAGGGCAGAAGAGGATATACTAACTGAGATCCTAACTGGGATCATAGAATGTGAGGGCAACTAGGTTGTCCAGTAGATAGAGAACCTGACTTAAAGTTAGGAAGAAGTGAGTTTGGATCTGATTTCAGATACATACTAACTGTATGATCCTGGATAAGTCACTTAACTCTGTTTGCCTCGGTTTCCTCATCTGCAAAATGTGCTGGAGAAGGAAATAGAAAAACAATCCCAGGATCTTTACCAAGAAAATCACAAGTGGGGTCACAAAGAGTTAGACATAACTGTACAACCCACTATCTTTCCCAATGTCTGAGCCTACCTGATCAGAGTTGGGGTGAGAAAAAGACACTAGAAATTGAGGAAGAAGCAAAGAGTATTTTAATGTATTCTTCTCAGCAGAATTAGCATGTGAGCGGACCAGTCTCCTAATGAGAAGAGCCCATTAGATACAGAAATTAGCCAGATTTTATTGTTTGAAAAATGAGGAAGAGAAAAAGAAAAAAAAAAGGATTATTCCTTGATGGGCAGGTGTAAGGGAAATTCTTGACAGTAACCCATTGGCATGACTTTGGGGTTCCTGAAGAGATAGTCTGATAACCCTTATCTAATTTGGAACTCTCAGCAGTCCTTCCTGCTGAAATAATGATCCTCCTATCAGGAAAGGTTCCAAGGATTGTTCTCAGTCCTGGCCCAGTTGGTGCAGCTAGGGCAGGATTCAGTTGGTGGGTCCCTATGTCTCAAGCCTGGTTTATAGTTGCAAAGGATTATTGTTATGTATCAGAAACCCCTGAAAAAATGGAGGCTTGAGCAAATCCAACCAATGATTATAGTCAGCATTCCTTGCCCTTCCTCAACTACAAGTAGAACGTGAGTGCATCATGGCTGGATGAGACAGCACCTCTCCCCTACCTCTATCAGTTTGTTTTGTAAGTCCATACTGAGCACATCCTTTCAACGGGGAATGCTGGTATGATCCCATGTCCCTCTCCAAAAACTTTGTTTTAATAGGAAGACATTCCCAATCCTCTTGGGGTTTTTGTCCCAAAGAATTTTTCCAAACCAAACATGGTTGTAAATGAGCCATTTTTTGGCATGCTATTTCCAAAGAGTATTTCTAATCAGGTCAAGGGCGGCTTTGTCTAATGAGGGGGGTCTTTGGGAGATTAAAATATTCTATCAGGAATCCGAGGGGCTGCTTTCCTCCTGGGTGGTGGGAGTTAAGACTTTGCTTTGAATCTGCTGAATATGGATTAGTTGGATTGTTTCACAGGAATTAAAAAGTAGGCCCTGGGGGGTGACTACTTAAACACCTAATTGTGTTAGCAAAGAGTTGCAAATGAGAGGATTTTCCATTTGATGAAAAAGTCTTCTTTGGATCCTTGGTTATGGATTTTAACCTAGACTCTTGACCCCCTTCCTATTTCCCCCGCCTCCCCCCACACTGTCCAAAGCAACTTTTAATTTAGTTATTATTACTGGAATTTATTAGAGCAGAAAATGTCAGGTTGAAAAATTAACACTGCTGGCTAATAGTATCCCAGACTACTCAGATGCAAATTGAAAGCCCCTCAAGGAGCCCAAATTACCCGGTTAGGGTCAAGTTTATTGTAGCTCCAAAGGGACATCCTTGGGCCTCGGAGTGTAAAGCTGGGACACTGGCCACAGCCACCAGGTGTCCATGGCCTGACCTTTGGAATGATTGACAGCACAATTCTTCTGGGCTGTCTTCTCCTCCATGGGGATGGTGATGTGTGTTTGTTTTGTGCTATGATAGCCTATGAATGTCATTGGGACAGACATCAATCAATCAGTCAATTAACAAGTATTCATTAAGTGCCTACTATGTGCCAGCCACTGGGCTAAGTACTGCGAAAACAAATATAAAGAAAGAAAACCAAATTCGACTTTCTAGGTTGCTGGGACAAGTTTTAGAAAAAAGGTTTCAGCAAAAATAGACTAAAGAGCATTTTCCAGTCAAGAGGTTAACTTTCAATAAAGCCTTAGGCAAAAGTAATGCTAGAGGGACATCCTGTTCATTCAAGGGACTCTCTGGGGTCTTAGACTCCGAGCCCCCCTTTCAAATTCAGAATGAAATGAGGCTCCTGGAGCTCCAGCTTTAACAACAAAAAACAAAACCCAACAAAATCAGTGACTGGTTACTTTTTTGGGGACCAAAAGCTACTTGGTAACTTCATAGAATTTCTGAATATTAGAGCTAGCTGGAAGGGCCCTTTAGTCCAAATGAGGAAAGTGAAGCCCAGAGAAGTAAGGTCAACATAGCTACAAAAGAGACAGAGTTATGATTTGAATTCAGAACTTTAGAATCCTAATGCAGTGATGCTAGCTCCTGTACCACTTAGTTCTGGCTACAACTTAATCCATTCCTTCTTTGGCTTTTGAGTCCTCTCCACTTCAATTCCTTTGGTTGGCTCAAGAAAGGGGAACCAGTTGGATGCTGCCACATCTAGAAGTGTTAAAATACTACCTGTTAGCACCGCATGCATTTCTAGGTCACAAATTCTACCAAAAAGGGGTTGTAGGGAATCCTGACATTCACTTGGATAGCAGATCAGCCTGGTTCCTTCAGCGCCTCCAACCTTTACTGAGATTTTATTACATGCCAATTAGCCAACATCCATAATCTTTCCCCAATGAGTATGAATACATGTTCAGAGAATAAAAGGACCCATCAGCAAAGCCTACTGTTCCTGAGTCCTTGGGTTGGAGTGGCTAGCACTAAGAATGAAAGTCTTTTTTATCTAATTTCCCCTTCACAGTGTCTAAAGTACCTTTTGCTAGTAGCCTCCAGTGAATCTTTCTCACTTATGTGGACCTTTATCTTAATTCTAACTGACTTTAACAGAGAGGAAATCACTTCTTAATGGCCTTTCCAGAAAAGGTTTGAATGATAATCAGACTTTAGTTGGGGGCCCCCTACTCTCCAAAGACACTAACTAACCAGAACATTCCTCATTAAGCAGTCTTTTTTTTAAATGATTTTTTCCCAATTATATATAAAAACAATTTTTAATTTTGTTTTTTAAAATTTTGGGTCCCGAATGTAATGGACTTCTCTATTAGCAGCAATGCAATGACATAGGACAATTCTGAGGGATTTATGGAAAAGAAGGCTACCCACATTCAGAGGAAGGACTGCAGGAGAGGAAACACAGAAGTAAAACAACCGCTTGAACGCATGGGTTGATGCCGACATGGTTGGGGATGTAGACCCTAAACGACCACACAAATGCAACTATCAATAATATGTAAATAAGTCTTGATTGATCACACATGTTAAAACCAGTGGAAATGCGCATTGGATATGAGGGGGTGAAGAGGGGTGAAGGAGAAAGTAAAAACAAGAATCATGTAACCATGGAAAATTTTTCTAAAAAAAAAAAAAATATTAAAAATAAATAAATAAATGCAAATGCCACAAACAGAGTCTAAATGCAAAAAAAAAAAAAATTGGGGGGGGGTTCTAAATTGAGAAGGCAAGCAATTCCATAGAGACTATATACATCAGCAGTCATGCAAAAGATATTTCCATATTACTCATATTGTGAAAGGAAAGACAAATAGAAAAAGAAAAAACTCACATTAAAAACTAAGAAAGTAAAAAATAGTATACTCTGATCTGCATTTAGACCCCATCAATTCTTTCTCTGGTGGTAGATAGCATTTTTCATCCTCAGTTTTCTTCAGAATTGTCTTGGATCTTTTTATTGCTGAGAATAGCTGAGCCATTCATAGTTGATCATCATAAAATATTGCTGTTACTGTGTACAATGTTCTTCTGGTTCTGCTCACTTCCTTTTGCATCAGTTCATGTAAGTCTCTCCAGGTTTTTCTGAAAGCATTCTGTTCATCATTTCTTTATAATACAACAATAATCCATCACAATCATTATTCAGCTATTCCCCAATTAATGAATGTTCCTGCAATGTTCAATTCTTTTCTACCACAAAATAACTGCTATAAATATTTTCATATAAACAGGTCCTTTTTCTTTTTATTTAATCTATTTGGGATACAGATTGAGTAATGGTATTGTTGAATCAAAGAGTATGCCCAATTCTATATTCCTTTGGGCTATGTTCCAAATTGATCTCCAGAATGGTTGGATCAGTTTACCATTCTACCAACAGTACATTAGCATCTCAATTTTTCCACATCCCCTCCAATATTTGTCATTTTCCTTTTCTGTCATGTTTTCCTAACTGTCTTATTGGCCAGTCTGATAAGTGTGAGGTGATACCTCAAAATTGTACATTCATTTAATCAAATTATCTAGTATTTATTAAGCTTTACCAAGCCAGAGTTGGCCTCAAGGAATCTATAGTCTATTCAGGGAGATAAGGAAGGTAATGTACACAATTGTAGTACAAAAAAATTTTAAAACAAGGTTTCTGTAGTGATTTGAAGTTTCCTAGGCTAAAAACTTAAAACTTGAGATCTTAGACTTCTCTAGTTCTCCTTTTATAAAGGAAAAGCCTGAGGTCCATTGAGCCTAAGTGAGAGGTATCCTTGATTGGCTGTGCTGGACTAAAGGTCAGGAAGAATCTCACTTTAGACATTTTTCTAGCTAACCATCAACTTCTTTTAGCCTCAGTCTCCTCCTCATTTATAAAATCATAATAATAGTAGCTCCTTCTTCACCTTACCTCACTCTTATCATACCTTATTTCTTTTCCCTGTCCCTCCACATTCTCTGTGATCCAATGATGCTGACCTGCCTGGTATTCCTCCCAAACAACATTCCATTTCCAGACTATGGACATTTTTACTGGCTGTCCTCCATGCTTGGAATAATTTTCCTTCTTCTCCATCTTCTCATTTCCTTCCAGTCCCAACTAAAATCTTTCCTTCTACAAGATGTTTTTCCTGATCCTCACATGGATAGTGCCTTCCCTTGGTTATCTCCAGTTTCTCCTTTATATATCTTGTTTGTACATTTTATTTGCATGCTATCTCCCTGAGAGCAGAAACTTTCTTTTGCCTTTTTTTGTTGACTTCAGTTCTTAGCAAAGTACTTGACACAGAGGAGGTACTTAATAAATGTTTATTGATTGCCTGCCTGACTGGCACAATCTTAATGTAGCTCTCTGTCATCTATTGTTCTTATTTTGGGAGGCAGCTTGGTAGAGTGGATTAAGAGACATCCTTGATTCAAGAATGTTAAGGTTTAACTCTGACCTCAGACACATATTAGCTTTGTGATCCTGGGCAAGTAACTTAACCTCAGCACCCCCAGAAAACTCTTTAAGTAATAGAGGATCCATACAAGTTTCTCATTGGGACTTCCCAATACCAATGATATGGCAAGTATGATGTTTAAAAAACAATAATTGCCGGGGGCAGCTGGGTAGCTCAGTGGATTGAGAGCCAGGCCTAGGAGGTCCTAGGTTCAAATCCGGCCTCAGACTCTTCCCAGCTGTGTGGCCCTGGGCAAGTCACTTGACCCCCATTGCCTACCCTTACCAATCTTCCACCTATAAGTCAATACACAGAAGTTAAGGTTTAAAAAAAACACAACAATAATTGCTATTACTGGATTGTCTCCTAACCAGTCCAAACAAAGGGCAAACATAGGGCAACCCTTCAAATAATGCTTTGGGAAGTGGTTTTTGGCATTTTCCTGTCTCCTGCCCAAAAAAACCTCATTCTAAGATGAAGCTACACAGGATGAGTAAACTTTTACCTCTTCATTCCTTTCCTTCCGACTTGAGCTGAAAAAGGACCCTCTTAGGCAACAGTCAGCAACCCTTTTTGGCCGTGAGAGCCACAAATGCCTGTGGAAGGAGGAGGATGGAGGTGGAAGGCGCTGAAATATGGGGTGGGGACTGAAGGGCCCCCTGGGGCACATCCTGGGGCTCTGCCCAGACTGGCGGGTCAGATATGGCTCAAGAGTCATAGTTGCTGACCCCTGCTCTTAGGGATGGAAAAGGGAGTTGAAATGTAGAGATTACAGGTCTGGAACACAATTCCCATTGAGTATCTTTGTTTCAAATTCTAAAAGTCAAAAATTCATGAAAGGCCTCATATTT
Source organism: Gracilinanus agilis (assembly GCF_016433145.1). NCBI lineage: Eukaryota > Metazoa > Chordata > Mammalia > Didelphimorphia > Didelphidae > Gracilinanus > Gracilinanus agilis. The sequence continues at coordinate 112,496,575 of NC_058132.1, read as the reverse complement.
CTTTGCCAACTGAAAAATAATCAAATCTCTAACAGGAAAGTCTATCCTACCCCTCCCACCCCCACTTTAAAGAGAATTAGGGCCAAGGTGTAAATAACACATATAAAGCTAGCTTCCTAGGAACACAATACACTGGGGATTTAGGACACTTTTTTGTTATTTTATTTTTTGTCAATTACATACATTATTATTAAAATTTTTTTTAAATTACAAATTCCCTCTTCTAACCTCTCCCTGAGAAAGGAAGCAGTAGGATATAGATATAGAATATATAGCTATACTTATGCAAAATATAAGCCCATATTAGCCATGTTGTGAAAGAAAACATAGACCAAAAAAGGAAAAAAATCATGAAAAAAAAGTTTAAAATAGTATGCTTCAATCTTTATTCAACTCCATCAGTTTATTCTCTGGAAGTAGATAGCATTTTTCATCCTAAGTCCTTAAGAATTGTCTTGGATCTTTATATTGCTGAGAATAGCTAAATCTTTCACAGTTGATCATCATAAAATATTGTGGTTACTATGTACAATGTTCTCTTGGTTCTGCTCAATTAACTTTGCATCAGTTCATAAAAGTCTCCAGGTTCTCCTGAAGGGATTCTGCTCACCATTTCTTATAACCCTATTGAATAATAATCATATACCACAACTTATTCAGCCATGCTCCAATTGATAGACATATCCCCAATTTCCTATTCTTTACCACCAGAAAAGAGCTGCTATAAATATTTTTTTTACCTATAGGTCTTTTTCCTTTTCCTCTCATCTTTTTTGGATTCAGACGTAGCAGTGGTATTGCTGGATAAAAGGGTATGCAGTTTTATAGACACTGGGCTATGTTCTAAATTGATCTCCAGAATGGTTGGATCAGTTTACAAATCTACCAACAGTGCACTGGTATTCCAATTTTTCCACATCCACTCCAACATTTGTCATTTCCCTTTTCTGTCATTTAAGGCAATCTGATAGGTATGAGATGATACTCAAGAGCTTTGTTTTAGTTTGCATTTCTCTAATTGATAGTGATTTAGAGCATTTACTCATATGACTATAGGTAGCTTGGATTTCCTTTTCTAAAATTTGCCTGCTAATATAATTTGACCATTTATCAATTTAAGATCAAAACATATTCTTATAAATTTGATTGAGTTCCCTGTATATCTGAGAAGTGAGCCCTTAGAGAAATACCTTCCTCCCAGTTTCCTGCTTTCCTTCTAATTTTGGCTACATTGGTTTTGTATAAAACTTTTTTGATTAAAAAAATTATCCATTTTGTATCTCATATTACTTTCTATCCCTTGTTTGATCATAAATTCTTCCTTTATCCATAGATCTGATAGGTAAAATATTCCATGCTTTCCTAATTGGCTTTATATCTAAACCATATACCCATTTTGACCTTACCTTGCTATACAGTGTGAACCAAAAGTGATCCATACTTAGTTTCTGCCAAATTGCTTTTCAGTTTTCCTACTAATTTTTGTCAAATAATGAGTTCTTATCCCCAAAACTTAGGTATTTGGATTTATCAAACATTAAATTACTTTGATCATTTACTACTGTGTTTCTTTTTTTTTAAACCCTTACCTTCTGTCTTGGAGTCAATACTGTGAATTGGCTACAAGGCAGAAGAGTGGTAAGGGCTAGGCATTGGGGGTCAAGTGACTTACCCAGGGTCACACAGCTGGGAAGTATCTAAGGTCAGATTTGAACCTAGAACCTCCCATCTCTAGGTCTAGCTCTCAATCCACTGAGCCACCCAGCTGCTCCCAACTTTTGTGTTTCTTAGTCAGTAGTACCATATTGTTGTTTTTTTAAAATTTTAAACCCTTAACTTCTGTGTATTGACTTATAGGTGGAAGATTGGTAAGGGTAGGCAATGGGGGTCAAGTGACTTGCCCAGGGTCACACAGCTGGGAAGTGTCTGAGGCTGGATTTGAACCTAGGACCTCCCGTCTCTAGGCCTGGCTCTCAATCCACTGAGCTACCCAACTGCCCCCTAGCACCATATTGTTTTGATGATTATGATTTCGTAATGTAGTTTGAGATCATATACTGTCAGGCCACTTTCCTTCACATTTTAAAAAACTGATTCCCATGATGTTCTTAGCTTTTTATTCTTTCAGGTGAATTTTGTATTTTTCTAACTCTATAAAATAAATTTTTGGTAGTTTTGTTTGGTACTGAATAAATAAATTAATTTAGGTATAATTGTAATTTTCATTATGTTGGCTTAGTCTATCCAGGAGCAATTAATGTTTTTCCAGTTGTTTAGATCTGACTTTATTTGTGTGAAAAGTGTTTTGTAATTGTATTTTTATGGATTCTGAGTTTGTCTTGGCAGGTAGACTTTCAAGTATTTTCTATTGTCTGTAGTTTTCAGTGGAATTTTTCTTTCTTTCTCTACCCCTGAACTTTGTTGGTAATATTTAGAAATGCTAGTGATTTTGTGGGTTTATTCTATATCCTGCAACTACTGAAGTTGTACATTATTTCACCTAGCTTTTAGTTGATTCTCTAGAATTCTTTAAGTATCTCATCATGTTGTTTGCAAAGAGTGATGATAGTTTCATTTTCTAGTCTATTCTTTCCAGTTTCTTTTTCTTCTCATATTGCAATTTCTAATACAATATTGAATAATAGTTGTCATAATAGGCATCTTTGCTCCGCCCTGATCTATTGAGGTTTTTAGCTTATCTCCATTACAGATAATACTTGCTGATGGTTTTAGATAGATATGACTTAACATTTTAAGAAAAGCTACATTTATTCCTATACCTTCTAGTTGTTGTGTTTTTTTTTTCAATAAAAATGACTGCTATTCACAAATAAGAATTAGTGTTGTGTTTGTCAAAAGTGTTTTCTGCACCTATTAAGATAAACGGATGATTTTTTTTTTGACATGGGTCAATTATGTTGATATTTTTTCTAATATTGAACTAGCCCTGCGTCCCTGGTATAAATTGCACCTAGTCATAATATATGATCTTTATGACATATTTCTATAATATCCTTGTTAGTATTTTATTTAAAATTACTTCATTAATATTTATTAGGGAAATGGATCTGTAATTTTCTTTCTCCTTTTTACTCTTCCTGGATTTAGGTATCAGCACCATATTTGTGTTGTAAAAAGAATTTGGTATGACTCCTTCTTTGCCTGTTTTTCCCCCAAATAGTTTACATGGGATTGGAATTAATTTTTGCTTAAATGTTTATTAGAATTCACTTGGGAATCCATCTGATCCTGGAGATTTTTTCTTAGGAAGTTAATTTATGGCTTATTCAATTTCTTTTTCTAAGATAAGGATATTAAAATTTTTTATTTAAAAGTTTTTAGTATTTTTATTTAAAGATTATTTACTTTTTTGTTAATTTGAGTGATTTACATTTTTGTAAATATTCATCCATTTCACTTATATTATTATATTTAATGACATCGAATTTTGCAAAATAGATCCTAATAATTGCTATAATTTCATCTTCATTAGCGATGCATTAACTTTTTCATTTTCGATATTGGTAATTTGATTTTCTCCTTTCTTTTTTTTTTTAAAATCAACTTTATCAAGGATTTATCTATCTCCCACCCCAACCCCAAACAGCCCCAAGTTTTATTTATTACTTCAATGGCTTTCTTACTTTCAATTTTATTAATCTCTCCTTTGATTTTTAGAACTTCTTATTTGGTATTTTATTGGAGATCTAAAATCTGTTCTTTTTTTTAAGTTGTATGCCCACTTTATTGATCTCTCCTTTCTCTATTTTATTGATGTAATATTTAGAGATATAAATTTTTTCTTGAGAAATACTTTAGCTACATTCTCTAAATTTTGGTATGTTGTCTTATTGATTTAATTTTTCTTCTATGAAATTATTTGTTTCTATGATTTGTTCTTTAGGTTTAGGTTATTTAGTTTACAATTAACTGTTAATCTATGTTTCCATGGTCCTTTAGTGAATATAATTTTTATTGTATTATGATCTAAAAAGGATACATCTAATATTTCTGTTTTTCTGAATTTGGTTGTGAGGTTTTTATGCCCTGATACATGATCAAGTTTTTGAAGGTGGCATGTACTCCTGAGAAAAAGGTATATTCCTTTCAATTTCTATTTAATTTTCTCTAGAGGTCTATCATATCTAACTTTTCTAAAATTATATTAATTTCCTTAATTTTTTCTTGTTTATTTTTTGGTTAGATTTATCTAGTTCTGAGAGGAAAAATTTGAGGTTTCCCACTAGTATCATTTTATTGTCTATTTCTTCCAGGAACTCATTTACCTTTTCCTTTAAGAATTAAGGATACAATAGCATTTAACTGTAATATGTTTAGTATTGATAGTGCTTAGTCCATGTACCTTTCATTCATTCATTCATTCACTTATTTGTTCGCATCTTCATTTATTTATTTATTTTGAAAAAAAAATTTTGAGCCCTTACCTTCTTGGAATCAATACTGTGTATTGGTTCCAAGGCAGAAGAGTGGTAAGGGTTAGGCAATGGGGGTCAAGTGACTTGCCCAGGGTCACACACCTGGGAAGTGTCTGAGGCCAGATTTGGACCTCTTGTCTCTAGGTCTAGCTCTCAATCCACTGAACTAGCCAGTTGCCCCCTCCATGTACCTTTTAGTATAAAGTAGTTTTCCTGCTTATCTCATTTAATTAAATCTATTTATCTTTTGCATGTCTGAGATCATGAATGCTACCTCTGCTTTATTTATTTCAGCTGAAGCATAATAGATTCTGCTCTAGTCCCTTAACTTTACTCGAGTGTATCACTCTATTTCAAGAGTGTTTCTTATAAAGCACATATTATTAGATTCTGTTTTATAATCAATTTGCTTCCATTTTATGGAGGAACTCTTCCCACTCACATTCACATTTATGATTACCTATTCTGTATTTCCCTCCATCCTATTCCCTCGCTAGTTATCCTTTTTCTTTCCTTTTTAACCTGTTCCTCCTCGCAATTCTATTTTGCTTCTGACCAGTGCCTCCCTTAATCTTCCCTTCCTTCTATTACTCCCTTCCTCCCACTTCTTCTCATTTCCTTCCCCTTCTACATAGGGTGAGGTAGGTTTTTTAGAGTCCCCTATAATCTCCTTCTGACTAGTTGTCAGATCCCCTTACTGGCTGTGGGGTGAGAGATCCTAAAGCGGCAGCTACTGCTGCTTCTGCGATCACCTCCAAAGCCTACTGCTGTATTTCCATTCAGACCTGACCATTATCCCAGTGAGGAGACCTTTCCTGTCAACTTCCTATAAAGTTTCAGGCTGGAAAATTGTTTCATCACAACCTTTTTGTTGGTTCTACTGCTGCAGAATCCAGTTTGAGGTGTTATTTTAAAGTTGCTTAGAGGGAAGTTGGGAGAGTTCAGGCAATTTCCTGCCCTTACTTTACATCTTGGTTCTGTCTCCTCTGAGGAACACTTCTTAAATATGCTTGTATAAATATATGTGGCAATGTAGTCTAGTAGATAGTGTAGAGCCTAAGAGGCAGAAAGACTTGGATTCAAGAGTTGTCTCTAATGCTTAGTTGTGTCATCATAGATGAAATGCTAATCTTCAATAATTCAAGTAATCTCTCACACAGTAAATTCTCTCAGTTGATGAAATCACAAGTCTAAATTAAAAAAAAAATAATAATCCTAGATGCTTGCCAAGATAGTCCAGTCTTCATCACTCTCAGATATTTGTACTATGTAGTAAGTAATATATGTCACCATAAAAGTCCAAAGCTTCCTTCCAGTGGACAAGGGATACAGTTTTCAAATCTTTCCTGAGTCTATAACTGCCTCTTTCTGTTCAGAAACTTCCTCACTACTTGAATAAGGATCAGTCACAAGATCACAGATCACAAGATCATAGAATTTCAGAGTTGAAGGGTAACTCAGAGGCCATCTAGTTGGGAAGGACTTTAGTGATATAATAATATAATCCTCTCATTTTATAGATGAGGAAACTGAAACCCAGGAAGGTACAATATCACACATGGAGTATAAAACAAATATAGGTTTTTCTTTGCAAAAGGTTTTATTCATTTTCTTCAGTGTTTAAAAAACCTCCCATACTTATATTTATGTACCTAGCATTAGTGGTGGTGGTGGTGAGAATATTAACTTTGATTCTGCCTTTAAGGAGTTTATAACCTTGTTACCTAGAGAAGATATTTTGTAATATTTTGAAGAACCTTGATTTCTTTGGTGGAGGTACTCCCCTCACTGATACAGATTGCAACCCTTCCATGATTTAAATGATCTTCAAGCAGTAACTTTGGTCCAAAGATTCATTACCTTTTTATCAACTTGTATTTTCTTCTTCTACATATTGATGCTGCTCCTGGGACTACAGACAGAAAATTTAGTCCATCATCAGACTCATACCTGAAGCTTCTTTAACTTGGTGGGACCTGTCAGGGCTTATCTGCTAGCAAAATCCTTGTCAACATAGGGTCACCTCCACAACACTGTGAGGCATCAGAGGAAGACTATAGTGAAGAAGACATTCATATGAAAAACTAGCCAGCAGTAAAAATATGCCAAATGACAAATAAATATCACACACAATCAGTGCTATAAGTTTTCTTATCTGTAAAATGAGTTTAAATGATCTGATTTCTGAGCTACTTTCAAATCCATGATTCCACGTATCTCAAGTTAATATTTGAGGGGCAGCTAGGTGGCTCAGTGGTTTGAGAGGCAGGCCCAGAAATGGGAGGTCCTGGGTTCAAATCTGACCTCAGACACTTCATAGTTGTGAGTCCCCCTTTGCCTAGCCCTTACTGCTCTTATGCCTTGAAATCGATACACCATATTGATTCTGAAATGGAAGGTAAGGATTAAAAAAAAAGTTAATATTTGTATGCTTTAGATTTCTTCATTTTAGTCTTGGTTTTACTCCTAACCATCTAAGTGACCTTGGACAAGTTATTTTATTATTGTGGACTTTAGCTTCCTCCCCTGTAAAATGAGGTGGGGGGGGGGGGAAGGTTAGCTAATGATACCAATATGATAAACATTTTTTTAAGTTCCTTTATGAATTGAGTGTTGGGGATACAAATTGGAAAAAGAAGGATAGTTTCTGCCATCAAGGAGTTTGCAATCTAATTTTTATTGTTGTTAAGTTGTTTTAGTGATGTCTGACTCTTCCTTCAAAGACACTGGAGTGGTTTGCCATTTCCTTCTCCAGATCACTTGACAGATGAGGAAACAGGCAAATAGGATTAAAGACTTGCCCAAGGTCACAGATTTGAACTCTAGGAAGATCAGTGTTTCTAACTCCAGGCCTGGAGCTTTATCCTCTGCTCAACACCTTAGCTGCCTTACAGTCTAAAGGGGTAAGACAGTAAGCAAAAGGAAACTAAAAAGAAGGTGGGGAGGAACGTAAGAGGGATGTTGCAGTTGAAACCAAGCTGAGGAACTGGTGATAAAGGAAGAGATGGCTGGGATTTTAAGCCTTCTATAACCAGGAGGCCAAGGGAAGAGTTTTTGCTCTGCTCTCCATTTATTTGTTAAAAGATAGCTCATTTTTTTTGCCTATGGTCTCCCCCATTAGGAGCTATTTTTGCTTTTTTTTTTTTTTTTTTTAATATTCCCAGCATTTAGCATAGTTCCTAGCTCTTAGTAGGTCCCATTTGACTTGACTTTAGAGGGGAGGCACCACATGCATAGTTATATATAGCACTTTAAGTTTACAAAGCCCATTCCCTCTCAATATCCCTGCGAAGTGCTAAGAACAAGTATGATCACTCCCCCCACTAATCGGAGGTTTCAAGAGGTTTAAGCCTTTTGCCCACCACTATGCAGCTAGTGTCAAAGCCTGCAGCAGCATTTGGAGCTGGGTTTCTTGCCTGCAGATACAGCATGCTTTCCATTACACTTCACTACTTTACAGTGTAATAAACAAAGCACTTTGTAAAGCCTAACACGCTATATAAAGGTGTGTTATTGTTATCATTATTATTATGAACTTGGAGGAAACAATGAGAAAGAAAAGGGAACCGTTTGGGGCTCAGAGACCCGGAGATGGAGAACTGGAAGTTGGGTTTTAATTTTTTTTTCCACTTCTTAGATGGAAACATCGCCCCCTTTGCACAGGTCAAGCATCCCCTCTCCCTCCCCCAGCCTTATTTAGAAATCATGTCCCCCAGACAGGAAGGGCGGCGGGCAGAGAAGCACAGAGCGTCCCGGTCTCATTTCCTTTTGGGTCCCCATGTGGAATTTCATTTCATATATTTAGGAAACCAGAGAGCAGGATCTTCAGTGGATTCTGCTTCTCCAGTCTTACTTCTCCGCCCCCCCTCCTCTGCCCCCACTCCTACTCCCACCCCAGTGGACTTGGGCCGTGGTGGGGAGAGGATTCCGAACTGCAGAGACACTGGGGAATCTTAGCAGGGACTGAGAAGGGTCTCCAGACTTCAGCCAAACTGCCAAGGAGTTTTTTTGGGGGGTGGGGGGGTGCGGTGGAAAAAGTCAATGGGCAGGGTCAGAGTTGACAGCTGAGAGAAGAGGAGAAGGAGGTGGGGAAGAGACCCTTTGAGCACTTCCCACCTGGGAGAGGAGTGGGTATCTGGGACTGGAGGGGGAAGGGCGGGTGGGGACGGAGCGACTCCGCTCCATCACCGCCTGGTCCCTGTAGAGCCCCGCGCTCCGGGTGGGAGGAAAGTGTAGAGAGGCGGAGCAGTAAGGAGAGGGTGGGAGGGAGAGGGTGGAGGAGACTGACCCTTCTACTTACAGCCCAGTCGCTCCGCCCTTCCCCCTGTCTAGCACCCCCTCCTCCCCCTGGACCCCTCCTTTCTCAGGCCAGCTGCGCTTTCCCATTGGAGCTTCTTGCAGTCCATCAAGTCTCCGCCACCGCCTCGCGAAAACAGCGCCTGGCCCAGGCTCGGGGCTGGGAGAGCCTTGTGGAGCTTAGTCCAGGGCAGGGGCGGCGCAGCGCAACGCGGAGCAGCCCAGCCTGCGCTGAGAAACGGTGCGGAGCACGAGAGCCTAAGAGCCCGGAGCCGGGGTGGCTGCTACTTGCAGCCATGACCCCAGGAGTTCCCCCCTCCGCCGGGGGCCGGGGCATTTGATACCCTGCACAGCCGCTTGCAGCTGCCCCTGGAGGTAGCCACTGTCTTCCTCCTGCTTCTGCTGCTCTCTCTCTCCCTCTCCCACTTCTTGCTTGGGCTCTGTGGCTGCAGTCACCCCGGAGTGGGGGCCACCTCCCCTCCCTCGCCCGCCAGCTCGTCTTGCAAACTGGGGGTGTCTGGGCCAGCGGCAGGAGCCGCCGCCGGAGCCTCCGCCGCCGCCTCCCCCTCCCCCTGGCCCTGGCCATGGCCCGGTGGGTCCTGGAACTGAGGGTCCCGGGGGCGTCCGGCGGCGTCTGCTTCAGCCTCTCACCGCCACCACCACTGTTGCTGCTGCTGCTGCTGCTGCTGCTGCTGGGGCAGACGCGGGCTTTTGGGGACGAGGAGGAGAGGCGCTGCGACCCCATTCGGATCTCGATGTGCCAGAACCTGGGGTACAACGTGACCAAGATGCCCAACTTGGTGGGGCACGAGCTGCAGACGGACGCCGAGCTGCAGCTCACCACCTTTACCCCGCTCATCCAGTACGGCTGTTCCAGCCAGCTACAGGTGGGCACTGATACCCCCGATCCCCTCCCCGTCCCCGTCCCCATTTGTGCCCTCCAAACGCTTCCACTTCGGATGTCTCGCCAGATCTAGCCCTTACCTCTGCTGGCTGAAGGGAAGGGTAAAAGTCTGGATGAAAAGTGACTGCCCCCTTAACTCCCCCTTCTCAGGGACTGAAAGCCAAATATTGTGTAAGTCATCTGGCCTGTTAAAGAACTCACTCTTGCACCCCGCCCTTCCGTTTTTCCCCCCTTCTCACCCCTGTCTGGCCAAGCCCCTAACCCTGGAGAAGCAGAGCTTGGGAAAGACTGGAGGCTGTTATCTCAGCCAAAGATTAGGGGTCATCATTTAGTGCCAGAGAGTGCCTGCCGCTCTAGCCAGCTGAAGCTTCGACTTGAAGATAAGGGTTAGTGGACTCCCACCCCACCGACCACCGACCCCCCATTTTCTATTTTACAGAAACTCCCTGCAGTTCATCCAACTCAGCTAAAATAGTCACCCTATTCTATTTCAGCTCTCTTTTCTTCAAAACTAACCACAGGAGTTGATATCCTCCAGGTTCTTCGAGATCCAAATCTTCTTATATTCATAGAATTTCTCACATTGCTAGCGACTGGCGATGCCTAGACTTTCCTCAGCCTTAGGAAGGATTTAGTTATAGGAGAAGGAAGCACCTTTGAAAAGGTGGAAGTGTGAAGTGGGCAGCAGAATTAACTAGAGCAGGTTCATATGTTGGAAGTTAGATCATCTAGTTAGGAGATCAAGTCCCCCAGACAAGAAGGGCAAATTACTTACCTTCTTTGTCCCCTCATTTGTCAAATGAGTGGAGTAGACTGCTAATCTCCCTCCCAACTTCAGATTCTGTGATCCTAATAATAGGTGTCCAGGTTGAAAGATCCAGAAATCTCTAGCCTCTGGAGTGTACTCTCCAGAGATCAGGTAGCAAGAAGTTGCCATCTCCTGAGTGCACTTTCAAAGACACAGGTTCTTAACTTTTTTGTGTGTGCCCTGACCCCTCTGGCAGTCTGGTGAAGTCTATGGAACTGTTCTCAAAATGTTTTTAAATATAGAGTATTATAAGGGAAACACAGAGACAGAGAAATAAGACAGAGAGAATGTACAGTTTTCCTCCATCTAAATTGGAATCTTGCCCTGAGCCCCATGAGTCCATGGACCCTACCAAGATCATTTGCTCAGAGAGAGACTCTCAATGGATGATGTGCCCACTTTTACAGAAGTAATTTTAAAAATTAATTTAAGCCAGGATTTATATTTAAAGAGATATTTGGGTCAGTTCTCTTTCCTGTTGAATTGTCTTTACCACAGAGCAGACTCTGCTTTTGGGAAGTTTAGGACTTTGGAGTTGGCTTAAAAGACATGGGCTTAAGAAATGATCCTCCAGCACTTATTTTGGAAACAACACATAGCCTGACCTCAGTGGTGATTTTGCTGGAGGAAAAGGCTTCCACAGGGATATGTATTTTTAATTACATGTATGCTGGGGAAGCGGCCAAGAGGTTTGAAGGACAGGGCTGGCTCTCTGTTCATACTGGAAAACAGTCACTTGTAACTATAGCCTTCACAGACAACATCTGTAAGGAGCAATGGAGACTGTTTATCGGGGCTGGATAAGTCAAAGATAGGGACTGTACTCTCCAATTGGTGACAGCAAAATTTTGGGGGGATTTTGGATGGAATTTGAAAAATATTTATGAAATCCTAGATTTCAGTCCTGTATATAAGTCCAACGCAATCTCATTTGCATGATGTTGAGACTTATGTCAAAATTTCTATTTCATCAAGAATGATTTATGAGAAAAGAGATGTGGGGATTGGGAAGTATGGAAAACAAGAAGTGATCTTTTCATTTTCTTTTGAGGCAAAAAAAAAGAATGTGGTAGAAAGTCAAATACTTCTTTCCAATAATGGCCAACATAATTTAGGCAGAGGGACATATAAATTACCAGCAAGCCATTAAGTAACTGGCATATGGCAAGATAGAAAGGGTATAGTGGCAAGAGTAGATGAGCTTAGAATTGGTCTAACTGGGCTTGAGTCCCAGCCCTATCATTCACTAGCTATGTAACCTTGGACAAGTCCACTAACCCTTCTGAGCTCCAGTTTCTTCATTTAAAAAATGGGATTAATAAAACTTGCATGGCCTCCTTTGAAGGGTAGTCCTGAGAACAGTGGTTTTAAAACCATAAAGTGATACAGATTGATTATTATTGGCTTTTCTCAAATGGGAGTCAAAGATGAGTTAGAGTGGCTTGGCTTTTACTTATATATTGTTCTAAAATGGATTGTGTAATCATGTCCCAAGTTTTTTTTTTGTTCTACTAGAATAAAAATAATAATAAGAATAATAAATACCTTATGTTTATAAAGCAGTGGTGAAGTACTAAACTAGCCAGTCTATGAACCTCTCTGGCATCAGTTTCCTCATCTGTAAAAATAGGGAGTTGGAATGAACTAATTTCTTTTTTTTTATTGTTATTATTTTTTAAACCCATAACTTCTGTGTATTGGCTCCTAGGTGGAAGAGTGGTAAGGGTGGGCAATGGGGGTCAAGTGATTTGCCCAGGATCACACAGCTGGGAAGTGTCTGAGGCCGGATTTGAACCTAGGACCTCCTGTCTCTAGGCCTGGCTCTCAATCCACTGAGCTACCCAGCTGCCCCTGAACAAATTTCTAAGGTCCCTTTCAGCTCTCAAGTTCTATGGGTTCACTTGGATGGTTTCTGTATCTGTTATCTAACTTAATCTTTGCCACAATCTTCTGAGCTAGATAGTGCAAATATTATTCCTGTTTTTCAGAGGAGGAAACTGGGGCTCACAGAAGGTAAATGATTTGCTCATGTTTGTACAAGTTAGTGAGTAGCTCAGCCAGGACTCAGGGATCAGATTCTAGGTCTACTGATTCCAAATCCAGAATGCTACTATCCACTAACCCCCATGGTACTCCCCAAAGGAGTGCATGGACTAAACTAGGGATGACACATTACTTTCAGAGAATGCACTATTTTTGTGCTATTTGGAGGAGCTGCATGGTGCGGGGAAGATACTGAATTTGGAATCAAGAGGGCCTGAAATCAAATTCTGCTTTTGCCATTCATTAGCCAGAGCAAGTCGCCTTACCTTTCTCGCTTTCTCACGTGTATAATGAAAGAGCTGAACCAGTGATTCCCAAAGTGGGCGCCACCACCCCCTGGTGGGTGCTGCAGCAATCCAGGGGAGCGGTGATGGCCACAGGTGCATTTGCAAAAGGAGATCCCTGTGGCTTATCCTGAAATATGGGCTGTAATTCAAAAGTTCTTAATTGCATTTCCTTCATCATATTTAGTGGACCGTGGATTCAGTGTGGTAACCAATTTATTAACAAAAAAAAGAAACCAATTACAAATAGTCAATCGCAGTGATTTAAAGTTACTGCTGATGAAAATAGAGCCGAAGATGACTAAATTGGTAGCAGAACACCAGGTTCATCCTTCTCAGTAAGATGATTTCAAATGTTTTAACTTTTTTTGTATTACATCCTATTCTGAGTTCAATAAATAGTTTCATAATTTCAAAGTTCAATGTTTCTAATTTACACCGTTACTATATTTTACGAAAAAGGTAGAAACATTAATACATATATCTTTCCTATTGATTGCTATTAAAATTTAAAAAAATTAATTTCCAGGGGGCACTAAGTAATAATTTTTTCTGGAAAGGGGGCAGTAGGCCAAAAAAGTTTGGGAACCACTGAACTAGACCATCTTTCAGATTCCTTTCAGCTCTCTTATTCTACTTCATTCAAGAAGAAAGTAAGATACAATTATGGGCTATTCTAAAAACAAATACATCGTGTTGCTTAGAATGCCGCTCACTGGTGTACGAGTTGAGCCAAATATAATTATTTTCTTCTATTTCATTATTCATTTAGTTCTTCCTTTGTTCTGTGTATGTGCCAATGTGCACAGAGAAGATCAACATCCCCATCGGTCCCTGCGGAGGTATGTGCCTGTCGGTCAAGAGGAGGTGTGAGCCTGTTCTGAAGGAGTTTGGGTTCGCCTGGCCCGACAGCCTCAACTGCAGCAAGTTCCCCCCCCAGAATGACCATAACCACATGTGCATGGAAGGCCCTGGGGATGAAGAGGTCCCCCTGGCCCACAAGACGCCCATTCAGCCCGGAGAAGAGTGCCACGCCATGGGCGCGCACTCCGACCAGTACATCTGGGTGAAAAGGAGCCTGAACTGCGTGCTCAAGTGCGGCTATGACGCCGGCTTGTACAACAGGTCGGCCAAGGAGTTCACCGACATCTGGATGGCGATGTGGGCCAGCCTGTGCTTCGTATCGACCGCCTTCACGGTGCTGACCTTCCTGATCGACTCCTCCAGGTTCTCTTACCCCGAGCGGCCCATCATCTTTCTCAGTATGTGCTACAATATTTATAGCATCGCTTATATTGTGAGGCTGACCGTGGGCCGGGAAAGGATATCCTGCGATTTTGAAGAGGCGGCAGAGCCGGTTCTCATCCAAGAAGGTCTTAAGAACACAGGATGTGCTATAATTTTCCTCCTGATGTACTTCTTCGGGATGGCCAGCTCCATCTGGTGGGTCATTCTGACACTCACTTGGTTCCTGGCAGCGGGACTCAAATGGGGTCACGAGGCCATCGAGATGCACAGCTCCTATTTCCACATCGCCGCCTGGGCCATCCCGGCCGTGAAAACCATCGTCATCTTGATCATGAGACTGGTGGATGCGGATGAGCTCACGGGCCTGTGCTACGTCGGCAACCAGAACCTGGACGCGCTCACGGGCTTCGTGGTGGCTCCCCTCTTCACCTACCTGGTGATCGGGACCCTGTTCATCGCCGCAGGCTTGGTGGCCTTGTTCAAAATCCGATCCAATCTCCAAAAGGATGGGACGAAAACGGACAAGCTGGAAAGGCTGATGGTCAAAATCGGAGTCTTCTCGGTGTTGTATACGGTGCCGGCCACGTGCGTGATTGCTTGCTATTTCTACGAGATCTCCAATTGGACGCTCTTCCTCTATTCGGCCGATGATTCAAACATGGCGGTGGAGATGCTGAAAATCTTTATGTCTTTGTTGGTGGGGATCACTTCTGGCATGTGGATCTGGTCCGCGAAGACGCTGCACACGTGGCAGAAGTGCTCCAACAGGCTGGTGAACTCGGGGAAGGTAAAACGAGAGAAGAGGGGAGATGGTTGGATAAAGCCTGGGAAAGGAAACGAAACTGTAGTGTAAACAGAGCCAACGTGCGGAGCCCCCCAAGGGGGAGATGCTCGCACGCTGGTAGAGACGCGGTGCCCCCTCCCCCAGTTTTATGCAATAACCCCATTTGAACACGGCTCGTATGTACGAGTAAGCAACACATGTCAAAAAACAAACAGCCCCAGACACATCACCAGAACAGCATTTCTGCTGGCCAGCAGTGGCGTTCTCCCAAACAGAAAGGCCAGCAGAGGCTTTCAAAGCTGTGAAAAATCAGACCCCCTGATCACTTTAGCAGGCTGCAGCCTGGAGTCCTGGAGTCCTGGACAGACCTTGCAGCTTTAGTGGCCCCTGCTCGGTCACAGCTTATCAGAGCTGTGGCTCGTAACTGGCAGGGAGAAAGGTTAACTTTTTCTTAAACCCTTTAAAATTTGGAATACTAACTGGGTCTTTCCAATAGTTAACCCAAACCAATAAACACTGGAAATGTTGAGTTCAGAGAAATGTTACAAGGGTTTTCCAGTTTGGTTTTCTTGAAGGTGTTTACAGCATTAACTTAAACATTTTCCATGGTGCCCAGTTGGCTTCTCAGAGCTGTGCCAGTCACACCCCCAGTGGTGATGTAAAAATACTTTATTGTCTTGGTCATGAAATAGAATTGTTTGGGCAAAGCATAAAAAGCACACAGAGGGGTCCAGTGGATTAAAAAACAAAACAAAACAAAACAAAACAGAGAAACCTAATGTCAGTATCTCCTTGTGTTCCAGGATGTTACTCTCCCACTCCTTTTGCACCTCACATTCTGCATTAATGACTTAAAAGCATATCTTTATGCTAATTAAAAAAAATTACAACATGACCAAGGGTTTGGGGGATGGGGAATCGAGGGTGATTCACTTTCTGACAATCACTTAATTCAGAGAAAAACGAGATTTACCCAGTCTACTTACCTTACACACCCCAGAGACCCATTGCATTGAGCAATTAAGACTTAATATATTTCACTTTGTGTGATTGCATCTCTGCAGACGCCAGTCTGGAAGGACTAAAATGTTAAGTTTCTTGGCAACTTTGTGTTCACACAGATTAACTGTGTAATTTGTGTGTGTCAATTACAATTAAGAGCACATTCTCCGACCATGACATAGTCCCCGGCCTGACTTTAAGCTATGGTCAGCTTGCATTCTCAGAATGATAGTGCGTTTGTTTTGTTTTTTTTTTTTTTTTGGATTTTTTTTTTTTTAATGTAAGAATGTTATCAGAGAGTCTGGTCTCCTCCATTCAACAATGGAGACATTTTCCTTTCTGTAAAGGGATCTAAGGCTAGCAAATCCAACTCCTCGGTGCACAATTGTTTCCTAGTAATTGGCTGGCCATGGCTCTTGCTGGCTCCCTCAGAGGCAGCGTGGTCTGTAGTATTTATATGGTGCTTAATGAATCTCCCGACTTCCAGCAAGGACCTTGTTTGGTTAGCAGGGGACATAGTGTAAACCATATAAACGTGCTGAGTGCTGAGAAATCACAGGTCTTAATTGCCCCATTGTTGACCAGCCCCATGCTTTGGACTGTTGGAAAGCTTGCTTCACACGGAAAGAGAACCCTTCAGAAGATTCTGAAAAATAGCAGTTCTTTTGAAAATTTAGCTAAGTCCTAAGCATTAACCTGCCTAAAGCCTTCTAGGCTTTTAGTCTGTAGCACATGCAATGTTTGCCCTTACTGGGCGTACTTTTGTTCCTTTCCTTCCAATTCATAATCAGCCTTAGATTCAACTCTCACTTAGCAATGGCACATAATTCATTCATTTAATTTTTTTTTTTTTTAACAAACTGTGTTCTTCAGCTAGGAAAGCCCTGGCCCCTTTTGTGCAGAAATGTACCGAGAGTCTCAGCATCCCAAAGAAGTGGCCAGATTTTGGTGATAAGCTTCTGCTTTTATTGCTTGCTTCTGTCAAAGATGGAACAGTTTCCATGGTCAGGAGTAGGAGCCTGAGGAAGGATCCCTGGAAAGGCTGGCGTGAATCAGTTCAGCTAAATTAGAGATTATTGCATGTGGAATATAAACGCTGAACTCCCTGATCTGCACACAAGAGAGTTCCCATAAATGTCCAGGGCCACCACATTCTAGCACAGGGGCAGATTCTGCCCTTACTCACGCTCTACCCTAGCGCCTGGGGAGTTGTGCATCCAATCTGGCCCAGGGAAAGGAGGGAGAAGGACTTCACCAAGGATTAATATGGATGCCTGGCTGCTAAGAGTTTGGGATTTTCTAACTCTTTGAATCCTAACATTTCAGAGATCTTGTGACTGGGGCAGTCTAATCCAGTAGGAGAGAACACTTGAGTGGGGAAGTCAGGAGACCAGCTTTCACATGCTGGCGTGTGGGTCATTTGCGAGGTGCTGACATGTCACACTGCTCAAGTCTCTTGCCTTCTAAGGTAAAAAAGTCCACAATCAGTAGCGGTCACCTCTGCTAGCTGAGTTGAAACTCTGACCACAGAGATGCCAAGTTACCCTCCTGCTATCTTCCAAATGAATGATGTATTTAGGCCTGAGAGCAGGAGTTCTTAACCTATTTGGTGGCATGAACCCATCTCTCTGACGGCAGTCTGGGGAAGCCTTTGGACTCCTTCTCAGAATAATTATTTTAAATGCAAAATAAAACAGACATAAGATTACAAAGAAACAAATTATACTGCAATATAATTATTAAAATAAATTCTCTTAAATTTACAGGCTCCAGATTAAGAACTCCCGCCTTAGGCAGAGAGATTTTAGAAGGATGATGTGTGCATCTGTTTTCTGCTGTAAGTTGGCTCTTTGCTATAGCCAGCCAGTCTGTAACTCTATCCCATTTCATATCTGAACCCCCAAAATGCCTACCGTGTGCAAAACTTTTGACAAAAGGGGTACACATTATTTTTTTATTCCACTGCTATGGGTTTTCACCACAGGATGACTTACTGTTGGTATCTTTAGGTCTATTGAGCTGCTTTGTGCATCTTGCAAGGCAGAGTGGAGACTCCCTGAAAGCCCTTCTTTCTGTTCCATGGGTTTTCGGTCCAGTAAGGCCAGTGGAGTTTTGTGGGTCCTTCCACTCCTAGCACTCACTCTCACCACCCCCTGAGTGATTTTGTTTTTTAAGGTTACTCCCTGATGAAGCAGCATGGGCATGGTAGGGGGGAAGCAGCAACAACTCTGCAGGGAATTCTTATGCAAACAGCCTTCCTCTGCAAAGCTGAGATCCATCTCTGCTGGTTTCAGGAAGGCCAGGTATCCTGTCCCCCACTTTTCAATTAAATTAAGCATCTACAGGGGAGATAGAAAGTTTGGATAAGGCATGGCCCCTGGCCTCTGCTGGGGGGAGAAGACAAATCCAGATGGCTTTAATATACAGTATTACATGGTAAATGCATCAGACAATTGCAAACAAAGTACTTTGTGAGTACAGGACTGAGGGGGAAGGTAATTCTATTGGCAGGCAATTCCATTTCTTTTCCTCCGTACTGGGACTCATTGTGGCTTATCTTGGTTAATGCTGGGGCAGCATCTTGCCTGGCAAAAAGCCAAGGCTGCTTTTCTTCCTCTGGAATTTGGGAGAAGTTGTCATCTGTCACTTCTGGGAAGACTCTTTGGCAGCTGGAGAATTTAGCTATACAAACCAAAGCATCTCTGTTCACTTTCAGTTGGGAATCTTCTCTAAACCATTGAACTAGGCTATGTTCAAATCTTTGCTGTACTTCTTCCCTTCCCTCTTAGACCAAGATTAATTTCAGGGTAGAAAGAAATGAATTACTGTGGAGTCTGGGCAAGCAAGGTGGTCTGACCGACTTTGATTCATATGCTTTTCCTCTAATGCTCTGGCATTTCTATCCTCTTGCACTGCTGCTGGGTTAGCAGCTTGCTCAGGTGTCCTAGAACTGGCCAAAGGTCAGGGGTGGGAGCTCTCTTTTCACGAGTTGCCTTCCTTCTTCCTATGATTGTCCCATACAATAGAGATCTAGATTTCAATTTGAAAGGGAACTTTAGAGGCCATGGAGTCCAATCCTTCATTACACAGATGTAGGAAGTGAGGCACAGAGGTTAAGTAATTTGTCTAAAATCAGGTAAAAGTGTCTAAGGCAGGATTTTAATCTCAATCTTCTGGACTCTGAGTCTAGTGACCTATTTGGTACTCATGGCGTCCAAAACCTGAGAAATGGAAACTAATATTTCTGTAAAGTAGAAGAGTCAGGAAGTCCAGAGCTGGAAGACTGAGGCATGAGTCAAGAGGAGTCTTAACTAACATTAGCATATATATATATATATATATATACATATACACTGTATGTATGCTATAGGAACTATGGAGTGCTGGAGTTGGAGTCAAGAAAATCTGAGATCAGATCCTGTCTTGGATATAAGTTGTTTGACTGTAATAAAGTCACTTAACCTTATGAGCCTCAATTTCTTCATCTGCAAAATGGAAATAATACCTTTAATGCCCACTTCGTGAGGTTTAAACGATATATAATACATGTAAAGTGCTTACAAATTTTAAAGCCCTACATAAATACCTGCTATTCTTATTTTGTGTTATAGCAGGAATGTTAGAGGACTTTCGATATAAATACTCATGCTTCATTATGTCTTGGCAAATTCTTTATTGTCTTTATTGTATTTGAGCCCAGACTCCTATCTTGGGTTTGTGTCTTGCCTAAGAAAGGGGGGCTATGCTATCCCTTCCTTAGACATAAGGTAGGGATTTTCTACAGTTGCTAAGAAAATCCTTTACTTGACCAAGGAGTGAATATACTACCCATTTTAAAAGCAGTAGCATTTATTTGATTTCACTAGAATATTCTCTCAGCCAATCTACTTCCTTCTAGCCACTTGGGTAACAATGCACACCATATGAATTAGGCCCTTGAAAGTGACATTGCCACAAAAGTCTTGCTATAATGTCTTTTTTTTTTTTAAGGTAAGACTAACTGGTCCTGACAGCAGTGGCTTGGGCCCCTTTCAGGTTTCTCTTTTCTTTTTTCTTACTTAATCAGAAGAGTTTGCAATCTTGATTCAAGGTAGGCCCTGAATGGAGAGTCTTGGCTCAAACGGATTCATTTCCATTATGCTTTTTCCATGGTTTTCTTCAGTGTTCAAAATCACCACCATCATTCAAGGTGTCTTTTAGGTAAGCTAGTACTTTGGTTTTCTTCATTGCTCGATTTGTCTGTCCCCTGTCTGCTTTGAAGAAGAGAAGTTCTGGTCAATGAAGGTTGACCTCCATTTTTGTTTTTAGGTGGTCTTTGTTTCAGAAATGTTTTCATTCCTGCCTTGTTGATGATATTCTATTGCTTGACCGTAAAGGCTATGAAGGTTAAGATCATGCCTTCTTTAGCACCTTTCATCAGATTCCTATAAATGGAAGGTGCTTTCTCATTTCATATTTGTTGAGTAAAAGAATGATTGACTCAGTTATTGTGCCTAGGTGTAGGTAAGTTACTTAAACCACTCAATGCCAGAGTTTCTACCTGTGGTATTTCCTGGCTCCTCCCTACCTCACAGGTATGTTGTGAGTGAGGTCCCAGAACTGAAAAGTCCCTTGAGCTCCTTTGAAGAAAGGTGCGGTGAATATAGACTGCCTTTAGAAGAGGGAACAGTGAAATATGACTAGCCTTACTACAGATGACATTGCAGCCAAAAGCCAGACAGCTCTTGTCTTCCTGCTCCCCACCCCATAGCCAGCCATCTTGAGGCCAATCTGTGAAGGTTCTGAGATGTTTGATATAGAGGTACCAGGATGATAGTCTATTAAACATGTCCTGAATGAATTTCTGAACTTCAAAGACAATGGACACTGATATTTTTTAGGATGTACAAAAGCATATCTGCATTGATGTATGTACTGTAAATTTCTAATTTATCACTGTACAAAAGAAACTTTGCTATTTAATTTTGTATTAAAGGAAAATAAAGTTTTGTTTATTAGCTTTTGTGTGAATAACATCTTTATTGCTGTCTTGTTTATTCAGTACCTATATTTCCCAACATATGTTCACTCTCCTCATCCCTATCCCAGATTTCAACAAAATCTAATGAAACATAATCAAGTCTGACATATGTAGTGTTCTACACCTATAGTAGAAAGAAGGAAGAAAGTACATTCTCAGACCTCTTTAGGATCAGATTTGGTTATCATAATATCACAGTATTTAGTTTCATTTGTTGTTGCAATCCTTTTGTATATTGTTTTCTGGCCCAGCTTACTTCACTTTACCTGTTTATGTATGTCTTCCTACACTTCTTTGTATTTGTCATATGTCATCATTGTTTCTTTCACAGCCATATTTTATTACATTCATGTTTTGGGCAGCTAAGTGGTACAGTGGATAGAGTTCTGGGCCTGGAGTCAAGAAGACTTATCTCCCTGAGTTCAGATCTGGCCTCAAGCACTTACTATCTATGTGACCCTGGGCGAGTCACTTAACTATTTGCCTCTGACTCTATCTGTTTAACGAGCTAGAGAAGAAAATGGAAACCCACTCTAGCATCTTTGTCAAGAAAACACCAAATGGGGTCATGAAGAGTTGGATGCCACTAAAATGATTAAACAAAACCTATAACTTGCTTAATTATTAATTAGGAATATCTTAAAACTTCCTTTTATTAGTGAGCATCCAGTAACCAATAGCAAAAAATAGTGGCCATTTGTAATGCTTCAAAGATCAGTGACTTTTCCAGTGTGAGTATTCTCTTTCTCTTTATCTTGGAAACTTTGCTAGAGACAGAAAAGTGATTCTGTGAGCCTTTGCTCAGCTAAGCTGATTCCCAAATGGCAAATAATTTAGCCTGTTACTCAGACCCCTACAGTAAGGAGGAAAAATTGTGGTTGGACTGAATTTTTAAGAGTTTTGGATGCCAGGAATTGATTATGCAATTCCAAATTAAAGACCCACTCAGGAAGAGAGAAAGTAGGGAAATTGAGAGAGGAGAGAGACAGACAGAGACAGACAGAGACAGAGACACTCTGGCCTGGTCCAAAGGTCGGAACCAGGCAGGGCTTCAGAGGCTCCAGCAAAGTGGGCCACAGAGGTTAATTAAATAAGGCTTCTAGCCACAAGGCCTCCTCCAAGATGAGAGGTCTCTTCAGAGGTTAGTCCCTCCAGAAAAGCCAAAGAAAGGGAGTCAGCCTTTTATTCACCCACATGACAATCCAAAAGGAAGCAGTCTGAGGTCTCAAGTCTGAGCTCCTCCAAGACCAAGTCCAAAGGGCAAAATCTCCCTCACAGGAAGTTATCACCATATTTAAAAGATAGTTCTTTGGTCACTTCCTGCATCCGCTCTCCAGTTCTATGTGGACAAATAGCAGCTTCAACCTCGCTTCAGACTACCCAGGGGGCAGTCAGTTGTTTTTGATTTGTCACTCACTAGCACATGTGGGTCATAGACCTTCCCCCTCGGCACTTAATTCTAAGTGGGGTGGGGTGAGTGCATTCCTAGTGGTTAAAGTCTAAAGAATAAATAGGGGGGAGCTAATTCCATCTTCACTCTACTCAAAGGTCCAACTTGTCAGGACATTTGAGACTTTGAACTCTGCCAGAGAAGCATTGTGATTTGGGGATAATGTGCTAGTATTGCCTAGCAATGGGAAGAATTGAGTTTGAATCTACCAGTGATGTGCTAATTGGGTGATCATGGACAAGCCACTTCTATCTCAGTTTCCTCATTGGTGAAAATAGTGACAAAATAAAATCTTGACATTCTCTTACAGCTCTGACATTGTGTAAGGCAGGCTAAACTTAAACTACTAGTCAGTCCCTGTTTTCCCATTAAAGTCTAATTCCAAAGAAGGGATACATGATAGCTGACATTTCCAAAGCCCCTCAAAATATACAAAATGCTTTACTTGCATCATCCTTTTTGAGCCTCACAACAATCCCCCACTGGGAAGATAGTATGGATATTATTCTCTTCATCTTAAAATAAGATTGACGTTCCCAAGATCATCCAGCTAGCTAATTGCAAGACAGGATTATGTTTTCTGGCTTCTAGTCCTTTGCTACACCAAAGCTTTGAGTTGCTTCTTGTGAAAGCTAAAGCTATTTTCTCCTCTGGGATTGGGTCAGCTGACCCCTGTAGTTCAAGGTCAGAAGAATTTATGGCTTCTGTGGTCATCACTATTACTTAACTGGCTTTGGAGTCCTGGGAGACTTCATTGCAGTTCCCAAGCAGCCCTTCCCAAGCTGATTGACTCCAGGACACTACCCTCTGGGATTTTTAGTCCTCATGATCATCTGTGCACCTTCCATGTCCCAGAGTCTTAAAAAAGAAAAATTTGTCCCTTCATTTTCCATATAATTTCAAAAAAAATTTCTGCATTGTTTTTATTTCAGCTGTACAAGTTCTGCTGTACATATATTTGTTGTCCAAAAGGGTAGGAAATCACAGCAACAAGATCTGAAAATTGCTACCTTGATGAATTGGGGCTTTAGGATCTTTTATCTACCATATCCTAAAAAGACAGACTACTAGCAGTGAGGGATATGATTAAGGATGACATTAGTCGGTGTCTTTGTATCTATATTTATGTCTATAGCTATGGATTGAAGGCATGGAGAATCATAAAGCCATAGGATTTTGTAGTTGGGAGGGATCTTTGTGTTCTTCCATTTGAAACCTATGTGACTTTGGACATGTCTCTAAAACTCTTTAACTTTCAGTTTGCTCATCTTTTAAAGGAGCCGGTTGGGCAGCTGGGTAGCTCAGTGGATTGAGAGCCAGGCCTTGAGACAATCCGGCCTCAGACACTTCTCAGCTGTGTGACCCTGGGCAAGTCACTTGACCCCCATTGCCTACCCTTACCAATCTTCCACCTATAAGTCAATACACAGAAGTTAAGGGTTTAAAAAAAATAATAAAATAAAGGAGCCGGCTGAAGTATTATTATTATTATTAATAATGATGCTATTATTTACATATTAACAACATAGCATTATTAATATAATTACATATTTTATATTACATAATATCATATATGGCCAGCTTTGTAAAGCACTTTACAAACTTCTCATTTTATCCTCATAACAGCTGGGAGAGGTAGGCGCCTCATTCAGTAGTTGAGGAAACTGAGGCAACAGAAGTTAAAATGACTTACTCAGGGTCACACAGCTAGTGTCTGAAGCTGGATTTGGCCCGAGTTTTCTTAACTCCAGGTTCGATGTTCTACTGCACTACTTATCTAGTTAGGTCTAAAACTTGGTCTTAAAACTCATTGATTTTATAAAAAAGTATTAAGGAATTCTCCTCCCTTCCAGAACGTTTGGTTATATCTACCAACTTTGACTGTATCTAAAATTAAAGCATCTTAATATTATTTTTGAACATAGTTTTAACCTTGTAGACTCCCTGAAAGAGTCAGGAAGGAAGGTCCCTAGACTAGAGTCTGAGAACCCCTGGATTAGACATCTTTTACCTTCCCCATTTACCCACTAAAGAGGCTTTCCTAAAATGTAGGTCTGCTCCTGTCACTCCCTCCTATTCAGTAAACTCCAGTAGCTTCTTATTGCTTCCAGGAGCAAATACAATATGTTCTGTTCCTCAAAGTCCTTCTTAACTTAACTTAGCTCCCTCCTACCTTTCCAATCTTCTTACAGCTTGTTCCCCAACAAATTCTCTTGGAACCAGTGACAATTGCCTCCTGGCTGTTCCATGAACAAGACACACCATATTTCTTGGCTCCTAGCATTTTCTCTGGCTATATTCCATGTCCGGAAACCTTCTGATTCTGACTACAGGTCTCCCAGACTTCCTCTAAGTCCTAACTAAAATCCCACCTGCTACAGAAGCCTTTCCTCACCCCTCTTAATTCCAATGCCTTCCCTGGGTTAATTACTTCCTATCTAGCCTATTAGCAGCTTGCTTTGTATGTATTTGTTTGCCTGTTGTCTCCCACATTACAATGTAAATTCTGGGAAGGCAGGGACTATTTTTTGTCTCTTTTTCAATCCTCAAAATTTAGTACAAGAACCGGTATAGGTACTTAATAAATGTTTATTGAATTGAATTGAATATCCTGTCCCCAGGGGCAGTGGATAGAGCCCTTGGTCTAGAGTCAGGAAGTTGTTTAGTTGTTTCAATTGTGTAGGGACCCCTCCCCCCTCCGTCCCATTTTCGGTTTTCTTGGCCAAGATCCTGAAGTGACCCTGGGTAAGTCTCTTAACTTTGCCTGCCTCTTTATGCTCAACGATAAGATGGAGATAATAATAACACCGATCTCCTAGGTTTGAGGATCGAACGAGACAATAATTGTAAAGCACTTAGTCTTTTGTCTGGCATATAATTCATGCTTAATAAATGCTTGTTTTCTTCCTTTTACCCCTATACTCTTTTACCTAGTGCAGCATCTTTATTTTATAGTGGAGGAAACAAGTCCCAAGAGGTGAAGTGACTTGCTAAAGATAAGCCAGCTAGTTAAGGGTCCACTAAATGGTCGAGTGAGAACTGTTTCAAAATGAAAACTGAACACTACTGTTCACCCAGCACTCACCTACTCACATTTTCTCTATGACTTGAATTTCTTATGCAAATTAATTATGCTTATCTGCAAATGTTATTTAAAAAATTATTATTATGAAATGTTACCTTCCATCCAAGAATTGCTACTATGTATTGATTGGTTCCAATCCATTTTTTAAAAACCCTTAACTTCTGTGTATTGGCTCCTAGGTGGAAGAGTGGTAAGGGTGGGCAATGGGGGTCAAGTGACTTGCCCAGGGTCACACAGCTGGGAAGTGTCTGAGGTCATATTTGAACCCAGGACCTCCCGTCTCTAGGCCTGACTCTCAATCCACTGAGTTACCCAGCTGCCCCACCAATCCACTTTTTAAAAAGCATGGTAAAGAACTTTTTCTAGTTTTTTTTTTTCCATTGAACGATATGCCACTTGGTTCATTTCTTTCTTGTGTAAAGCCCATGAATTGATGACAAAGGTATAGAAGTCAACTGAGTCTGTAATTAATTAAAAAAATAATTTCTAGGGATCTCAGAAGATATCCAGTTTCGTTGGTAGGCACCATAATGTGCCTCCTTATCTTAGAGATAGAAGTAGCCTCAGAGATGATCTGCTTCAACTCCCTGCCCAATGGATGATTCTACTTGACTATAGCCTTGAAAGATTATCCCAGTCTCTGTTTGAAGATCTTCTGTGATGTGAGACTCATTCCCTCCCTAGACAAACAATCTGCTGTTGAACAACTCTAATTGTTAGGAAGCTAATCTTTATATTAAGTCAAAATCAGTTTCGCTGTGGCTTCTACCTCACTGATCCCATTTCTGCAATTTGAAGCTACACTAAGTCTAATTAATTCCTCTCTCATGTGACCACCCTTCAAATGTTTAAAGACAAGTTATCACGAACCCCTTGATGAATGAATGAAAAGCTATTTATAAGAATCTAGAAACAAAAGCAGACATAAAGGCAGATCCTGCCCTCAAGGAGCTTTCATTCTAATAGGGGTAGATAATACCCAGAGAAGAGTAGTGGTCAAAGAGGGCAACTTAGGTCCAGAAAACTTCAGGGATGGAATGGGGCCACTTGGGATTAGATGAACACAACCCTTCCAGGAACAATGGCAGAACCGATTTGTACCAAAGAAAAATGAAGTGTTATTTATTAGCCTGTGTGAATAACGAGATGGAATGGTGGGGCAGGGGGCTTAGAGAAAAGTTTTATATCAGTGAGTTTACTTATGAGCCTCCTGGGATAGTTAGAAAGGGAAAATGAAGCATGGCCTGAAAAGAAGTGGCCCTGGTGAGTGGACCCTTCCTCTAAAGTCCTCCGTTACTTCATCATGGTATGGCGGTGATTCTGGGTTCTCAAAGTAAAAACTCTGGGCAGCTGGGTTTTAAGTACTTGCAATGAACTAGAAATCATCAAAGGACCTGTTGTGTTTGTAGAAGATCCTCACCAGGTTGGTCCAGGGTGGTGAATCCTTTCTAGCCATGGTAGTGCAGAACAATAGCTCTGCTAGGTTTGAGAAGATTTGGGTTCTGAGTCACTGGAGGTTGCATCCCCAAAGACAAAACATTTTGTTCCTCCCATGTTTTTCTGCTCCAGACTTTTTTGATAGTTGATTTTTTAAAAAATCAAGTCAGGTCTCAAATTCTTCAAGATAGTAACTCAAATCACTATGACGGGCAGTCATTTTAGGTCTCCATCACTGGAGAAATCACAGGGAAGACAGAAATTCCACAATAATCCTATACACTGTAACAAAGGTTGAGAGAGATGGTTTTATCTGACCCTTGGCCTGCAGCCTTCCTTTCAGTCCCATATGAGCTCAGGACTTAGGGTAAACACATGGACAAGAATGTGGACTAAGGATTTTTAACATATCTGTTACAAGAATTGCTTTTTCCCCCCTTTTTCCCATTTTAGCTTTCAGATGCAATCATAATTTAAACAATTTAGCTGACTCCTGACAAAATAGGTCAACTCGAGCCCTATATCTTAGGACTTTCCATGAACAGAAATAAACTGTGTTTAGAAGAAGAACTGTGTACAATCCTTAGTTTGGATGCATAACAAAGAATGTTTGCTGATCTGGTGTAACAACAACAAATTTTTAAAAAAAATCATTAGGCATGCATCAGTTTTCTGAGTCTTAAAACTTGTTTTTACCCAAATCATTCTTTATGCCTCTTTTCTGCTTCTTTTAACACTGGTTAAGAGAGATCATATAATATAGTAGAAATAACTTTGGATTGGAGTCAAAGGACATACGGATGTGACTACTTATTAGGTGTGTGCCTTTGGGGGAAGTACTTGGCATCTGCCTATAGTATGCCCATAATAAATACTTGTTGATTGATCTTGAAGGTTCTTTTCTGCTCTGTTATTCTATCAGAGTCATAATTAGGGAATTTCAATTCATGGGGAAAATTCCATTTTGATTGAGATTGGAGAGGGGGAGAAGAGAGTGAAAAATTGTGGAATAATCTTAAAGACTGGCGATTGCTGCTGTTACTGCTGCTCCTTCCTGGACATTCAGAGTGCTGTAAGTCTCTAGGTATATGTATGGCTGGTCCAAACTTTTGGGTGTAACTGCTTTGGTGCTTGAGCTGAGGATGGGTGGAAGGAAGGAAGGGATGATGGGATTGGAGGTGAGGTTGTGGTGGACCAGAGCCAGTCAAGGAGAGGGATGGAGGTAGGCTTCTTCCTATGGCTATCCTCCACTGGCAAGAGTAGAGAGCAAGTTTCCTACTCATCCTCACCCACTGAGATAGCTAAATGGC
The DNA here is from genome assembly GCF_016433145.1 of Gracilinanus agilis. Taxonomy (NCBI): domain Eukaryota; kingdom Metazoa; phylum Chordata; class Mammalia; order Didelphimorphia; family Didelphidae; genus Gracilinanus; species Gracilinanus agilis. The sequence goes on along the minus strand of NC_058132.1, from coordinate 112,468,468 downwards.
TAAGTGAATAGAGTGCTGGCTTTGGCGTCCAGAAGACTTGTGTTCAAATTTGGCCACAGATGCTTATTTGCTATATTTCCTTGGGCAAGTCACTTGACCTTTGCCTCAGTTTTTTCAACTGAAAAATGAGGATAATAGCATCATAATTACCTCCCAATTGTGAGGTATCGAGTGAAATAATGTTTGTAAAGCACTTAGTCTGGCACAGTGCCTGGCACATTGTTGTCATTAAATCATTTTTCACTCTTTGTGACCCCATTTGGGATTTTCTTGGCAAAACTCATTTTACGGATGAGGAAACTGGGGCAAATGGAATTAAGTGGCTTGCCCAGGGTTACACAGTGTCTCAGACCAGATTTGAAATCAGGAAGGTACATTTTCCAGACTCCATGCCTGGAACTTTAACCTCTGTGCCATCTAACTGCCTTACCTGGTACCCCAGTACATGCTTAATAAATGATTATTCCCTTCCTTCCCCATTCTACTTCCATGCTATGGGGAGAAGGGAGCCTGGGGATTTTGCATACCTTCTGATATGGTTAGGGTGCTGCCATCATCATTGGGAGGAAGCAAGGGGCAGTGGAGAGAATGCTGACTTTAGAGTTACAGGGACTTGGGTTTAAACCTTCCTGTTTGCATGACCTTGGACAAGTCATTTAAAGTGGCACCTCATACAATCGAACATAATGGACTTCTTTACTAGCAGTGATGCAAAGATCCAGAGCAAGGCTGAGGGATTTATGAGAAAGAAAACTAGCCACATTCAGAGGAAGAACTGTGGGAAGAGAAACACAGAAGAAAAACAACTGCTTGAACACACGGGCTGATGGGAATATTATTGGGGAGGTAGACACTAAACGATAACTCTAGTCCAACTATCAATAATATGGAATTAGGTCTTAATCAATGATACATGTAAAACTCAGTGGAATTGTGTGTTGGCTAAGAGGGTATAAGGGGGGCTTGGGGGAGGGGGAAAGAACATGAATCATGTAACTATGGGAAAATATTCAAAATAAAAGTAAAGACATTTAAAAAATTAAAAAAAAAATAAAGTGGCACCTCAGTTTTCTCATCTGCAAAATGAGAGTTGAATTAGATTATCTTCCAGGTCTGTCAGCCTATCCACTAGGAGAATGCATTTCCCTCTGAATTTGTTGTATTCTGAGCTCTCCCCACTGACACAGATCTCTTCCATGAATGGGAAGGAAGTATAATGATGAATGTTCAGACTTCCTTTATGTCTGCTGCCTGATTTTCCTTTAGGCCCATTGCCCAATTTTCTGTAAGTATGAATTGATTTCCTTTAGGTCCTGAGAATGTACTTAATTCTCTCTCCCTTTTCCCCTCAGTTTTATTAGTACCATACAGAACTGCAGCCGTGTCAGTATAATGACTGCATAGCCACATCTCACAGATGGGGAAACAGGAATGGTGACTGATGGATTTGGCCACTGCATAGGAAGTAGATGACAGGGTCAGGCCAAGTGTTTTTTTAATTGCCAATGTTCTCTGGAAAAGTGGTGTCACAGTAATATTTCTAGAGACTAAAACTCAAATTTCAAAAATAGCTACCAGGTGCCATTAATGAGATTTGTGACCTTGGGCAAGTCACTTGGCTTTTTAAGTTCTCAGTTTTCTCCTGTGGACGATGATGGGACTAAAATGGATGTTCACTGAATTTCCTTCTCAGTTCTCCAATTTTATGATTCAATATAGTTTCTAATGTTGATGTGCTTCGCAGATGACATTTTTATTTTTTAAACCCTTACTTTCTACCTTAGAATGATGCTGTGGGTTCCAAGGCAGATGAGCAATAAGGGTTAGGCAATTAGGTTTAAAATGGCTTGCTCAGGGTCACAAAACTAGAAAGTGTCTGAGGTCAGGTTTGGGCCCAGAACTTCTGTCCTTAGGCTTGGCACTTTCTCCACTAAGCCACTTAGCTGTCCCTCAGACTACTTATCTTAATTAGTACTTTCTCTTCTCCTTCCTCCTCTCCAGAAACAAAGTCTGAATCCTGGATAAGGATTGGAGAATTTAAAAAAAAAAAAAAAAAGGATAATGAGTACTGGGTCTGTTGGACAAAGCTTTATACTTGGAGTTAGCAGAAATTAGCATTCAAATTCTGATCCTGATAGGATTAATGAATAATTCTAATTCATTAATAATAATACTAGGGTGGCTGCTTGACTCTAGGTTCATTCACTGAATTATTCATGCATTCGTTTGGCTACCTTGATAGTTTACATTGATATGAATACATAAATATTTTTAAAAATTTATATTGAACTTAGTGCTTTTGGACCAATTGTCCAAACTCTTAACTGTCTCTGGGCTGAGAGCTCCCAAAGGTGCTGCTGCTTCTGCACTTATATTCACTTTTAATAAGGTCCCCTATTATTCTCTTAATTGAACTTTAAGCCAGAGAACCACAAAGCTCATCAAAATTGGCTCTCTCTGGGCAATGCAGACAAGCTCAGCAAGCCAGGTTGCTGCATTATCCTTTGAGCTTTTAGCAAACAGACCTTCCTGCAAAGTGGCAGCAAAGTCTCTTTTCCCTTTCAAATCAGAAGTGTCAGCAGGGAGCAATATGTATTTCAGAGAAGATTCAGTTCTTTCACACTTTTCTTTTTCAGTTGAATCCAACTCTTTGTGATTCCATTTGACATTTCCTTGGCAGAGATATTGGAGTGGTTTTCATTTCCTTCTCCTGCTCATTTGACAGATGAGGAAACTGAGACCAACACAGTTAAGTGACTTGCCCAGGATCACAGTGCTAGTAAGTGTCTGAGGCCGAATTTAAACTCATGAAGATAATGATTCCAAACATGGTGCTCACTGAAACATCTAGCTGTCTTTCAAACTCTAGCTGATGCTGAAGATCAGTAGCTGACTCTGAGGCTCTTGTCCAATGGGGTTTAGAATGCTCTTTAATTAGAAATCATCTATCTGAGTCCTTTTTACTAAGCTGTCTGTCACTTTTTCACCTAGTTCCAACAGAACTCGCCTTTTACCCTTTACTATTTCTGCAATCTGCAGCAGCAAGGTTCTTTCATCATTGCTCTCCATTTTTAGGCTCTTAAAGCAAACTGATAAAAACTCATTGACTCTCCCCTATGAAATCACCATCTTTATTTAATCATCCTACCATCTTCATACAGATGAGTTTTACCTTTTTAAATCTTTAAATGGTCTCATGCAAATGAGCCAAAAGATCATAATGCTTAGAGACTCCAAACAATTCTGTAGTCTTCAAAAAGGTTCAAGCTGGGAGTCTGTACCTTTGACAGTTGCATTTCTTCAAACCTGATTTTTATCAGTTTGATAGAAGGGAGAGATAGAGAGAGTCTATGAAGTAAGACTTTCTTCTAGCTCTCCCCTCCCGCTGAATATACACTGGGAGACTTTGAGAGGGTGTCACCCTGAAACTGGGTGATCTGGATGGTCATGCCACCCCACAGGAGTTGGGGACAAGGCTTCCCTATAAGATGAGGTATGTGGTACCCCAATCCGATTCTGAATGAGGGCGGGATTCACACAAGCCTCCCCCGAGGTCAGTAAACTTTACAGCAGGTGGTCTGGCTTCAAGATTCAGGCAGCCAGACCAAGCTGTGTTTCCTCTCTCCCTTGTTGTCTCTCAGGCACTCTGGAACACTATCTGACTAATGAATGGCTTTTATTATTCGCACACATTTATTATTCAGGGATTGGAGAAAAGAGTGAAGGGCAGAGGGATTTTTGGGGTGCTCTCTTCTCTATTTCTGTGGGGTCTCTCACTCAGGAGGGAAACTTTGGAGTTCCCACTCCCAAGCTTCTTCTCCCGCCCCTTCTCCTTCTATTTCTATTTCTAGTTTTCTGTTTTTATCCTTCTCTATAATTGTAAGTTTTGACTGAAAAGAGGTCTCTCAGCAAGGTTGGGTAATGGGTGAAGGAGACTAAGAGATCTCTCCCAAAATGGAGTCCAAAAACTTAGCTGTCTTGATGGTTAAAGTCTTTGTTTCTTTCTTTGCTTCTTTCTTTGCTTCTTTCTTTGTTTCTTTCTTCCTACCTTCCTTCCTTTCTTTCTTTCTTTCTTTCTTTCTTTCTTTCTTTCTTTCTTTCTTTCTTTCTTTCTTTCTTTCTTTCTTTCTTTCTTTCTTTCTTTCTTTCTTTTTTAATAAACCCTTACCTTTTGTCTTGGAGTCAATGTGTATTGACAATTGTCAATTGTATTGACAATATGATACTGTGTATTGGCTCCAAGGCAGAAGAGTGGTAAGGGTAGGCAGTGAGGGGTCAAGTGACTTGCCCAAGGTCACACAGCTGGGAAATGTCTGAGGTCAGATTTGAACCTAGGACTTCCTGTCTCTAGGCCTGGCTCTCAATCCACTGAGTCACCCAGCTGTTCCCAAGATGGTTGAAGTCTTGATGAGTGAGATGTGAAGGAATGGCTGATCAGGGAATCAGAGTTTCAGTGTCCAAAGAAAGATCCTCAGGAAGCCCTCAGGACTGGATCCGAGCTGGGATGTTCTCCTCTTTTCTCTCTCAGACCTCCACAGGAAGAACCTCTTCTCCTCCTTCCTCCTCAAGAGAATTTCTCAGAATTCTCTCTGGTGTCAACTGTTACCAATTGTCAGTCTCTGGCTCCATTCATCCCATCCCTCTTGCACAAATCCCATCCTTACAATTGTTTATGTATAAAAGAAGCATTATCTCACATCTTTTGCAAGGTCATTTGAACCTTTGTTTTAATGCTCATACCCTATCTGAAAACAGTGTTTCTTTATACATAAGTTAAAAAATATAATTAATTAATTTAAAAATATTTTTCCATGCTTACATGATTCACATTCTCTCCATCCTCTCTTCCCTCCCCATTCCTAGATCTGACAAGCAATTTCACTGTACATAAATTTTTATAAGATTTTATAAGATTTATAAGTTCTTTTCCTATTCCTTGCAGGCATCAAACTATTCACTTATGAAAGAGCCAACAACTTACATCCTTTTTATAATTGATGTGTTTTTTTTCTATTTTCAAAAGTTAGGATTTTTTTCCCTCTTTTACACCAAATTGCTTTATATGAAACAATAGTACACTAAGGGGGCAAAATGTAAAACTGTAAAACTTTTGTGCAGTACAGGTTTTTTATTATTAAAAAGGTATTTTATTTTACCAATTCTATATAATAATAATTCTCCACATAAGTTTTCCAAAATCATATGATCCATATTGCCTTCTACCTTCCCTTCCCTATCCCCTCTCAGAGCTGGCAAGCAATTTAATCCAGGTCATACATATATTATCATGCAAAACACATTTCCATATTGTTCATGTTCATGAGAATAATCATACAAAACCAAAACCCCCAAATAAAAACCCAAATAAACTAAAGTAAAAAATCATATACTTTGATCTGTGTTCCAACTCCAACAGTTCTTTCTCTGGAAGTGGATATCATTCTTTTTCATGAGTCCCTCAGAATTGTCCTGGAACACTGTATTGCTGAGAATATCCAAGTCTATCACAATTGATAATTCCACAATATTTCTTTTACTGTGTATAGTGTTCTTCTGATTCTGCTTATTTCACTCTGTATCAGTTCATGTAGGTCCTTCAAGCTCTTTCTGAAATCACCCTGTTCATCATTCCTTACAGCACAAGAGTATTCATCACCAGCACATACCACAATTTGTTCAGCTGTTCCCCAATTGATGGGCATGCCTTCAGTTTCCATTTCATTGCCACCATAAAAAGAGCTGTTATAAATATTTTCTGAAACAAGTAGGTTTGCCCCCCACTCCCCTTTTTAATCTCTTTGGGACACAGACTCAGTAGTGGTATTGCTGGATCAAAAGATATGTTTGTTTTATAGCCCTTTAGGCATAAATCCAAATTGCCCTCCAGAATGGTTGGATAAGTTCACAACTTCACCAACAATTAATTAGTGTCCCAATTTTGCCACATCCCCTCCAACATTTATCACTTTCCTTTACTGTCATATTGGTCAATCTGATAGGAATAAGGCAGTACCTCAAAGTTATTTTAATTTGCACTTCTATAATCAAGAATGATTTAGAACATGTTTTCATATGATTATTGATAACTTTGATTTTTTTCATCTGTAAACTACTTATTCATATCCTTTGACCATTTGTCAATTGGGGAATGACTTGTATTCTTATAAACTTGACTTAGTTCTCTATATGTTTGAGAAATGAGACCTTTATCAGAGAAATTTTTTTATAACATTTTCCCCCAGTTTATTTCCCTTCTAATCTTGGTTGCATTGGTTTTGTTTGTACAAAAACTTTTAAATTTAATATAGTTAAAATTATTCCTTTTATACAACTTGTAATGTTCTCTATCTTTTATTTGGTCATAAATTCTTCCCTTCTTTATAGATCTGAGAGGTAAACTATTCTGTGTTCCCCTAACTTACTTACAGTATCACCCTTTATGTATAAATCATATGTCTATTTTTACATTATCTTGGTATAGGGTATGAGATATTGGCCTATACCTAGTTTTTGTCATATTGTTTTCTGGTTTTCCATTTTTTGTCAAATAGTGAGTTCTTATCCCAAAAGCTAGGATCTTTGGGCTTATCAAACATTAGACTGCTAATGTCATTTAACTCAAATCTATTCCATTTATCCAACATTCTATTTCTTAGTCAGTCCCAGATTATTGGATGATTACTTCTTTATTTGATGATTATTGCTTTACAATTTGAGATCTGGTACTGCTAGGCCACCATGCTTCACATTTTTTTTTTCCATAAATTACCTTGATATTCTTGATTTTTTGGTTCTTCCAGATGAATTTTGTTATTATTTTTTCTTTTTCTATAAAATAGTTTTTTGGTAGTTCAATTGGGATGGCACTGAATAAAAGAATTATTTTAAGTAGAATTATCATTTTTATTATATTAGGTTGGCCTACCTGTGAGAAATTAATTGTTTTCCAGTTGTTTAGATCCAACTTGATTTGTGAGAAAAACGTTTTATAGTTGTATTCATATAATGTTTGTGTTTGTCTTGACAAATAGAATCCCAAGTATCTTATATTGTCTAGAAATACTTTAAATAGAATTTCTCTTTCTATCTCTTGCTGCTGGATTTTGTTGGTAATATATAGAAATGCTGGTGACTTTATGTGGGTTTATTTTGTATCATGCAACTTTGCTAAAGTTATTAGTTATTTCAACTAATTTTTTTAGTTAACTCTCTAGGATTCCCTAAGTATACCATCATATCATCTGCAAAGAATGATAGTTTAGTTTCCTCATTCCTTTAACTTCTTTTTATTCTCTTATTGCTAAAACTAACATTTCTGGTACAATATTAAGTAATAGTGGTGATAATAGGCATCCTTACTTTACCCTTGATCTTATTCAGAAAGCTTCTAACTTATCCCCACTGCAGATGATACTTGCTGATGATTTTAAATAGATACTAATTATTTTAAGGAAAGGTCTTGTTGTTCCTATGCTCTCTAGTATTTTTTTAATAGGAATGGGTGTTATATTTTGTAGTAGTCTTTTTCTGCATCTGTTGAGTCTTTTTGTGTATTTTTGTAGAAGTCATTTTCTGCATATGTGATTTTTGTTAGTTTGGTTATTGATAAGATCAGTTATGCTGATAGTTTTCCAAATATTAAATCAGCCTTGCATTACTGGTATACATTCCGCCTGGTCATAGTGAATAATCCTTGTTATATATTGCTGTAGTCTCTTTGCTAGTGTCTCATTTAAAATTTTTACATTGATATTCATTAAGAAAATTTATCTGTAATTTTCTTTGTTTTTGCTCTTCCTGACTTAGGTATCAGCACCATATTTGTGTCATAAAAATAATTTGGTAGAATTCCTTCTTTGCCCATTTTTTCACATAGTTTATATAGTATTGGGATTAATTGTTCTTTAAGTATTTAATAGAATTCACTTGAGAATCCATCTGGCCTTAGAGATTTTTTCTTAAGGAGTTCCTTTGATGGCTTGTTCAATTTCTTTTTCTCAGATGGGATTATTTAAGTATTCTATTTCCTCTTTTGTTAATCTGGGCAATATATATTTTTGAAAATATTTATCCATTTCACCTAGATTGTCAGATTTATTGTCATGTAATTGGGCAAAATATCTCCTAATGATTTCTTTAATTTCTTCTTCATTGGTGGTAAATTTCCCCTTTCCATTTTTGATACTGGTAATTTGATTTTCTTCTTTCTTTTTTTAAAATCAAATTATCCAATCTATTTTGTTGGGTTTTTCATAACACCAACTCCTAGTACTATTTATTAGTTCAATAGTTCTTTTGCTTTCAGTTTTATTAATTTCTCCTTTACAGGTTGTTTTCAAAACACATATATATATGGTTTTGCATGACTGTACATATATGACCTATATCAAATTGCCTGCCTTCTCAGTGAGGGGGGTGGGGAAGGGAGGAAGAGAATTTGGAACTAACACTTTAAAAGAATGTTAAAAAATTGTTTTTATGTATAAATGGAAAATAAAATATTTAATTAAAACATGTATATTAAATTGAACATCATAATAACAAAATTGCCCTGTTTGTTTTGTCCTTTTCTGAAATTCTTTTCTTTTATTTTACAAATAAGGTGACACCCAGAGAAATTAGGTAAGAAGCCGAGTTGAGTGAAAAAAGCCCTGAATCTAGCACTTCTGGTTGCTAGGAATACAAAGAAGAAAAAAAGACAGTCTCAGCCTTTGAGTAGTGTATAATCCAACAGAGGGAGAATAAGATAAAAGGTACAAATGATTTTGATACAACAGAGAATATTATAAGAGAATCAACTGATCAGGTTTTGAATTTTGGTGACTGATATTTTCTGTATCACGGGCATGCCTGTGAACTTTGTCTTCTTTGTAAAATGGAGCACAACTAGGTGGAATAATAGAGTGCCCAACCTGGAGTGAGGAAGACTCATTTTCCTGAGTTCAAATCTGCCCTCAGATTCTCATTTTCTTTGTTTTTGTTCTTCCTGGCTGTTATTGGCACCATATTTGCATCATAAAAATAATTTGGTAGAATTCCTTCTTTGCCCATTTTTTCACATAGTTTATACAGTATTGGGATTAATTGTTCTTTAAGTATTTAATAGAATTCACTTGTGAATCCATCTGTCCTTCTCATTAGCTGTGTGACCCTGGATAAGTCACTTATTTCTGTTTGCCCCATTTTCCTCCTCTGTAAAATGATCTGGAGAAGGAAATGGCAAAACACTCCAGTATCTTTGCCAAGAAATCCCCAAATGGGGTTAACAAAGAGTCAGACAGGACCGAATAACAACAAAATGTGGGGAGGATAATCTTTGCACAATCTACTTTGCATGGTGGTTGTAAAGAAAGTTCTCTTGAAGCCTTAAAGTACTGTATCAACATCTTTTGTTTTTATTGTCCCAGGTCCCAAAGCTTGTGAGGAATAAAGCCAGGACTCTGATTCCCTCTACCGAGTTGGGTCTCTTGGTTCCTTATTCAGGGCTCATTGCATTTATTATTTTTTGTTACTTTACAAACAATCCATTCAGTGCCAAGTAGAGTGAATTTTACCTTTTTTGCAATGATTCAGAAGCACCTCTGCTGGGGGCTCTTTTACAACGAGGCAAATCCCATGGACAGCTTAGATTCCTTGAGAGATGCATCAATAAAAATCACTTAGTTCAATCATGCTGCCAATATCAACCTTAAAGGGGGCCCAAGACACAAATTAATTGGCTCCCCAATGTCATCCACCAGTGTCATTATTGTAATTTATAATGTCTATGACAAGAATACATTTTGGGATTGCATAGATTCTAGATCAATGGAAGTTGGGGGAGACAAAGGTTCATTCGTTTATTGGAGTATTCCCAATATAAATCAGTTTTTACAATTCCCTTCTCCCTGGTCTATCAAGTCAAGGGATACCTGATAGCCATACCCTCAGCCCTCTGCACGTATAAATGATAACTTAGTTTGCGTGGAGTCCAGCCACAGATTGCTCCATTGAGCAAGCAATGACCCCCAGAGCTATTGGGTTTCCCTTGGTTGGTGACTCAACCTTCTAGTCTGTAGGTCAGAATGGCACCATTTGTCTGTGCTCAGAGGTGACAGGGTCCTGGGGGAAAGGATTAGTTTTTAGTTGTTTATCTAGCACTGAGAAACCACAACAGCTCTTGCCAGACTCAGAATTTCCGATCAAGACATGCCTCCGAGAATAGCTGATTCAAATTCCATAGTAAGGATCTTATTTTAGTTCAGACTTAATCCTTGTTCTATCTTCCATCCAGTTTTTATTTCTTGACACAGTTTACTTGTTAGCTATTGTAATCAGGACAAGGCTCCAGTGGATGACTAAATGGATGCAAACCTTTGCCTTTCTCCACTCTTTCTCCCTTGAAATCTGGAGTTCTATACAAGAGGTTGTATTAGTGGGAGTACCGTTTCCAAATTTTTTTTCCTTTAGGAAAAAAAAAAACAACAGACCTTCCACTTGGATTTACATCAGTATTTGGCTAATTTCCTGAGTGCTTCACCCATTTCCTGGACTTATTCTGCAGCAGGAAAAACATCCTCTTTCAAAAATAAATGCAAATAGTTGCAAAGTTTCTTTCTGTGAGAATAAAACAGTTGAGACAAAATTCCCTTCAAGACACTTGGGACAATCCTCTCCTCTCCACTCTTGCCCTTGCCTTCCCCCATCTCCCCCTCCCAGTATTTTAAATTGTATTTCAGCCCTACACACAAAATCATAGGCTCTTAAAAAATGGAAGAGATTTTAGAAATCATCTTGTCCAATCCTTGACCTGAAGGATGAGTCACCTATAAGACCCTCCTATTCTCTGCTTTAACACTTCCAGTTATGGAGAACTCATTATCTCCTGTGGTGACCCATTCTACTACTGGACCACTTGGATTGTCAGGAAGTTTTTCCATTTGCTGAATTGAAATCTCCCTCTTCTTCTAGCCATTGCATCTAGTTCCACTCTCTGAAGCCACATAAACTAAGGCAAATTCTTCTTTCACACTTTAACTAGAGATGATTTAGTGAACAGGACACATGTTCTAGTTCTTCAAAATGTGGTTCTGAACTTTGTTCCTTTTTATTCTTGTTAAATAAGTCCATCGTTGAGTTATTTTTTTTGAGAAATAAGTCAGTTACTGTTAAACAAGGATTCCCTGACACCTAGTGGTCCTCCAGTGTGGAACATTTTACAGACACTATTTCTGGGCACATACAAGAAAAAAGTCCATTAATGACTGTAATTTGTTTCTGTTTTAACTGGAAACAAAACGCACCCTTTTTAAGAGCTCCTGAATGCTGGGAGTGCTTATAAATTCAAACACAAAATGCTAGACTTGCATCTTGCTCAGCAAAACCCTTCTTCTTCTTCTTCTTCTTTTTTTTTTTTTTGACTATGATTAATGTTTCTCTAGGGCCCAACCCATCTCCTAGGGATAATCTATTTACATTTTAAGGAAGAATAAAAAAAATGTGAGGCCTTGCAGAGAGGGTACATAAATATATCAAGCTAAGCCTTTTTTTTTTTTTTTTTAAAGGAACAACTTTCTTATGCTGGTGGAAAATGAAGGTCAAAAACATTTTTTTTTTAAGATGACCTGAGTTCAAGTCTAGATTTGCCATTTTGGAAAAATTGCTTCATCCTCTTTAAAAGCCTGTTTCCATTTTGAAAACGGGGATATTGAAATATCAGTCTCCCCTGGAGAAATGGGCAGTACAGATCCAAGATCCTATCTACTGAAGTAAATCCTTGCAACACGAGCTCTACTGCATATATATTTTTTATTTTTTTATTTTTATTTTGAATATTTTCCCATAGTTACATGTTTCATGTTCTTTCCCTCTCCCCCAAACTCCCCTAAGACTCCCTTAGCCGACACACAATTCCATTGGGTTTTACATGTATCATTGATTAAGACCTAATTCCATATTATATATTTTAAAAATTATATTTAATTTTAATTTTTTCCTCAACAGCATGTGAACAATTTTTTCCTTATCGGTAGTTTAAAAAAAGATTTGAGTTCCATACTCTCCTTCCCCTCCTTGAGATGGCAAGCAATTTGGTATAGATTTATACCTATATAGATCTGTATAGATTTATAGATAAGTGCAGTCATTACATATAGTTTTAAAATATGATTGAACACACATTAATTTCTTATAATATGTTGGTTACTGTGCTGTCTGCTGGGAATTTTTTTTTTAAAGAGGCCTCTCCCTCAAGGAACTTACATTTTAGTGGATGAGAATAAGATAAGCCCAGAGTAAATATTCTGGAAAAAGTAAAATTGGAGAGACTTGAGCTCCCTCGGGGACCTTTAATGAGACTATCCTGGCCTGAGAAACTGGAGTGAGCCTGGGACAGTTTGGGTAGATTTTGCCCTGAGGTGTATTGATTTAGGACAGGACTGTGGGCCCTTTGCTCAGGAAAGATAAGGATGTAGTTTTTGGACCTTAGTTGCTGACTGTTTTTAATTTCCTTGCCAGAAGCTTTTTACCTACTTTTACTTTTCTGGGTCCAATTTTTTCCACCTTGGGGATTGCTTTTACCTGGGGACTATTGAATGTACTTTTCTTAGAGGAATTGCTTAACTGAACCCTCTGGTACCACATTTAGGCTAGGACAAGGCAGAATATAAGAAGGGCACAATAGAGTTCCAAATAAAGAAAGAAAAGTTCCCTTTCACTGTTCTTCGTCTTAACTTTCAGGTCTTAGAATCTCTGACTTTCTTCAAGACTTAGCTCAACAACCTTCTTTAGGAGGCTTATTCCAAGCCCCCCAGCAATGAGTGCCAACCCCTCTAAATTGCTCTTCCACATGTAACATGCCCTCTCCCCCAGGAGAAACTAAATGCCTCGTGGCAGGGATTGTTTTTGTCTTTCCTTTGCAATCTCAATGTTTGCACATAGTGAGCACTATTTGGTTGATTGATTGATTTCAACTGGGAAGATTCAGAAGGACTTGATGGAGGAAGTGGTGGGCACCTGATTTGTGGCTGGTCAGAAAGAAGAGACTTTCAGGAGGCAGAGATGAGGATGGAGTGTCTGACAGGTATGGAAAGAAGGCCAACACTTTGGAAAGTCAGAGAAGCCAGGAAGAAATTAAGGAATGAATCCATGGACAGATTGGATGGAAGAAGAGATTGGAAGCCCAGTTGAGAGGTAGTCCAAAGGAGATGTGGGTAACAGCAAATAAGAGTAGGTGGGGAAAGGACAGATTAGGGAGAGATTTGAATGAGTGCTTGGCAATAGAGTTTTGTTTTGCTATGTAGATAATAATATGGGGTCAGGGAAGGTCTTGAGCATTATGGTTTTAAAAATTATTATAATAATACATTTTATTTTTTCCATATAATTTTTCATTATTCATTTCCTGACATTTTGCAATCTATGTTCTCTTTCTCCCTTCCATCCCTCCCCCTCTCTCCAAGAAGGCAGGAAATATGGTATAGGTTGTACCTATGTTATCATATAAGACATATTTCCATGCTTCTCATGTTGTGAAAGAAGTCATCTATTGTTTTCACTAGAGAAAAACACAAGGAGGAAATAAAGTAAAAAATGATATATTTCAGTCTGCATTGGGACTCTGTCTATTTCTTCGATGGCAGTAGATATCCTCTTTTTTTTTTTGGGTCATGAGTCTCTTGAACTTGTCCTGGATCCTTGCCTTGTTGATAATAGGTAAGTCATTCCATCATACATTATTGTTATTACTGTGTACAACATTCTCTTGGTTCCACTTACCTTTCATCATTTCATATATGTCTGTTCAGGTTTTTTCTTGATCATCTTGTTTGTCATTTCTTATGGCACAATATATTCCATTTCAATCATATATTATAACTTGTTCAGCTATTCCCCAATGGACGGACACCCCTTCAGTTTTCAGTTCTTTGTCATCACAAAAAGAACTGCTATAAATATTTTTGTACAAGTAGATTCTTTGAGCATTATGTTAAAAAATTTTTTTAATACAAAAACTCATTTTTTCTTTCTCTCACCATTGAAGAAAAAAATTAAGAAAGACAAAACTCTTGTAAACATTGGATTTCTCTTGCTTGGTTCACCCACATTCTACACTGCCTCTCTCTCTGTTTGATAATGCAGTTAATATTAGCCAAAAGGCTGAGAAGCGATCCCTTTCGATATTGGAAAGATTTAATTCCTTAACATATTACTAGTGTTACTTCTACTGTTACTAATAGTATTACCAACAGTAATAATTACTATTACTAATGGTACTAATAGTAACAACCATAGTAGGAATAATAATAAAATGAAAATGATCCCGTTGAGGTTCTAAGTCTGCTCAGAAGGACTACATTCACTTGAACCTCCCTTTCTTCATAACCCTAGTTGAAGAGATAGAGGCTCTCAGTGGTTATTATTAACAATGATTAGATTGAATACTAGTGAAATCATAAATAGTCTCTGCCCAAGAGGTTTCCCATCCAGGCAATAGAGTCAAAGATCTAGAATTGGAGGCTAAACTGAAGCTCAGGGAAGATGGGGGATTTCCCAAGATCACATATATCAGAGGATATATCCTTTATATCATAGGAACTTCCACTGGGTAATCCACAAGAGAAAAAATAGATGTGAATACTGAGGCAAGATTATGTGAGCCTCTGAATTGTTATGGGGCTTTCAAAGTTAGTATAAAGCTAGTTGAACTCATTTTTGGAAATCAATGTTAAGTGCCTACTATATACAAAGCATTGTGATGCTTCAAATCTAAAGGGAAAAATTATATTGTCAGTGCAACATGTTTGTTCATCCTTTGTTTTCCCAAGAGGACCAATATCAATTCATTCAGATGATGTCTTGACTTGTGAATGAATTGGATTTAAGTGAGGCAGCTCATGGCTCTCACTTTCCCAGAGACCCTGAAATCCAGTGGCAAGATAAAGTCAGAAAGACTGGCCACAGCCAAGGATGCGACAGATGACTTGGGCATCTTTGATGTACTCTGCAGTGCCTGTTTCAGTTGCCCTCATGGCCCATTGGAACAAGTTGTTCTCATCTACTTATTTTGCTGGGAGAAATCTTCACATGCTGGAGTGGACATCCCCCTGTTCACTGAGAAGTTTAACGCCTCTCAATTATCCTTAAGCTGGTTTAGCCTGCCTGCCAAGACAGAACGTGGCTGTCACACATGCTACAGCTTCTTGGGGCCACAGGTGAGAGTTGGGTGAAAAGTAAACACCAAAGATAGATGAGCAGCCCTGAAAAGAAATCATCAAGCCCTCACACTGGATGAGATGATAGTCCTCCCTGAACACCTCCATACACCCCAATGCATTCAGTCTAGAATGTAGAGAGTCACAGGAGAGGGGAATTCAGGCAGAGTGATTTCAGAAAATCCAGAGAGGGAGAGATCCCTTTCATCTGGTGGGATTGAAGAAGGCTTCATAGAAGAGGTAACATCTGTACCAAAACATGAAAGAAGAGAAAGATTTTTGCAGAAGGATTATAGGAGGATATATCTTTTTTCCCCAGAAAGAATAATGGCTATATTTCTCATTGTGCTGAATTTTGAAAGAAGGTTTTGCATCTTAGGAGGAAGGATAGGGGTAGCTAGTACACTGGAGTTGGGAGGATCTGGGTTCAAATTTGACCTCAGACACTTTCTAGTTGTGTAACCCTGGGCAAGTCATTTAGCCCCAATTGCCTAGCCCTTACCACTCTTCTGTATTTGATACTAATATAGAAGATAAGGGTTTAAAAAAAAAAACGAAGCATAGTTGGCAGGTTGAATTGTGGTTGCGTCGAGTGCAGTGGTGAGAGCTCTGAGTTTGGAGTCAGGAAGATGTGAGTTCAAATCCAACTTCAGCACTTATTAGGGCAAGCCATTTCACCTGTTTGCCTCAGTTTCCTCAATTGCAAGTGGGGATAATATAGCACTTACCTCCCAGGATCAAATGAAGTAACATTTCTAAAGAGCTTAGCACAATGTCTGGCAAATAGTAGGAACTTAATAATAAATACTTCCTTCCTTCCTTCCATGGTATAGTGGAAGGAGTGAGATGAACGGAACTCAAGATCCTTTTTGGATCTCTGACCATGAGTGAGTCACTTTTGTTTCTTTGGGCTTCAGTGGCTACCTATATATGAGGTCTAATTACATGTTGTTAAGGTAATTAATTTAAAAAACAACAGTAACAATTAGTCACAATCCAATTGTTTGATTGAATAGACCAGTTGTTTGGCAGATTCAATTTCCTAATCTGTGCAATAGGTTTAATAATATTTAACAGTTTACTTACAGGATTATAGTGAGGATCAGATAAGATATAAAGTACTCCAGAATCACAAGGGATTCTAAATAGGAGTGATTTTATATATCATCTGGAAAATATTTGCATTTTTGATTCATGTATTAAGAATGAAAATAAAAGGAGGGAAGAAGGGATTTGGAATTGGAATTTGATAATGGCCTATCCGAGTGAGCTTTATATTAGTGATCCATCAGATTTCCTTTCCCGAGCAGACAATGTAGGGGCAGCACAGTGGTTCCCCAACCCCCACTCCCTTTCTCCTTCTCTCCCTCTCCAAATCCTTTCCTTCATGTGGTTATCTTCTGTGATGCTGATATCCTGGTCATGATTGATTACCCACTGCTATCAGGGGGACCCGGGAGTGACCTTCTGGGTACATTTGTAAGGAACCAGACTGGAAAAAAAAATCTGAAGGCAAACTCTGGTTGGCCTGAGATAAGGCAGACACGGAGCTCTTTCCCATTAGCTTGGCAAAACAACTCTAACAATAAAAAGGGCTGTAAGAAAATATTCTGCTTCCAGTGATTTAGAAGGATTTCTCTTCTTTCAGCAGTTGGGGCAGATGACATTTTCCCTTATTTGAGGAAAACAAATGTTTTGTGAGAGCCAGGGTGGGGAGGGATATTGAGACATAGAAGGAAAGAGGGAAAGGGGAGAAAAGCAGAAGAGAGAAGGGAACAGAAGGGGAAGAAACACATAGGTGGGCTAATGACAAATATTTAACTTAGCATTCCAAAAGGACAAATTAAATCATTGCTGATAAGATACCAACTAGTTTTTTACCTTCCAGTTTCTGCTGAGCTTATTCTAGTTCTGACTACCAACTTTTAAAAAAAATGATGGTCTCTTCCTAATTGGTTTTCCAGTCTCTGTCATTCCCTCTTTCCAATCCACTCTCCATACAACTGTTAAATTTATATTCCTTAAGGACAGGTCTAACCAAGTCATTCTCCTTCTCAAGAAATTCTGATGGCTCCCTCTTGCTTTTATGACAAAATACAAAGCACTCTGGCATTTGAAACCCTGAATAACATGGTTCCAGACCCATTGCCAGAATTTTCCCATACCATTCTCCTTCTTGTACTCCTTGTTCTAGTCAAACCAGCCCACTTGACATTCCCTGTATACATTTCATCATCCATTTCTTTGCCTTTTCACAGCCTATCGATCTCTGGATCTCTCTCTCCCTAGAATGTACTCCTTCCTCTTCTCTGCCTTGGAGGCAGAGAATAAATATATAGGTGGGCTAACAACAAATAGTTAACTTAGTGATTTCAAAAGGACGAATTAAATCATCACAGATAAGATACCAAATCTAGGTGCTATGGGAGATAGAATGCTGGGACTGTACTCTGGAAAACTGGAGTTCAAATCCCGCCTCAGATGCCTACAAGATGAATGATTTTGGATGAGTCACTTAACCTCAGTTTGTCTCAGTTTCCTCAACTGTAAAATGGAGATAGTAATAGCTCCTACCGCTCAGAGTTGTTGTGAGTACTAAATGAAATATTTGTAAAGTCTCCGGCACATAGTAGGTGCTTCATAAATGCTTGTGGTCCAACCTTTCTCCCCACCTTGTAGAATTCCCAACTTCTTTCAAGGCTGAGTGTAAAAGCCAAAACACAAAGTATTTTGTATCTCTCTCTGTATGTATTTCCCAATTTATGTACATGTTATTTCCCTTCCCCAAATGAACATAAATTCTTTGAAATCAAGCACTGTGTTTTTGTTTTTCCACCACAGTGCCTGACATATAAAATATATTCTTAATAAAAATGCTTGCTGAAGACAGAATAAAACAGAGGCTGCACAATGCAGGTAAAAAAGAAGTTGGCAAGAAAT
This sequence comes from Gracilinanus agilis, assembly GCF_016433145.1. NCBI lineage: Eukaryota > Metazoa > Chordata > Mammalia > Didelphimorphia > Didelphidae > Gracilinanus > Gracilinanus agilis. Next base: position 112,450,337 of record NC_058132.1, on the reverse strand, counting down.
CTGGTTTTTCAACCTCAGATTTATGCCTTTCTTGCTACATGCCAGTGGGCAAGTCCCTTCACCTCTAGGAGACTCCTTTCCTTATCTGCTACAGGGATATGTTACAATACCACCCATCTCAGGGGATTGGTGAGAGGACCTAGTGAGATGAGGCGTGTGAACATGCTCTGCAAAGTAAACAGTACCAATAGCAGTCAATAGTTGCATGAATCATAGGAAGTAGATTATCTTGAATGAAAACACTCTCCTGGGATATCTCATGCACTGGATGGATTCTACGTAGAGAAAACAAGTTTCTAAAGACCTCCTACTATTTACGGAATTATAGAATTTTAGAGTTAGAATGAGTTAGGTGGTTATCCTATCCCATTCCTGAGAAGAATTCTCTTTATAATGTATGTGATGAGTGGTTCTACAGCCTTTGTTTGAAGGCCTGTAGTGAGGGAGAATCCCAGCCTCCCAAGGCAGCTTATTTCACTTTTGACCAGCTCTTATCATTAGGATTTTTTCCCCCCTGACATCAAAACTAAATTTGTTACTTTGCAATGTCTACCCTTGCCCCCTGGAGCCAAGTATAATAAATCTAATTACTCGTCCCAGTGTGAGTCCTTCAAAGACTTAAAGACAGTTATCACATTCCCCCAAAGTCTTTTCCAGGTTAAATATCACCAGGTCCTTCAAGCTACATTCATATGGCACCATCTCAGGGCTTTTGTCATACGTCTTACTCTTTGCACACTCTCCAGCTTGTCAACGTCTTTCCTAAGCTATGGCACCCAGAACTGAATACAGCGCTCCAGTCTGAACAGGGCAGAACCTAAGGAGGGAGTCAACTCTTTATTTTTTGGAATCTATGCTTTTCTTAATGCGGTTCATGATTGCATCTGCTTTCCTGACATTCAGGGATTCCATTCAGTTCGATTCTATTTAGTTCAACTAAATTCCAGTCCTTCCAACAGCTATATAAAGTGCCTGAAAAACATGGCCCCTGTACCCAAGGAACTTACGTTGGAGTAGGGGAGAGAAGGCAGGGCAAGAATAAGTTTAATACAAAGCAGAATGTGACAGAAGTACAAAGTGTGCAGAAAAGTCAGTAAAGAAAAGCTCACTTAACTTCTGGAAAAATCATGAAAGGCTTCACAGAAGAGATGACTTTTGAATTGGGCCTCGAAGGATGGAAGAGATTTCATTGGGTAGAGAGAGGGAGAAATATAGTTCAGAAGTAAGAGATGCAGCAAAGTTGGAGTAGAAGGGGCCAAATTGAGAAAATGGGCAACAATTCAATTTCCTAAGAGTGAAGATTATGTTAAAGGGAACTCGTGTGAAGTAAGATTGAAAAATTAGGTGGTGGAAAGGTGAGAGAAGGCCAGAAGTGACTAGGTCAGATGTTTAGACAACATATGGTGGCTTGGGACAACTTTATAGAAAGGTCTGAATGCTAGTATAAGATATTTAGGCTATATATCAGGGTTCTTAAGCTGGGGTTCATTGATTGGGGTCCTTGAACTTGACTGAGAAAAAATACATCTTTATTTTCACTAGCTTCTCACTGAAATTTAACATTATTTAAAAACATGAGGGGCAGCTGGGTGGCTCAGTGGATTGAGAGCCAGGCCTAGAGACGGGAGGTCCTAGGTTCAAATCCGGCCTCAGACACTTCCCAGCTGTGTGACCCTGGGCAAGTCACTTGACCCCCAATGCCTACCCTTACCAATCTTCCACCTATAAGTCAATACACAGAAGTAAAGGGTTTAAAATTAAAAAAAAAAAACAAAAAAAAAACATGAGTCTGAGAAGGGTTCTGTAGACTTTACTGTACTGCCAAAATGGTCACAAAAAAAGCAAAAAAACTAAGAAACTGCCGTATATAACCAGCAAGGAGTTCTTGAAGGCTTTTGAACAGAAGTGTGGTGTAATCGAAACTATGCATTAGCCATCCCTGTGGTTGCCACGCTGAAAATAAATAATTCAATCGGATATTCTGATTGATCCTCATGTCCATGTAGAAATTTACTAGGTGGAATTGCTAGTCTAGCCATCAATATTCTAATGTAAAATGGTAATTCCTTTTCTGTCAATGGTATTATTTTCCCCCATTCTATTCTTCCCTTTTCCTCCCCTGCTCTTATATCTTCCTATTCTCATGAAGTAATCAAGTAAGCTAGAAGGGATCTCAGGAGTCATTGAGAACCAAATTTCTTATTTTACAGATGAGTGGATTGAATCCCAGAGAGATTAGATGGTCAAAAGCCACCCATAGCTAGTTAGTAGCAATATTAGGAATAGAACTCTGGTCTCATTCCAAGACACCATGATACCTCCCATGAAAGTTGTTCAGTTGTTTCATTTGTGTCTAACTCATCATATTTGAGGTTTTCTTGGCAAAGGTACTGGAGTGGTTTGCCATTTCCTTTTCCAGCTTATTTGCCAGATGAGGAAACTGAGGCAAACAGGGTTAAGTGATTTGCCCAGGGGTCACACAGATAGTTTAGTTAAGTGCCTAAAGCCAGATTTGAACGTAGGAAGATGAGTCTTCCTGACTCCAGGCTTAGCCTCTCTCTGCTGCATCACCCAGTTGCCCCATGGAAGTATTGGAACCAAAAATAGTGTGAGATTCTACTTCCTAGATTTGCCAAATGGCATATCTTCTTTCATGAATGTGGAATCCGAGAATAAGGTGGGTTAGGTACAGAATATTTTATCTTCCTTTACCAGACATTTTCAGTGTCTGTTTCCCAAGTCTGGAATGCCCTTCCACTTTCTGTCTTTTTGCTTAAAACAAACAAACAAACAAACAAACAAATAAAGAGATAATTCTTGGTCTCCTGACTTCCCTGGCCTCCTTCAAGTCTCCAATAAAATCTTACTTTGTACAAAAAGCCTTTCTTTATCCCTCCTCCCCCTTACTGCTAGGGCCAATTTATCCTGCATATATCTTGTTTGTACAGAATCGTATTCATATTGTGTTCCCCTTTAGATTGTAAGCTTTTTGCGGGTAGAGACTTTTATTGCTTTTCTTTGAATCTCTGGTGCTTAGTATAATGCTTGGCACATTGTAGATAATAAATGCTTGATGACTTGACTCATGTTACATCAGCTGAGAGGAATAGGGAGGGAGAGGCAGGTTTTGCCTACACATTCAAACTGTTTTGAAAAAAAAATTCAAGAAAAATTTGGTTAAAGGAATGGGCTATTTATTTATTTTTAAAAAAATAACCTTTAAACTTTCAAAAATCTTAGAAAACAGGAAAGAAACTGAAGCACTGGTGGAAGGAAATTTCTTACTTTAAAAGGTGGAATTTGCAAAATATGGGACAGTTATATGGACTTTAATTCTTGTAAAAATTCTAGAACATATTATGAGAGGGGAGATTTTTATGAGCTTTTAGAAAGGGAAATGGTAATCACTAAAACCCAGCATGAATTTGTCAGGAAGAGGTCATGAGAGACCAAGCTCATTTCCTTTTTAGATACAGTTGGTGGACTGATACCATTTGACAGACGAAGCAGACATATGTTATCTGGAGTTAAGCAAAAGATTTGAAAGTTTTCCATGCTGTCTGACACATAGTAGGCACTTAATAAATGCTGGTTGATTAGTTGACAAGATGTCGAGATCAGAGATAGGTGATAATCATTTGGATAAGGTTCCCCCCCCAAAGAAGTAAATGCTATTGTGACTAATTATTATTACAGCATTATGTAATAAAATTATATTTATACTTATATAAATGCTATTATTAGTAATAATTGCTAATTATTGTTATTACTATATATTCAAATCCACATACTTCATCAAAAAGGGACTATCTTTGTTATATCAATTAATAAATGCAACAAAGGAATTCTAACTCAAAAGAGTTGTACAGTACTATATCATTCATCTAGTTTCAGAAAGAAATGACATGTTTCACCCATGGAAGTTTTCTGGATAAATTTAAACTCAGATAATAACCAATTATTAGTCATTGTGTTAAGCGTTCGGTATCCAAAGAAAGGCAGAAGACTGTCCCTGCTCTCGAGGGGCTTACATTCTAGTGGAGGTGAGGACATGAAAACAACTATTTACAAACAAGATTTATATAGCAACAATTGGAAGTAATCCCCAGAGGGAAGGCACTACAATTAAGACTGGAAACAGATTTCTGCGGAAGGTAGAATTTTAGGTGGGTCTAGAAGGAAGCCAAGGAAGCCAAGAGGCAGAGGTGAAGAGGGAAAGCATTCCAGGCATGGGAGACAGCCAGTAAAAATGTTTAGAGTTTTTAAATCATTTTAGACGTGTCTTCCCAAAACTTCCCTGATTTTTCAAATGGAATACATTTCACTTTTCATGACGGGGCAATCATGATTAACATCAATTATTATACCATGTTGGGATATAGGGATAGGATCAGGAATATTATTGTGGTTTATAAGGGCTGGTTATCTCTGCTCTAGATGGCTATGCAGTTTCATTTCCTCTGGCTGCTTTTTTACAGTGGCCATATTTTATCCTTGGCTGTCATTTTTTGCTATTGTCAGTATTTCTACCCTTCCCTCCTTTGTAATCTGTTATGGGCTAAAAAATAAAACCAAAGGGGTTAAAACTGAGTGCCAAACAAACAAATGAGTTCTGAGGGAGGGTAAGAAGGACTTCTTTCTAAAGTGTGAAGTGCATGAGTCCTGTGGATCTTCGGATTCCCATTTTAGTTGATAAAAAGGCTTTGTTTTTAGGACTTTTTGCTTACTGACAGGTTCTTGGAAGTGTTCCAGATAGTTAAGGTTGCTGTATAAGGTCTCCAAATAAGTGAGTTATTACTGTGTCTACCGCAGCAAAGCAACAGCAATATGGATTGTTGGCCAGAATGTGGAAATATCTTCATTAAGGGGAAATGGATATCGCAATATATTAAGGGGAAATGGTATTCATTAAACTTAAATTCTGTGTATTGTCATTAAATGTTGGGTTGATACCAGTAGATATCTTTATTGCTTTTTCTGTTGGGTTCTCTTCTTCAGGAATACTAGTAGATTCACAAGACGTTGCAGCTGGTATCGGAGGAAGGGGTGTAAGTGTGGGAGTGGGAGCCAAGGCAGGGGAAGGGGTTGGAATTTAAACCACATTTGCTGCTATAGAGGAACTAAGAAGTGATTAATATCAATCTAGACACATAGAGATTGTGTCAAGATACTTATAATTTACTCTTTGTAACTCAGTGTTTTTCTCAATGACTTGAATAAAGGTAAAGTTGGCCTGATAATCAAATTTTCTGATGACACAAAGTTGAAAGAGAGATAATGAATAGGCTGGATGACAGAATCCAAAAGGATTTTGACAGATTAAAACAATGGGCTGAATCTAATAAGGTGAAAATTAAGAGGGATCAATGTAAAGTTCTGCATTTGGGTTCAAAAAAATCAATTTAACAAGTATTAGGAGGGGTTGTCTGGTTAGACAATAAGGTCCTATGCAAACATCTTGAGACTTTAGTAAACTGCAATTTAAAAGTCAACAATTTGATATCATAGACAAAAAGCACAGTGCTGAGTTGAGAGAGGCAGCAGGTCCAGGACCATGATAAAAGAGGTATTTACATTTTTTAATTGATTTTTTGAACCCAAATCTAGAACTTTACATTGATCCCTCTTAATTTTTTAGTTCAGGTATAGTATAACCTTCCTGGCTTCAGAGGGTAGGTCCTTAGTAAATGGGCAGTGAAGGAGCGTAGTGGGTAGAGCACATGCCTTGGAATCATGAAGACCCGAGTTCGAAACTTACCTCTGACACTTACTAGCTAAGTGTCCCAGAGTTGTTATGGGGATCAAAGTTAATATAGATAATGCATGTAAAACACATTGCAAACCTTAAAGCACTACAATAATGCTGGCTATTATTATCCTGTATGCTTCAAGGTTTGCAAAGTCCTTTACCTATTTCATTTATTCTGCACAACTTTGTAAAGTAGATGCTATTATCATCCCCATTTTACAGATGGGTAAATCGAGACTAAGAGAGATTAAATGACTTTCCCAGGGGTTATATAGCTATTAAGGATCTAAGGTAGGATTTGAACTCTGTTTGGTCTTAGTAACTCCAACTCCAGCACTCCATCTCCTGGACCACCTAGTCACCTTTTCCATTGTGAGATTCAATGAATTTAAACCCCTGTGCAAGAACCAGTTATGTTCTAATTGCTGATTATGTTTGACTGAATTCAGTCACACTGGTTTGCACTTCAACCCCGATTTAGGTTATCATCTCCAACTCACAGGAAACAGAGACTCTGAAAGACTCTGAGAGGCTTTGCCAAGAATGTATGACTAGTGTTAGGTCATCAAGCCCTCACTGCACTTTGGGCTCAAAGTATCTCATGCCCGGTGCTTGGAGGACATAGTAGGGAGCAGCCTTGGTCCCTGCCTCAGGAACTCACAGTCTACTTCCTCTTTTTGTCAAATCATTAAAAAAACCTGATTATGCCAAGCATAAATTTTGGTCTCCGGCCAGACGACTTAATGCATTTTTCTTTGCTGTAAGCCGAATTTCTACCATAAAACTCACCTTCAAAGCACGATCAGAAGCAGATCCCCCTTTTCTTTCCCCCAAGGTCAGGTATTTTTACAAACTTCTACAGTTACAGAATCCATTTCCTGCTAAACTGAGACAAACCAACCACAGGATCCTGATTTAATTAACACACTTAACCCACTTCACAAAAGCACACAGGAGTAGAGTCCTGGAGGGATAAGACCCAGGGAAAATCACCAATCCTAAACTCTTCCCTTCTACTTCCCCACCCCCTGCAAATAGCCCAAAGAGTTGAATCCAGGTAAAATGGAGCTAAAATGCTAACTTAAAAAACCTCACGTTTCTTTAGGATTTGGAGGTTTGCAAAGCACTTTCCCCAGAACTTATTCTGAGGATAGTAAGATTTTTTTGTTTTCATGCCTTCTTATCATCCATTTGCCATACTTCTTCCATATAAGGAATTTCCAGTGAGGAAACTCCCTTCATCCATGCAGATTGGCAGCTTTTTCTTCAGCACATTCTCTTAGAGATGAAGTGACTTGTCTATGATTATGCACGAGTCTATGTCAGAGGCATGAACCCGAGTCTACTTGATTCCAAATCCAGTTATTCCACCGTATCTACCACGTCATCTCTTGGTACGATGATTATCATTCCTATTTTACTGATGAGGAAACCAAGACTCCAAAAGTCCAGTGTTGTGCCGAAGAACACAGAGTTAGTTAGTATTGGCGATGGGATCAGAACCCAGATTTCCTGACTGTACATCCAAGGTGGGAACTTAAGAAAGCAATTATTCTTTAGGGCAAAGAGGCCAGATTTGAAGGCAGAGTATCTGGCTCAAATCCCATCCCTACTGCTTACTACCTGCCTATGTGACCTTGGGCAAGTCATTTATATTTTTTAAGCCTCTGCTTCCTTCCCTGTAGAATGAGGTGCCTAAATCTATACTCCTAGTAGTATAATTTTGCTTTTTACATTACACCAGGCTATTCCTCTAAGTCGGTGATTCCCGAAGTGGGTGCTACTGCCCCCCGGTGGGTGCTGCAGCGATCCAGGGAAGCTGTGATGGCCACAGGTGCATTTATCTTTCCTATTAATTGCTATTAAAATTTTTAAAAATTAATTTCCAGGGACTCTAAGTAATATTTTTTTTGGAAAGGGGGTGGCAGGCCAAAAAAGTTTGGGAACCACTGCTCTAAGTGAACCAAAGAAGCAAATTCAAAGGGAAAAAAGAGGCAGAGAGGTCAGAAAAGGGTTAAGATGAATGTCAAAGGCAGAAGATTTTACTTTGTTGCCTAGACAATCTTACTGGAAGATCTTATCTATGCATCTCTACATATATGTATACATATCAAGATGTATATAAGCATGCATAAGGAATAAGGCTGTAATTCATATGATCATATATACACACGCATGTATTATACACACAATAAAATAACATATACATCATATATTATTTGTATTTACACGCATCACAGAACAGAATAAACATAAATATTGTAATATAACATATATTATGTTTATATATTATTGTATGTTATATAACACAATATATAATATATCATAAATTTTATAATAGAAATATTATGGAATGACATTATATTTTCATGTAATATTATATATTATGTTACATTATATATATGTGCTTGTGTATATACTTGTATATATACATAGATACATGTGTCTAAATATCTATAATATATATTATGTACATATACATATATAAATACAATATTTTTATTATAAACATACACTTCAAACCAGGAATCTTATTACACACAAAATAGAGGAATTTTATTACATACTGTACATAGGCACACAAACACATATGGGTGGCTAGGTGGCACGGTGGATAGAGTGCCAGATCAGGAGTCAGGAGGATCCAGCTTCCTGAGTTCAAACCTAGCCTCTGACATTTACAAGCTGTTTGATCCTGGGCAGGTCACTTAACTCTGTTTGCCTCAGTTTCTCTTCAGTAAAATAATCTGGAGAGGGAAGTGGCAGACTATTCTAATATCTTAGCCAAGAAAATCCCAAATGGGGTCATGAAGAGTTGGACATGACTGAAAATAATACCATAATGACAAAAATATACACATACATATGATATGCACACATATATAATAATATAACATATACATAAACACACATTCACATGTCAGATCTCAGGTTAAGAACTCCTGATCTAATCCTACCCTCTTATCTTATATAGACGAAGAAACAGAGATCCAAAGAGTTGAAAGGATTTGTCCCAAATTACAGGAGTATCTTTTTAGGTCCCAGATCAGACACCCAGCCTTCCCTCATCTTCCTACTCAGATTTCCTCTAACCTCTTCTGAACCTTTCTATCTCTTTGTTGGGATCTCACCACAGCATCTGCCTTGCACTATCATTGTTTATGTAAGCAGCGTGCCCCTTCCTAGGCTATAAGCAATTAGAGGGCTAAGACTGGGGATGTATTAATTTTTGTACACTCCTCTCTCCCCTTTCAGTAGCTACCCCAAACCTAAAGTTCTGTACACGATGGATCCGTAATAAATATTTGTTGAAGTGATTCAAATACAGTCAAATAGTTTGAATGAATGAATCAGATCCCTTCTATGAACTAAGAACAGATTTCAAGGGGCTAGAGGTGTGTGGAAAATGTCTGAGGGCACATCCAGAGCAAGAGGGGACCTTGGGCAAGTCACTTCTTTTTTCCTGGGTCTCAGTTTACTCATTTCTAGAATAAGGAGTTGGGCTAGAGGATTTCTAAGGCCATTTCTAGCTCTAAAACTTTTATAAGGTCTTTCCCAATGCTAAATATTCAGTGCTGTCAAGTCTTTTCTACCTTTAACATTGATTTTCCCTATCTCAAAACTCTTGTTTTATGATCCCTCCCAGATTTAGCACTTTATGTTTTAATATTCTGTTTCCCAATATCCTTCCTTTCCACAGCATTCTATGATTGTGTGTGTGTGTGTGTGTGTGTGTGTGTGTGTGTGTGTGTGTATTGTAATGAGGAAGGAATTGACTCTCCCTTCCAAAAAAAACCACTCCCCAACTCCCCCCACCCCCCAAACTTTTCCCATTTCTCAGTTTTGCATGGGCTGGTTTTTCTTGGTGATGGATGTAGGAACTCATGAAAGAAACTGAAATATAACAATGCAGATCTGCTTTGAAGCCAGTGTTCCCTCCTCCCCCTACCTCACCCAAAAGAAAGTTTTAAAAGTTTAGCCTATTGCCCTCTCCCCAATCTTGAGGAAAGGAATTTTGCCTGTGGGAGCTGTCTCAGGTGCCCACTGCTCAGCTCTCCATCTCTCTCTGACCTCTCCTGGGCCTCCCCTTCACATTCCTGCATCTAAATCAGAATTAGTCAATGTTTCACTCCATTCCCCACCTCCCCCTCCTGTATCTTTAGAGGCTTGTGAACCATTAACTACCATTAGTGCCCTTTCTCCCTCCCTCCCCCAGTGGCTTCTCCCTGAACTCAGCCCAGCACTTTGCACTGAACGTCAGTGATCTGCCAGGTCTGGCCGGTGCCCCTAGACTCCCCTGCTGGGGTCTAGGAAGTCACCCTAACCCAGTTAAATGGGGCTGATGGTTTCTTTAAGGCATTCTCTTCAAAGTTCCCTCCTGCTCCCATATACCAGGAAAGCCACCCAAGCGCCTGTTTCTCTGGCAAGCACAGCCTTCCAGCCACAATATTTCTAATTTTTTCTGGCCGTGCCCTCACCACGGTCTAGTGATACTTAGGTAAACCTCAACAGGTCCAGAATGTGTCGGTCATCAGTTTAGGTGAACCCTAGTGGGGCGGTGAGCAAAGCAGACAGAGTGGGCTAAGATAGGCACCCGTCCCGGAGTCTGGATGATCTGAGTTCAAAATCTGTCTCTGATACGTATTAGATGTGTGATTCTGGATAAGTCACTTTGCCTCTCTGATCCTCTGCTTCCATAAAACAAATGTTTTATTTATTATTTATTGATATTATTAAATATTATTCTTATTTATTAATATCATTAAACTATTTATTAATAAAATAAATATTTCCATAAAATAAAATAATACCTATAATGCCTCTCTCACAGGGCTAGGAGAGAATGTAGAAAACACCTTGAAAACTGGAAAGTTTTCTATAAATGCTGGTCAATGTCACTAGGAGAAGTGACGGTCTACTGAAATGAGCCTGGGACCAAGAATCACGGGAGCCAGTTTCCCATCCTAATTCGAACACTAGTGATGCCCAAGAAGGTCACTTGGCTTTTATGAGTCTCAGTTTCCTCAGCAGTAAAACGGAGATCATAATAATTGCTTTAACTCACTGCCAGAGTTTTTTTGTGGGGAAAAGCGGTTTGTAAAGCCTAAATTGCCATAGATAGGCTGATTGGCTAAGAGCTGAGAAAGATGGCAGGGAGCCTTTCTTAAATACTTCATAGGTCTTAGAATTACAGAGTCAGAAAGTTAGAAGGATCCCAAGAAGTCATAGAATGCAGAGGAAGAATTCCTTCGGTAACATCCCCAACGAGGTGTCCAACCTTCGATTAAAATACCTCCAGAGATGGGGAATTTCTTGGTAGTCCGGTACTTTGACAGCCAGCTCTCACAGTTAAAAAGTTCTTCCTTATATTGAATTGAAATCTGCCTCCCTATAACTTAGGCCCATTGCTTCTAGTCTTCTGAGTCCAGGCTCTTTCTTTCACCCAGCTGCAGTTCAGTTATTTGAAGCTAGTTTAAAAGCCTTTCTGAAGAGGGTAAAAAACAATAAAAGAGAGACGAGCGATGGTGACTTCATTTTACAGATGAGAAGACTGAGTTCAGAGTGAAAGCGATTTGCAGTTAGCCAGTGGTAGAGACCAGACAAGAACTGGGGGGCTCCTAATGCTAATCTAGTGTTTCTTAGAGAACAATGTGCTCCTGTTCACTGTGTTTGGTTGGACAAGAGGCAAAAGAACATTCGAGCAATAAAGGATTGTGTTAGAAATCTCTCTTAACCTGCTAACAATTCTCTCGTTCAGATACGGGATGTTATCATGGTAGTGTTCAGGCTGGGTGAGCTGGAGATGACTGGGGAGAGGGGGGGAGGTGGGTTCCCTGGATGGAAAATACTTTCACCCATTTCAAAACATTCCCAAAGATTCCTGACTAACGTGGCTGAATGTTTAGTTAAAAAACAACTTTCTGTCCCAGGTGACTGGTTTTTCTTCTGCCCGGAGACCAGCTGGAAAGGACCAGATGACAAAGTCTCCTTTTTTCCTCCTGCTGCTTTTTGTTGTTATAGGTCATTTGAGAGTGCCCCTGAATTAAAATTAGCTGGAAGTCCCAGGTCCTCCTTAAATTGGATTTGCATTATTTCTTTGGAATGAAAAAGGGTAATCTCAAAGCCTTTGCCAGGAAAGAAAGGGGCTCTGGCCAGTCACAAACAGGCCAATTTCCCTTATAAGTATCCATAACCCATATAGTTAAAGGATACCACTTCCTCTTTGTTGAAGTTCTGCATTAATAATAGCTAAAACAAGAGCTAAAACAAGAGCTAAAACAAGAGCACTTTCAAGTTTGCAAATCACTTTACTATATCACTTTATCTTATTTATTCTCACAACAACACTGTCAAATAGGAGCTATTTATTATTATTAATCTCATTTTACAGATGAGGAAATTGAGGCAGAGAGCAAGACCAAATAGAGAGTAAATGTCTGAGGTAGGATTTGAACTTAGATCTTTCTGACTCCAATTTCATCCCTTGACAATGATCTTTGCAAAGTTAAAAGAAACCTCAATTTAGGACGAGGCAACCTGGGTTCAAGTTCTAGATCTGGCACTTATTTCTTGTAGGACTCTAAGAAAGCCACTTTGCTATTCTGAGTCCCAATTTCTTCCTTTGCACTACTTATCATATACAGTTGTTGAGAAGAAGATGCTTTATAAACTGCAGAGCTTTGCTGTTCCTTTTGCATTATGATCATCTCTGTGGGTAAGTCATTCCACCTTGGTTTCCTTCTTTGTAAAATAAAGGAGTTAAACTAGTTAAGGCCTCTTCCAGATTTAAATCCTCTGATTGAATGTCTGAACATTGCCGTCAGCAGTGTTTCCTGAAAGAATATGACCTCTCCTAATGGCACAGATAAGAAATTCAGTGAACCAAAAAGCAAACATCAAATAAAATGTTCCAATCAAGATTATTAGTAAAATTTCCTTTAGGATATCCCTAATAGAGAATCCATGGGGAGTGTGTATGTGTGTGTGTGTGTGTGTGTGTGTGTGTGTGTGTGTGTGTGTGGCCCCATAAAGAGGTAGTTGTGTTCCTGGGCATAAAAATCTCAGTAAAAATGGGAGGGTCATATAAGAAGTTTCATCTTAATTCAAAATTATATTGGCTACTGGCTGCTCACATATACAGCTTCCATTAAAGTCATCCTTATGTCAGCAATTCTGTGATCCAAGACAATTCCAAAGGTCTCATGATGAAAAATGCTATTCACCTTGAGAGAAAGAACTGCTAGAATCTGAATACAGATAGAAGCAGACCATTTTCACTTCATTTTCTTCATTTTTTATGTGCCTTCTTCCATAACAAGATGAACATGGAAATATGTTTTGCATGATACCAAACATATTAACCTATAGTAATTACTTCCCATCTCAGGAAGAGAGGAGGGGAGGGAGAGAGAGAATTTGGAACCCAAAATGTTAAAAAACGAATGTTAAAAATTGTTATTTCATGTAATTGGGAAAAATATAAAATGATGTTGTAGAGAAAGAAAAAAGTTAGCCCCATATATCTGTCTGGTGGATGTGAATGAGGTCTTGGTGTAGGTAATGCAAGATCCAGCAAGTCTTCCCAAGTTAGAAAGGGCTTGAATAATAATTAAGGATAAAGTGCTGTAAAACTTAATAATAATAATAGCTAGCATTTATATAGTGTCTTAAAGTTTGCAAAGCGCTTGATGAGAGTTATCTCATTTGCTCTTCACAAAAATCTTGTCTTATCCATGTTTTTGCATATGAGGAAACTGAAGCTGGGAAGTTCAATAATTTAACCAGGGGCACAGAGCTATTAAGTGTCTGAGCTAGTATTTGAGTTCAGATCTTCCTGATTCCAAGTTCATCTGCTCTGTCTAGCCACCAATCCCCTTATCTGCTAAGTTTTGATTACAGAGCACTTTTCCAAAAGCTATCCAGTGAGATAGGGAATACAGGTATTATTATGCCCATTTTACATATACATATGAATGAGGTTTGGAAGAGGGGAAGTCTCTGATCACCCAGAAAAGATCAGAAATAGATTTGAACCATCCTCTGGATTTGACATTTTTCCTGCTATAATGAACTGCCTCTGGAGTAACCTCTGGAGATTGGAACAAGGAAATACTCCCTCTTCTTTACTGAGGCAATGGATTTTCCAACTGAAGACTAATCAACTGATTAACTGATGCCCCTTTGGTTGTTGGTACTCTTTCTAAGAAATGACTTATTTTGTGCTTTCTTTACTTATATTTTGAAATTTTTGATCTCTGTACCTTTTGTACTGCTTCTCATCCCCTCTTCAATAGAATGTAAGGTTCTTCAGGGCATAAAATGTTTCATTTTGTGTTTGTGTCCTCTAGTTTTGAACATAGCAAGTTTTGTTTAATTCTTATTGCATGAATGAATAAACATACTGAAGGAGCTGACATTCAGAAATTTGATGTAAATGATCTTTTACTGTGTTGCTGAAGAGAATCTGAGCACCAAAAAAAACCAAAAAAACAAAAAAACCTAACACCACTTTAGAGATGATAAATCTGATGGAGGAATTACTTATTATGATCTCATGAGTTAGCAGTCTAAGATTAAATTAAAAGAACTAATGAGCACCTCTATAATTTTAGTGAGGGTCAGCTAGGTGGCTTAGTGGATAGAAAGCCAGGCTTGGAAATGGGAGGTCTGGGGTTCAAATGTGGCCACAGACACTTCTTAGCTGTGTGGCCCTTGGCAAGTCACTTAACCTCAATTGCTTGGTCTTTAGCACTCTTCTGTCCTGTAACTGATACTTGGTATTATTCCAAGACAGAAGGTAAGGGTTTTCAAAAAACAAACTTTAATGAAACTATCTCTTCCTCCCTTTTTCTTGATACTTTTCACTCGGGTGTGGGCTATGTTCATAGAATACTAGAGCTGGAAGGGACCGTGGAACAGAATTTTATAACAGAGGAAATAGTATATTAGAACTGGAAGGGACCCAAGACCATAGACAAGTAGACTCCTACAGGATTATGTAAGAAAACAGGATTTTAAGCTGTTAAGAATCTACAGAGGGAGAAGGGTTCGTTGATCCAGTGCTAGAAGAGAAGTTAGAGGCAATCTGATCCAACTCCCTCATTTTAGAGATGTGGGAACTGAGGTCCAGAGAGGGCCCTGATACATCTAATAAATGGCAAAGCCAAGACTTGAATCCAGGTTCTTTATTACAAATTTAGCATTCCTTTCACTCTTTACAATTTGAAACGACTCAGAATTACAAACCACTAAAAATAGTTATTCTATGTTGAAGGAAATAATGATGATGATGATGATCCAAAATAATATAGAGGATCCAATAATAATTTATAATTTGCTTTATGATATGCCTCTTCTTTAAAAAAAAAACCAAACTCCTGCCTTCTGTCTTAATATCAATTCTAAAATAGAAGAATGGTAAGGGCTAGGCAATTGGGGTTAAGTGATTTGCCCAGGGTCACACAATTAAGAAGTGTCTGAGACCATATTTGAACCCAGGTCCTGCCAACTATAGGCCTGGCACTCTATCTCCTGCACTATCTAGCTGTCTTTTAAAAAAACCCTCACCTTCCATCTTAGTACCAATACTTGTATTGGTTCCAAGGCAGAAGAGTGGTAAAGGCTAGGCAATGGGGGTTAAATGACTTGCCCAGGGTCACACAACAAGGAAGTATCTGAGTTCAAATTTGAACCCAGGACCTCCTGTCTCCAGGCTTGGATCTCAACCCCCTGAGCCACCTAGCTGCTCTGATATGCTTTTATTCTTAATGTGATAATGGGACATTTCATGCTTTAAGTATTCATAGCAGTTAAAACACATATAGGTGTTGGTTTGTAAGGTTTACGAGAAGACTGCCCATCACATTTTTGTGAGTTAAATGTTTTATATATATATATACAACAGGAGATTGCTATTTAAAGGATTTCTGTAATGGATCTGTTTATAAAAACAAAACAGGGGCAGCTGGGTAGCTCAGTGGAGTGAGAGTCAGGCCTAGAGACGGAAGGTCCTAGGTTCAAACCCGGCCTCAGCCACTTCCCAGCTGTGTGACCCTGGGCAAGTCACTTGACCCCCATTGCCCACCCTTACCACTCTTCCACCTATGAGACAATACACCGAAGTACAAGGGTTTAAAAAAAAAAACAAAAAAACTAAACTATTAACTATTTATAAACTCAGATTTTCCTGTACTGGCTTTAGTTAACAGAGAATATAGCCCCAAAGAAGTCAGCCTGCAAAACTTTAAATTGGAAGAAACTAGACAGCTTCCCATCTTCCCCATCTTGCTCCTCTGCTTGCTTTTCCAAGTTGAGAACAGATGCTCTCAGCCATGCATAATAGCTGGATCTCCTGGTTCATTCTCTCTCTGACCTCACTATCAGGTATTTGCCTTAAATTTTTCCTAAACGAGAGTGGCAAGGTCATTGAAGTTTCAAACATTTTTCAGGTAGCTGTTTCAAGTAAGAATTAAAAAGGCCAAAGAGGATTTTAAAAATTGCTGTAGTCATGCAACACAACTGTTCTTAGTTGCCATCTCTTTGTAGCTCTCAGCCTCTGGGATGGTGGAAGTGACTGGAACCACATGTGAAGGTTGCTTGCCTGGTGATTTATCTCTACTCCCTCCCTGCCTGAGAATGAGACTGTCCCTGAAGACATCCTGAGTTTTTGATAGGCCATTTTTGGTCTTGTCTAGTTGGGTTTTAGGCCTTTTTCCTCACCTCCTGGATCTCTGTCTATAGCCATGCTACTCTTCAGAGTAATTCCCATCCCCTACCCAATAGCTTTCAAATTTCATTTTATGATTTGTCGTCCCTTACTAGGATGTAAGCCTTTTGACGGCAGAGATTGTCTTGCTTCTGTTCTGAGAACTTAGCATAGTTCTGGCATATAGCAAGTACTTAATAAAGGCTTTATCTATCCATCTATTTATTTATCCATCTATGGATACCTAAAACCATCAACAAGCATCATATGCAATGGGGATAAATTAGAAGCCTTCCCAATAAGATCAGGAGTGAAACAAGGATGCCCCTTATCACATTTACTGTTCAACATAGTACTAGAGACACTATCAATAGCAATTAGAGAAGAAAAAGAAATTGAAGGTATCAAAGTGGGCAAGGAGGAGACTAAGCTATCACTCTTTGCAGATGATATGATGGTCTACTTAAAAAATCCTAGAAAATCAACTAAGATGTTTGTAGAAATAATCAACAACTTTAGCAAAGTTGCAGGATACAAAATAAATGCACATAAATCATCAGCATTTCTATATATTTCCAACACATTAGAGCAACGAGAGGTAGAAAGAGAAACACCATTTAAAATCACCCTAGACAATATAAAATACTTGGGAATCTATCTACCAAAACAAACAGCAATTATTCGAAAATAACTACAAAACACTTTCCAAACAAATAAAACTGGATCTCAACAATTGGAAAGCCATTGATTGCTCATGGGTAGGACGAGCTAACATAATAAAAATGACAATTCTACCCAAATTAATTTACCTATTTAGCACCATACCTATCAAATTACCAAAAAATTTCTTCATGAATTAGAAAAAACTATAACAGATTTCATTTGGAATAACAAGAGATCAAGAATATCAAGGGAAATAATGAAGAAAAATGTGAAGGAAGGAGGCCTAGCAGTACCAGATATTAAACTATAAATATAAAGCAGCAGTCATCAAAACAATATGGTACTGGCTAAGAGACAGAGAGGAGGATCAGTGGAATAGACTTGGGGTTAATGACATCAGCAAGACAGTGTATGATAAACCCAAAGAGCCCAACTTTTGGGACATGAATCCACTATTTGACAAAAACTGCTGGGAAATTTGGAAAACAATATGGGAGAGATTAGGTCTAGATCAACATCTCACACCCTACACCAAGATAAATTCAGAATGGGTGAATGACTTGAATATAAAGAGGGAAACTATAAATAAGTTAAGTGAACACAAAATAGTATACCTGTCAGATCTGTGGGAAAGGAAAGATTTTAAAACCAAGCAAGAGTTAGAGAAAATTATAAAATGTAAATTAAATGGTTTTGATTATATTAAGCTAAAAAGCTTTTGTACAAACAAAAACAATGTAGTCAAAGTCAGAAGGGAACAACAAATTGGGAAAAAATCTTTATAACAAAAAACTCTGACAGGGGTCTAATTACTCAAATATACAAGGAGTTAAAGCAATTGTATAAAAAATCAAGCCATTCCCCAATTGATAAATGGGCAAGACACATGAATAGGCAATTTTCAGATAAAGAAATCAAAAGTATCAATAAGCACATGAGAAAGTGTTCTAAATCTCTAATAATTAGAGAAATGCAAATCAAAACAACTCTGAGGTATCACCTCACACCTAGCAGATTGGTTAAAATGACAGCAGGGGAGAGTAATGAATGCTGGAGGGGTTGTGGCAAAATTGGGACATTAATACATTGCTGGTGGAGTTGTGAACTGATCTAACCATTCTGGCTGGCAATTTGGAACTATGCTCAAAGGGCTATAAAAAAATGCCTGCCCTTTGATCCAGCCATACCATTGTTGGGTTTTTACCCCAAAGAGATCATAAACAGAGACTTGTACAAAAATATTTATAGCTGCACTTTTTGTGGTGGTAAAGAACTGGAAAAGGAGGGTATGTCCTTCAATTGGGGAATGGCTGAACAAACTGTGGTATATGCTGGTGACGGAATACTATTGTGCTAAAAGGAATAATAAACTGGAGGAGTTCCAGGTAAACTGGAAAGACCTCCAGGAATTGATGCAGATCTAAAGGAGCAGAGCCAGAAGAACATTGTACACAGAGACTGATATACTGTGGTAAAATCGAATGTAATGGACTTCTGTACCAGCAGAAAGCAATAACACAGGACAGTTCTGAGGGATTTATGGTAAAGATGCTACCCACATTCAGAGGAAGGACTGCAGGAGAGGAAATATATAAGAAAAACAACTGCTTGAACGCATGGGTCGGGGTGGACATGATTGGGGATGTAGACTCGAAACTACCACACCAATGCAACTATCAACAATTTGGAAATAGGTTTTGATCAATGACACATGATAAAACCAGTGGAAATGTGCATCGGCCATGGGTGGGGGGGAGAGCGGGGGGTGAAGGGGAAAGTAGGAGCATGAATCATGTAACCATGTTAAAAATGAATATTAATAAACGTTTAAAAAATTAAAAAAATATATATGGGAAGAGAGGTTTGCAGAATGTTTCAAAGCATTCACTATGGATCAATAAATGCTCTTATATACACATTCGATCTGGAGTTTTGGGGCCCCCATTAGAATTAGTTTTATAAGTGGTTTCTACCATATGTTAATTTTTATAATCTTTCAGTCATTTTTTTTAAAAAGGGGAACATTTATGTTTGGGGAAAAGCTTCAATTTGATGAATATGAATATGGCAAAATGAGAACTTTGTAATTCTATTTTCCACAAATAGGTGGTACCTGACTGAATTTTGGAGACCTGATTCTTGTCAAATCTTACCAAAGCAACAAAAGTTTGAATTGGGTTGAATTCTGGAATACCATACTTTTATTTGTAGTTTGACATTGCTATCCCTTTGATCTTAGTAAATATATTTCTACTGATGATCCTACCCCTTTTGAAATTTCTCTATCACCCTCAAGGGTCCCAACATCCTTCTAGTTACCCAAGTTCAACCCCAGAATCTTTATGCCTCATCCTCCTTCATTTCACCAAGTTTCCAAATTTTGAGTCTTCTTCAACTTCTCTAGCATGCACTTCTTTTTCTTTACCCCTTATAACTTTGTTCATGTCCTTATCACATCTCTATTGGACTACTGTAACAGCCTCATCAATGTTTTCCCTGCCTTTAGTCTCTCTACTCTTAATTTATCCTCTATACAGCTTCCAAAGTAATATTCTTCAAATATAGGTTTAAATTTGTCACTTTCCTGCTTAATAAACTCCAGTCACTCCCTGTCACCTCAAAGGTCAAATACATGGGGATCTTTAATTTGATGTCTGTGAACTTGCTTTTTAAAAATATTTTAGTAACTGCACTTAAATGTAATTGGTTTATTTTGTAATTGTGTATATTTTTTATTTATGTATTTTTATTTTCATTTCAAAACACTATTCTGAAAAAAGGGTCCATAGGCTTTACCAGACTGCCAAAGGGATCCACGACATACACAAAACAGTTAATAACTGTTGAAATAAAACCTCTTCTGTTTAGCATTTAAAATCCTTCACAACTTGGCTCCAGGCTATCTTTTTAGGATTATTATATATTATTCCCCTTCCTGCACTGTATACTTCAGTCCAACTAGTCTTCTTTCCACTCATCATACAGGACATTCCATCTCCCATCTATGCATCTTTGTATAGGTTGTGTCACATGTCTGGAAATTTCCTCCCTCCTCACCTCCACCTCTTAGAATCCTTGGATCTTTCCAGAGATCACTTTAAATACCATCTTCTATTTGAAGCCTTTTCTGATCCCCATAGCTAAATTGCCTCAATGCATAGAGTCAGGAAGACATTCTTATTCAAATATGGACTCAGACACTTAATTACATGATCCTGGGCAAGTTATCTGACCTCTGTTTGCCTCAATTTCCTTATCTGTAAAGTGGTGATAATAATAAAATGCAAGATTATTGTGAGGATCAAATGAGATAATAATTTTTTACTGTTTTTTTACATTATATTTTTAATATTTTTCCATGTTTACATGATCCATTTCTTTCCCTCCTCCTTTCCTTCCCCCCTCCCAGAGCTGACAAGCAATTCCACTGGGTTGTACTAATGTTATCACTTGATGCCTATTTCCATATTATTCATTTTTACCCTAAATCCTATATCCATATAAACAAGTGATAAGTGATGTCATAAGTTTTTCTTTTGCCTATCTACTCCAATAGTTCTTTCTCTCAATGTGGATAGCATTCTTTCTTATAAATCCTTTAAGAGTGTCCTGGATTATTGTATTGCTACTAGTAGTAAAGTCCTCAATGTTTCACTTTCTTATACAATGTTCTCTTGGTTCTGCTCATTTCACTCTGCATCAGTTTTTGGTGGTCTTTCTAGCTCATATAGAAATCCTCCAGTTCATCCCTCCTTACAGCACAACAGTATTCCATCACCAAATCAGATACCACCATTTTTGTTCAGCCATTTGTTCAGCCATTCCCCAATCAAGGGACACCCCTTCATTTTCCAATTTTTTGCCACCATAAAGATGAATATTTTTGTACAAACATTTTTCATTATTAATGAGATAATAATTGTAAAGCACTTATCCCACTGTGTCTAGAGCATAGTAAATACTAGATAAATTTTAGCTATTACTATTATATATGTATTTAATGTATATTGTATTCTATATGTTGTATATATTTTGTCTCCCCCCTGCCATTAGATCATTGAAGGCAAGAATTGTTTTATTTTATTTTTTTTACTTTGTATCCTTTGTATCCAGCATGGCATATATATATATATCTATATATCTATATCTATATCTATATCTATATCTATATATCTATATCTATATATAAATTCATGAACTGAGTGATTGATTGATGGATCTAGTTCCCTTGATTTGGTCTGTTCAGGTTAGGTTAGAAAATGCCTTTTGAGCAATGGATGGAATCAGACTGAGGACATTGGTGTAGAGGTCAGATAGAAAGGATGCTGCAGATGATGGTGCTATTGAAAGAAGGAAATCTTTAAATATCCCCAGTAAGATTTACTTGGGGTCCTTTGTTATGTAGTTATTTGCAGGGAAGATTGAAGCGCTAATTCACAGAGCCACAAGATGTCACTATTGTTCCTCATTGTTAAGAATGAATGGTCCTTCCTACATCACTGCTGGAAGAGATGAACTGTAACCCAAACCCTTAATTTTAAAGAGATGGAAATGGAGGCCCAGAGAGGGGCTCAAGATTATGTAGCTAGTAAGAACCAGAATTAGAATTAGAATTTCTACTAAGGTTGTTAGCATCTTGCATTCTTTGTAGGATGCTATGGCTTTGCAGTCAGTCATTCACATCAACCAAGGAACTGGTGTGCCAGCACTAGGCACCAAAGGAGAAGCCCTGGTGGGAGCCTTTGGTTCCACTTTGCCTTCCCTTCAAAAGAGCCCATCTGCATCTCAGTTTGCTCATCTGTGAAATGAGGAATTCAAACTTGATGTGGATTTTAGGATTTAGAACTGGTGGGGACTTAAGAGATCATTTAATCAAATCCTTTTATTTGCAAATTAAGTAACCTTTCCAGAGTTAGGATGTGACTTGCCTCCAGTTAGGTATAGCTGGTGGTTTGTCCTTTAAGATCCCTTCCTGTTTTGACTTTGACATTCTTTGATTGTCTGTTTGTTTTCTTTCTTTCTTCCTTTCTTCCTTTCTTTCTTTCTTTCTTTCTTTCTTTCTTTCTTTCTTTCTTTCTTTCTTTCTTTCTTTCTTTCT
>NC_058132.1:112400743-112413187 GCF_016433145.1 Gracilinanus agilis | reverse complement strand
CCTCCCCCTTCTCCCCTCCCTTTTTTGACCTCCCCACTCCCCTGCTCCCCTTGGTTTATCCCTTCTAACTTTCTCAGAAGGGTTAGATAAGAGTTTTATGTCCCAATGGATAGTATAGCTACTCTTCCCTCTCCGGGTTGATTACACTGAGAGTAAGGTTTGATTATTACCTCTTAATGCTCTCTTCCTCTCCTTCTTATAATAGTATTTGTCCCCTCTCCTTCCCATACCCTCCACCCGCGCCTGCGCTCTGAGACAGCGCTCTGCGCCGTGCGTCCATTCTCTGCGTCCTGCTCCTGCGTTCAGAGTTTGTGTGCGTTCTTTAGCTTTTTGGGGTCCTAAATCTTGCTGCTCTCAGGAACAGGCCCCGGAACTGCCAATGACTCAATGGGTGCCCCAAACTTGCTCTATTTCTTTTTAGCTGGCTTCTGCATTATAGGTGGTGTGTGTGGAGGGGGTGGGGGTGGGGTGGTTGCTCAGCCCGCGATTTAGTGAGAGCTGTTTCACCCCTTTATAGCATGGAAATGCCCTGATTCCACATACCTTCTACGCTGTGCCCTGTTGTGGGGTTCCTCCGTTCGTCTGGACTTGTTTTTATGTCCCCTTGAGGAGTTTTGTGTGTTTCGGTCAGGAGAGGTTAAGAGCTGCTTCTTACTCTGCTGCCATCTTAACCCGGAACCTGCACGCACTGTCGGTTCTATCTTTTGCTGTGGCATCGAAGTCTCTGAGGAATTCAGAGATAGATGTACTTCCCTGTCAAGTGAGCTATGGAGGTCGATTCTGTCCCACTTTTTGTTTTGACAGGCCAGGTCCAGATCTGATTTTAGGAGTCCATTGTAGTGCTGGCACTGGCTTGCAATACCTCCATTCAAAACTCTGGCCAGCTTATTTGAGTGAGTTCCAGTTGGTTTGCCTCTTTTTGCCTCCACTGGCTTCTGGAAATGTTTAGAGCTCAATCAATGACTTCTCTTCCTTTCACTTCTGCTTTCCAGCTTACCTGAGCTGGCTCTTGCTTCTCTGATTCTCCTAGGTAATTTACTTTCCTTAGTTTCCATGTTTACAACTCTACAATAATAACAATAATAGCTGGCATTTATATGACTCTTTAATATTTATAAAACACTTTGCATTTTACCTCATTTGGTCTTAATCCTGTGAAGTAGGTGCAATTATCTTCATTTTAAAGATGAGAAAACTAAATATGAGAGATCAAATGATTTGCCCAGGATTGCATAGCCAATAGGTGTCTGAGGTAGGATTTGAACTCTGGTCTTCTTGAGTCTTTTGATCTTCAGTGCTCTCACCACTTTGCACTTAGCTGCCACAAGGCAATTTCTATCCTCTTCTGACTCTCTCTTTATGCAATTCTGGAATGGTTAGAAGAGCTTATTTTTGAATCTTTTCAGATTATTTTTTTCTTGAATCATTTCCAGATATTTTTAGAATTTCTAGGAAAGAATTAATCTTTTCTATGCCCCTTCAGATTGTCATATTTACCATAATTACCACTTCTTAAATTCCTGGGTTTTGGTGTGCCTACAGAGAGAATGCTTCAAGGATTGTCTGAGTGGAGGATCCACAGATGTATAGTCTAGAGCAGTGATGGGCAAACTTTTTAAAAAGGGGGTCAAAGGAAAGGAAATGCTCATCTGTCAGTCTGTTTCTAAGGCAACTCTTTCGAAGTTTCATTGTATTGTATCCTACTCATTGTATTCGTCAGATTAGGAATAATGTCATGGGGCTGGATAGAACATTTCAGGGGGCTGCATCTGTCCTGTGGGGCTGTAGTTTGCCCATTTCTGTTCTAGGTGATAGTTGTTCTTAATATAGTTCACTTCTTTTTCTTCATTGTTTATAAGTAAAGAACTGTATATAGTCAAGTTATGCTTATTTGATCAACACTATCAAGTCATATCCACATTGGAGTCTATTGGATTTTAGCAGGAAGGAAAGAAGATGGAGTCTTTTAGTGAGTAGGGATGGAACCAAGTGATTTATTGGATAAGTCCAAGTTATCCAGTAGATCCATCCTCTAAACCACAAACCATACTCCGGGACTAATGAGATGAAAAAGAGTCTGAGAGCTAGGGGGTAAAGTTGGTCAGCTCTCTGAGAAGCAAGAGAACTTGACATTTCCCTTAAGAACCCTTTGGTGTTAGGCTAAGCACATCATTGATTTGTGAGAGGGAGGGAGAGGAATGGTTAGTGTCTGGACCTTAATAGGATCAGCTAAAGGGACAGGAGTTCTCCCCTTTGTCTCTAACAGCCACTCAGGTTAGGTTTGAGCAAATATTCAAGTGGTAAACAATGCCAAAGGGCAGACGAAATGCAAGAGTTGATATTCTGGGAATTCTGTATAGCCAGAACAACCAGGATTTGGATATATTTGGGTTATGTCTCATTCCAGGTGATCTGGATAGTCAGGTTTCTACTGGAGCTCAATTTTCCTTTCCAATGAGTGGAAAGGAGTCGTCTTCCCTTTTCTCACTTTTTTTTCCTCTACTGAGTCATGCTTGACTATCAGAAGAGACTGATGTCCAACAGTGACCACTCTATCTACTGACTGACAAAACTTTTTAATGCTATTTTTAAAATGATTTTTGAAGAGGGTTGGAGTGTTTGTACTGAATTCAGTTCCAAGGAAGCTCTTCATTTCCTTCAGTGGAAGTACTAATTGATAAAAGAAAGATGCTCTTTTCTTCTCATGCTTACCTTCTATTACATAAGAGAATCTCTTTAAACAACTCCTTAAAGAGCACTTTACTTCAGCATTTCAAAGGAGCCATGATTTTAGCAATTTGGCTGCTCTCTCACTGATGCAGACATCTGTGCCCTCATAGACTGTCCATCTATGGCAAACAATCCATCACCTAATGACTGACTCTCTAGCAATTAGCCTTTTTCAAATTAAGCTAGGTCATCACCAGACCCACACTTGAACTTGTTAGGAATTGCAGAAGGATATCTCACTGTAGAATCTTTGAAGACCCAGGCTTTGCTGAGAAAGGGGCTTGGGAAATGCCCAATTTTAAATTATACTTGTAGCACTTAGCTTGGGGCAGCTAGGAGGTACAATAAATTAAATCTTGTGCTTGGAGTCAGAAGGATCCAAGTTCAAATTTGTCCTCAGATACTTGTATGACTCTAGACAAGTCACTTAACCCTATTGGCCTTGGTTTCCTCATCTGTAAAATGAGCTGGAGAAGGAAATGGAAAACCGGTCCATTATCTTTGCCAATAAAACCCCAAACAGAATCCCAAGGAGTCTGACGTGACTGAAACAGCTGATCAAAAAAGCACCCAGCTTCCCCCATCCCCTTTTTGTCATCCCCCCAAAAGCTGCTAATACAGGTTCGTGGCACTTTATGGGTCAACATCTATTCAAAAACAGAGCATAGTAGCTCCTACCAATGCATTAACTTTTATTGTCAACCAGAGGACATGTTGGGGTATGTTCACCTTAGTAAAAGACATTTAATAAAATAAGTTATAAGAAAGCTCTCTTCTCATACACACGGAGGAAGAGTGCTCTCCTTTACCAGTGGGAGGGAGATACAAGTGGAACGCATGTGAGCAGAGAACACCCACAGAGAGAACATATACAAAGGGAACACATGTGGTCAGGGGGCATGTATGAAAGGACATACATGTCCAAAGAATACGTGGAGAAGCACACAAATATCCTGCTTTGTGCCTGGGGCAGCTCTGGCCTCTGATGCTGCTGAGTCGTTGATGTGCCCTGATAATCAGATGGTCCAATTTCTCCAAGCTAAGGTCCTCTTCTCTCTTCTCTTTGCTGGGCATCTGGACTCTGTTTCTGCTAAGCTGTTCTCTGCTATAACTCTCCTATCAGCTACTGGTCTTCATCTGCTTTTTGTAGTCTTTTTAATGAATTGCAGCTGCTCTGTGATTCTTTCCACCCTCCACCCCCAAAATACTAGCTAGCATTTATAAAATCCTTTAAGGTTTGCAAAGCACTTACCAAATATTATCTCATTTGATCCTTACAACAGCTTAGAGGGGGAGGTGCTATTGTTCCCATTTTACAGATGAGGAAAGTGAGGCAGAGGTTAAAGGACTTGCCCAAAGTCACATAGCTAGGGTCTAAGGCTGAATTTCAACGCAGGTCTTCCTGGCTTTAGGTTCAGCATACTACCCACTGTGCCACTTAACTGCCTCTCAGTAGGAGGAAGGAAGGTGTCTATCACCTGCTCTCTTTAGTCCTTTCATGATATAGTTCTCAGTCAGCTGTCTTTTGACTTTTTTTTGCCACTGGCCAAATATTGAGTCTTGAAGAGACCATTGATGAGAGGATTACTAGGTTTGATAAATGGAGTTTACTTAATAATTATGCATAATGAATCATTATTAACATACATTCACATACTACATAACAATATCCAAAATTTAATTCAACTGAGTTCAGTTCAATAAGCATTTAGCAAAGATCGCTGGGGAAAGGAACTAAGATTAAATAAGATGTAGCTCTTATCTTCAGAGGTTTACAGTTTAACAATTTAATAGAATGATTCAAACCGCAAAAGTCTTTGTCAGTATTTTGCTAAAATGTCCTTCATTACTTCCCTTGGGCATAAAGGAACTGTGATAATCTGATTTACAAGCCAGCAAGTATTTATTAGAGCAGCTAGGTGGTGCAGTGATTAGAGCACTGGACTTGGAATCAGGAAGACTTATTTTTATGAGTTCAAATCTGGCCTCAGCCACTTAATAGTTTTGTCCCTGAGCAAGTCACTTAATCCTATTTGACTCAGTTTTCTCATCTATCAAATATGTTGGAGAAGGAAATGGAAAACTACTCTGGCATTTTTGCCAAGAAACCCCAAATACAGTCTCAGAGAGTTGGATTTGTCCGAACAACAACATTATTAAGCCTTTAATATATGCCAGTCAACTGGGCGTAAGTCCTAGGGAGATACAGAAAGGGAAAATACAGTCCCTGCTCTCAAGAAGCTCACATTCCAATGGGGGAGACAGCATGTAAAGAAAATGCACAGAAATGATAAATATCCAGTAAATGGAAGGTAATCTCAGAGGGAAGTCAGGGGTAAGAGGTGAGTACCTGGAAAGGCTTCCTAAAGAATGTACAATTTTAGCTGAATCTCTAGAAAAAGCAAGGAAGCCAGATGGTGGAGGTGACTCAAGGATGGTTATGTTCAGAAGCTACCTGTATTCTTTCTGCCCAGATCAGAGGAGACAAAGTGATGACCCAGAAGTAAATGCAACTTTTTTCTATAGCCTGGTGTACAGTGTATGCTCCTATCTATTCTGTGTCTGTCTGTCTCTGTGTCTCTGTCTCTCTTTGTCCGTCTCTGTCTCTCTCTCTTTTTTCCCTCTTGCTTTTGCAGTGGGTTAGGGAATTTCTCCAAATTTCTTCTTCTAAAGCCCTAACTACTTAATTCAAATGCAAACATTTATTTTATTGGCCAAGAATATTTACTATGATTAATAATATATAATTTATTACATACAATATATTATATTACTGTATACTATTATTTTGGTACCATCCCCATATTTCCATTTTTTTTTTGTTTTTTTTTTTTAACCCTTGTACTTCGGTGTATTGTCTCATAGGTGGAAGATTGGTAAGGGTGGGCAATGGGGGTCAAGTGACTTGCCCAGGGTCACACAGCTGGGAAGTGGCTGAGGCCGGGTTTGAACCTAGGACCTCCTGTCTCTAGGCCTGACTCTCACTCCACTGAGCTACCCAGCTGCCCCCCCATATTTCCATTTTAAGAAAATGCTCAAAGTCACCTGTTTCCCCAAACTAGCAGATGGAGGCAGATAAGACAGATCAAGCAGATAAGGTAAGTGACAGCTTGGATTAATCATAACATTTAGATCTTAGATCTAAGGGACCTTAGAAATCCTAGAGTCAGTTTTTTTTTTATTGTAGAAATGAAGGCACAAAAGAGAATACAGGTAGTTAGCTAAGATGTAACTTCATCTCCCCTGATTTCAAGTCCATTGTTTTCCATTACATTTGATGATTTCACATTCTAGCCAAGGTAGCAAGAGACATTGTCCTTCAAGGATCAGAGGGGATCAGAACTTTAGCATGTTGCTTGCCTGAGGCTACAGGTACTTTGCCAGTCAAATTCTCCTCTGACTCATTGTCTGGTGACCAGCAAGCTTCTGATTTGTCCTGCATCGTATCTTGGTTTGTGACTCCAGATTTCTCTCCTGCATCTGCTGACTCTGCTGACTGGGACCCCCATCCCTGTTCTGGCTGCCCTTCTCTTTCCTCTGAGTATAAATGAATCAGCTTGTTCTAGGATCCTTTTTCTGCTACCATCCACCCCAAATTTCAAATCTGCTCTACATCAGCAGAAATCATGTTGCCTGAGGTAGCTCTCTGCTGCCCTCTGCTGCCTTCTGCAGGTAAGCTCCAGGTCTATCTTAGTGGGCTCCTTTGCCAGTTCTGGTAATTCTGGGCTTCCTTGGATTATGGTGAGAGGTGAAGGAAGAAGAAAGCAAGCTCCACCAGTTCCAAGTCTATCTTAGTGGGCTTCTTTGCCAATTCTAATAATTCTGGACTTTCTTGGATTATGGTGGGAGTTTTAGGAAGAAGATGAATTGGGAAGTTAGCTAAAAAGTAATGGCGCCAAAGGAGAATAGAAAAGATGAGAGCTGAAGTTTGCTGATTTGAATGCAAATTATGAAAGAATGAAATTTCTGAAAGAAAAAAAGAATTCATATTATGAAAACCGACTGTAAAATCCTCCAATTACCACTCTAATTTCAAGTCCTAATTGTGGCGTATGAAAAACAACAACAGCAAAAAAAAAAAAAAAAAACACATTAAAAAAATAACCCCATACTTTATTAATATCTTTTGTTTTTTATATTTCCCTCTATAGAGAGGTAGCTTTTCAAAAGCTAGGAGAAATCCTAGGTTGGGGGAGTGTGAAATGATATACTAATTCTCCAACCATTCAATTACCATTGAAATTGGTCTAAATTATAGGCAAAACCCAATTATGTTGTTAAGAAAAATATGTTTGCCAATCCAAATGGCATAGAGAAGATAAAGAAATAGGGAACAATACCATTCAGAAAGCATTGACCATATTTGTAAGAATGTATGTATGTTGTATACGGTGGATTTAGATGACCAGCTCAGCAAGTTCCTGTCCATTTCCTCTGAGTCATTGGGTTTGAGCCAGGTTTAGAGGCTGAATGATGCTGAACTAACCCAAAGAGAATTTGATCCGGCAAGACTCATTTTTGGTTCTCCTCTAAGATTAGTCTGAGTGGGAATCACTTGGTAACAATTTGAAATGGAGTTTGTTAGAAAAAAAACATATCTTTGTCTAGGCATAGAGTCGAAATGGGTGACAGATGTTAATGATGAGAGACTGAACAGATGTTTGGGGGAGCATTAACAAGAGGGCTGCTACCACCATGCAGGATATAAACATGAGCCCTCCTGGCAGGCTCTGAAAGGATGGCTTGTTTATCAAACATTCTCTCACACAACTGCTTGGTGGATTGTGACAAAGATGAATGGCCGGATATTTTCATTTTAATTTGAAAATAAGGCAAGTGAGTACTGTTGGTTCTCTCTTTTGGAGGGGTAGGGGTGGAGTGGGGAAGACAGGGGTCAAACCTCACCGAAGAATAGGAGAGCCCTCAATGAGAAGCCTGGGAAAGTAATTTAATTTCTTCCCTATTTTTCCTGATTCCTCAGTTAGGAGAGATTTTTCTTGATTCCTCAGTTAGAAGAGATTACTATAAATAACATCACTTATAGACATCCCGAAATTAGATCCAGTACAAGCTGACATTTGGAAAAGAGAACATTTTCATAGGTTAGGATGCTACATTTAGGGAATTTCGAGAGTCATTTGTAACTTTTGCAGGATTAGAAGCCTCCCCAAAGGTCAAAGGTAGGAAAATAAAGGAGAAGGGGGAGATCAATCCATGAACACTGGATATTGACACCATTAAAATATTTCCTTCCTATTTTACCCAGTTCACTGAAATCTGTGAACCAAGCAGTTGGTATTATTTATGATTGTACATCGAGGGTTGGAAGGAGCCTTAGAATTTATTTAATCCAAACCACTCAAATTTCCTTCTGGATGAGAAAACTGAGGTCTAGACAAATTAAAGTCCTTAGCTTAAGTCCAGGTAGTGACACAGCCAACAAAATGATCTGCCTGAAGTCAACAGGGTAGAGAAGCAAAGAGCAGAGATTTGAACTCATGTCCTCTCACCCCAAAACTAGGGTTCTTTTCACCATACAAGGCTGCCTCCATGTTACCAGAATCCTCCAGTGGGTCATAAATATTTAAAAGTGCTTATAGTAAAACTGTGTTAGTTTTCATAATCATTTGAGTTAGCCTAGGTGTGTGGGAAGGTAATTAGTCAAACCAGTGGCTTTGTTGGTATAGGGAACTTCCAATTTAGGTCTGTGATTTATAAATTAAAGGAATTGTCTGGGAGTACTGAAGGCTTAAATGATTTGTCCATGTGGTACAGTGGAAGGAATACTGAATTTGAGGTCAGAGAATTTTAGTTTAAAACCTGGCTCTATTACTTATCATTTGTGCAATCTAAATAATTTATCCTCTTTGCCCCCTAGTCCCTCACCTAGAAAATGAAGGGGTTGGACTACATGGCCTTTAGGTTCCTTTATAGTTCTAAATTTATGATTTATTGATCCTATCTGTCAGAGGCAAGATTTGAATTCAGGTCTTTGTGACAAGGCTGGTGCTCTATCTACCAAATCACATGGTATTTACAAAGAGATTATTGCTGTTTTGTTCAGTTGTTTCAGTAGCATCTTGCTCTTTGTGACCCCATTTGGGGTTTTCTTGGCAAAGACACTGGAGTGGTTTGTCATTCTCTCCTCCAACTTATTTGACAGATGAGGAAACTGAGGCCAACAGGGATAAGTGACTTGCCTAGGGTCATACAGTTAGTGAGTGGCTGAGACTGGATTTGGACTTGAGTCTTCCAGACTCTAGGTCCAGAACTTTATTCATTATGCCACTTAGCTAGATCATAATATGGAGTTGGAAGCAAGTTTAGAGGTCTTTTAGTCCAACTCCTTCATTTTACAGATGAGGAAACTGAGGCCCAGAGAAGTTGAGTACCTTGTCCAAGGTCACACAGGTAGATAGAAGTAATAATGTCTTCCATTAAAGACCTCATCTGAGAAGGCAGAAAGGAATGAGACCAAAAATAATGGTGGAAGGTTTATCTTCAGAAAGGAGAATTATTTTTTTCTTCTGAAACAATCTGACCTCAAATTGCAAAGTGGTGATAGCAGAAGCCATGGAAGGGACTTGGGCTTGCCTATGGGCTTCTTTTTCCACAAGACCATGAATTGGTATGAAATTCCAAGGTCCTTCTCTGAGCCATACTTGCAGGAACACTGACCCAGTGCTCTGGTTTACAGTTCTGTTGTTAGAAAATTAGTTAAAGAGCTCAGAATATTCATTTAACTTTGTCCAAGAAAGCTATCTTGGAGAAGTAAAAAAAAAGAGAAAAAGAAATAAGAGGCTACTCATTCTTCTTTATGAGTATTTTACTTGCAATGGCAGCCTTACCAAAGAGAGAGATGTATTGAGAATTTAGCAGAGACAGACAGACAGACAGACACACACACACACACACACACACAGAGACAGAGAGAGACAGAGAGAGAAGAGGAGGAAAAGGAAGTCAGAGAAACACAGAGACACAGAATAAAAGATACACACAGAGAACTTTGACTTTTTCTCTAAAATTCAAGGAATAAGATGGGAGAGCAAGGGAAAAAAAGAGTCCAAAAGAGCAGAGGGGGCACATTACAAGCAATTTCATTTCCCAAATGATTAATGAGGTATCTGCTGAGAGAATGATGAAAGATTCTCCAACTAAGCCGGTTTGTTTTTCCAATTCACAAAATTCTCAATTGAGTCATTTCATGGGGGAGGGCAAGGCAATCAGATCTCAAAAATGCTCTGACTGATTCACAGTGCAAGGTAATTATCAGAGTAATTCAACAAGAAGTCAATTGCCTTTGCACCAATTGCTTGGATAATGATCTCAATTTTCTACTTCATCCAGGTGGTAGAGACAGGAATAGGTGCATCACCTCTCTGAAGCGGATGGTGATTGCAGAAGGGTTAATGTATCACAGATCTTGAGGTCTGGAAAAGACTTGTGGGAAATGAGAAGCAGTCAATTTTGGACTTTTAAAATAATAGAGTTCTGGTGAGGAAAAAATATTTTGTTTTTATAGAGGACAAAATAGGTGTGTGTGTGTGTGTGTGTGTGTGTGTGTGTGTGTGTGTGTGTGTGTATTGGAATCAGGGGGAGGTACATGAATAAAGTAAGAAGGCTGAGTCATAAGATCATACATTTATAGATAAAGAACTTTTGAATCCAACCCTCTGATTTTATAAACGAGCAAACAGGCCTAGAGAGAGGTTAAGGTGACTTGTCCAAGGTACTACAGGTGAGAGAAGCCTGGGATGAATTATGATTTATTTTTCATGAATTTCTCAAGCCTCTACAGAATTATTTCCAAGAACATATCACAAATGGGAATAGATCCTTAGCTCTATTTTGTGCATGGGGTGTATGGACTGTGTCCTAGTAGAAAAAAGGCAAAGGACTAAAAATGGGAAGACCTGGTTTTGTTCCCGTTTCTGTTACTTAGTAAGTAGGTGAATGATAAAAGTCAATTTGCTCACACTCCTCAAGCCTCACTTTCTTCATCTGTAAAATGGAGACAATAATACCAGCTCTCCTCACTTTACAGGGTGGTTGGGAATATGGAAGGCGACAACATGTCGGGCACTTTATAAAATATAGAGCATAATTTAAATATCTGTTTTTAGTATTATTGTTATTGTTATCCACTTAATGGTGTTGTTGAAAAGAAGCCACCTCATAAATAGGAAATAACTTTAGAAACATTAGCTATTATTTTCTGATCATAATTTATTTCAGTTAGCAGGGGACATCCTCCATGTTGTTCAGTCATTTCATTTGTGTCTGACATCTTTGTGATCCCATTTTGCATTTTCTTGTCAAAGATACAGAAGTGGTTTTGCCATTCCTTTCTCCAGCTCATTTTGAAGATGAGGAAACCGAGGCAAACAAGGTTAAGTGACTTATTTATGGTCATATATTAAGTGTCTGAAGCCAGATTTGAACTCAGGAAAATCTGAACTCCATCTTCTTGACTCCAGGCCCAGCACTCTATCCACTAGGCTACCTAGCTAGCCTCTCCTCCATGACAGTGGCAAATATGTGTTTCTGTTTTATGCTTAATTTTATTTTAACCCTTCCAGACACTTTAAACATATAACACTTAGTATTTTTAAAACTGTGTTGTCTCCAGTATGGATTTCTTCTGCATATATTTCGTTAGGACTAGCCATCTTTCCTGATTTCATCTTAAACATCATTTCCACTTTCAAACTTAGTTTAGCCCATGACTCCCCAGAAAACTCTGGACCTTGGCCCAAAAGGGGTACATTTTTAGCTGCCTTTTATATTTCATCTTTCTGCATTACGATGGAAACTTTTTGAAGTCAAAGGCTGTATTTCTTATTGTTTGTCAAGTTGATCTTCTTTATTTATTTATTTATCTATCTATTTATTTATTTATTTATTTATTTATTTTAAACATTTATTAATAATCATTTTTAACATGGTTACATGTTTCATGCTCCTATTTTCCCCTTCACCTCCCGCACTCCCCCCACCCATGGCCGACGCACTTTTCCACTAGTTTTGTCATGTGTCCTTGATCAAAACCAATTTCCCAATTGTTGGTGGTTGCATTGGTGTGGTAGTTTCGAGTCCACACCCTCAATCATGTCCGCCCCGACCCATGCGTTCAAGCAGTTGCTTTTCTTATATGTTTCCTCTCCTGCAGTCCTTCCTCTGAATGTGGGTAGCATTCTTTACCATAAATCCCTCAGAATTGTCCTGGGTCATTGCATTGCTGCTGGTACAGAAGCCCATTACATTCAATTTTACCACAGTATATCAGTCTCTGTGTACAATGTTCTTTTGGCTCTGCTCCTTTCGCTCTGCATCAGTTCCCGGAGGTCTCTCCAGTTCGCCTGGAACTCCTCCAGTTTATTATTCCTTTTAGCACAATAGTATTCCATCACCCGCATATACCACAGTTTGTTCAGCCATTCCCCAATTGAAGGACATACCCTCCTTTTCCAGTTTTTTGCCACCACAAAAAGTGCAGCTATAAATATTTTTGTACATGTCTGTTTATCTATGATCTCTTTGGGGTACAAACCCAACAATGGTATGGCTGGGTCAAAGGGCAGGCATTCTTTTATAGCCCTTTGAGCATGATTCCAAATTGCCAGCCAGAATGGCTGGATCAGTTCACAGCTCCACCAGCAATGCATTAATGTCCCAATTTTGCCACATCCCCTCCAACATTCATTACTCTTC
>NC_058132.1:112399602-112400643 GCF_016433145.1 Gracilinanus agilis | reverse complement strand
ATTGGGGAATGGCTTGATTTTTTTATACAATTGCTTTAACTCCTTGTATATTTGAGTGATTAGACCCTTGTCGGAGTTTTTTGTTATAAAGATTTTTTCCCAATTTGTTGTTTCCCTCCTGATTTTGACTACATTGTTTTTGTTTGTACAAAAGCTTTTTAGTTTAATATAATCAAACCCATTTAATTTACATTTTGTAATTTTCTCTAACTCTTGCTTGGTTTTAAAGTCTTTCCTTTCCCACAGATCTGACAAGTATGCTATTCTGTGTTCACTTAACTTGTTTATAGTTTCCCTCTTTATATTCAAGTCATTCACCCATTCTGAATTTATCTTGGTGTAGGGTGTGAGATGTTGATCTAAACCTAATCTCTCCCATATTGTTTTCCAAATTTCCCAGCAATTTTTTTCAAATAGTGGATTCATGTCCCAAAAGTTGGGCTCTTTGGGTTTATCATACACTGTCTTGCTGATGTCATTTATCCCCAGTCTATTCCATTGATCCTCCTCTCTATCTCTTAGCCAGTACCATATTGTTTTGATGACTGCTGCTTTATAGTATAGTTTAATATCTGGTACTGCTAGGCCCCCTTCCTTCACATTTTTTTTCATTATTTCCCTTGATATTCTTGATCTTTTGTTATTCCAAATGAAATTTGTTATAGTTTTTTCTAATTCAGTAAAGAAGTTTTTTGGTAGCTTGATAGGTATGGCACTAAATAGGTAAATTAATTTGGGTAGAATTGTCATTTTTATTATGTTGGCTCGACCTACCCATGAGCATTCAATGGCTTTCCAATTGTTCCGATCCAGTTTTATTTGTTTGGAAAGTGTTTTGTAGTTATTTTCATATAATTGCTGTGTTTGTTTTGGTAGGTAGATTCCTAAGTATTTTATATTGTCTAGGGTGATTTTAAATGGTGTTTCTCTTTCTACTTCTTGCTGCTCTAGTGTGTTGGAAATGTATAGAAATGCTGATGATTTATGTGCATTTATTTTGTATCCTGCAACTTTGCTGAAGTTGTTGATTATTTCTACAAG
>NC_058132.1:112333276-112389618 GCF_016433145.1 Gracilinanus agilis | reverse complement strand
TTTCTTTCTTTCTTTCTTTCTTTCTTTCTTTCTTTCTTTCTTTCTTTCTTTCTTTCTTTCTTTCTTTCTTTCTTTCTTTCTTTCTTTCTTTCTTTCCTTGATCAACTGATAGATTTCCATTAGGATTACAATATGGCAGAAGCACCTAGGACACAGAGCTGAAAGGCACCCAGAGGTCTTCTAATTAAACCTCCTCATTTTCAAAGAGCTGAAGTGACTTGTCCACATCACATAGTTAAGAAGTGGCAGAGGAACGGGGTGAGATCGTAATAACTGGCATTTACAAAGCTCTTTAAGGTTTACAAAGCACTTTACTTACAAGTTCCTTCGTTTGATCTTCAGAATCCTTGGAGAGAGGTGCTATTATTACCTCCATCTAAAAGGTGAGGAAACTGAGTCTGAGAAAGAATCACACAGCTGAGTACACTAAGGCAGAATTGGAACTTAGGTCTTCCTAACTCCAAGTCTTGTTCTATATCTTCATTATGCGACCTGAGGGCTATCTGAGCTGGGATCTGAACTCAGGTTCTGTAATTCCAAATTCAGTTTTCTTTTCACTGTACCCAGGGCATACCTAATTACAGCTGCAGTCCAAATGACCTTCTTGCTCAAGAGGTCTTGGAATAAATACACAGGGCTTGGAACCACCAGTATTTATATGTCTACATTTCCAGAAAATTCCATTTGCAAATAAAAAACCACAAGCATTTCAGAAACTTTTTTATTAGGAAGCCAAATACTTAGTTTAAAATAAAAACCATTCTGTGAAAGTGAGTGATCAACCTTGATTCTTTAACAGCATACTACAGTTAAAAGAAGGAGAATACAGAATTAGCATTTATATAATACTGTGTGCCATAGGCAGCTAAGTGGCACAATGGATAGAGCACTGGGCTCGGAGGAAGACTCATCTTTATGAGTTCAAATATGGCCTCAGACATTAGATGTGTGACCCTGGGAAAGTCATTTAACTGTTGACCTCAGTTTCCTCATCGGTAAAATGACCTGGGGAAGGAAATGGCAGACCACTCCAGTATTTTTGCCAAGAAAATTGGATGTGACTAAAATAACCCAACCACAATAACAAAGTGCTTTATAATGATTATTTCACATTTGATCCTCACAACAATTCTGGAAAGTAGTTGCTATTATTACCTTCATTTTATAGTTGAGGAAACTGAGGCAACAGAGGTGAAGTGATTTGTCCAGCTAGAAAAGAGCTACAGCTGGATTTGAACTCAGTTCTTTCATGATTGCAACCCTATGGCTCTATCCCTGGCACCTCTTAGTGGTTCCTGCTAACTCAGGGCTTAGCCACAAATGCGGGAGAAGCCTGAATTCTGCTCATAAGAGACTGTTTCCTCACCTCCTCCTTCCTTCAAGCTAGGAGGGAGTTATCCACATCCCAGTGCATTTCTGGGAACACTCAGTATTTCAATTCCAGCATTTATTTCATGCACACTGATACATAAACTTTGAGAAAATACTTGCTCAGACATTCATGATGATGTTAGATTGGAGGAGTTTACCTCTATGGCTTGGGGGGTCTCCTGTCTTCTGACCCCAAGAGGAAAGCCTAACTGACCAAAGGGACATTTGAGCCACGTGGTAGAACCTGTCCATTTTCTGCAAGAGAAAAGCACTGGCCATAAAACTAAAGGAGGAGCTCTTAATGACCATCAGATCAATACTGTCAGAGTCATTCTATTAGTAGAGTCTCTCACTGGTAGTTGTTATTCAGTCTTTTTTCACTTGTGTCTGACTCTTTGTGACCCTAATTGGGGTTTTCTTGGCAGAGATCCTAATGGTGGTTTGCCATTTTCTTCTCCAGCTCATCTACAAATGAGGAAACTGAGGCAAACAGGGTTAAAAGACTTGCCCAGGATCACACAGCTAATAAGGGTCTGGAACAGATTCAAGAAGATGAGTCTTTCTGACTCCAGACCTGGTGCTTTATCCACTCTGCCATCTACCTGTTCCACTGACCAGTAGAGAAGATCTCAAAGATAAGGAAATTCTTAGACTGCTAGACATTTCCATTCAATTGAATATCTACATCTACTATCTACAATATC
The DNA here is from genome assembly GCF_016433145.1 of Gracilinanus agilis. NCBI lineage: Eukaryota > Metazoa > Chordata > Mammalia > Didelphimorphia > Didelphidae > Gracilinanus > Gracilinanus agilis. The sequence continues at coordinate 112,387,543 of NC_058132.1, read as the reverse complement.
ACCCCAAACACTGGTGATGCAAAGAAGAACCTCAAGCCTCAAGAGTTTTAAGAGTCAGGCTGCAAGAAAGCCTGACAAGAGACCAGGGAAGGTCTTTTAAACCCGGCTACCATGTGTTGTGTGCAGATACAAAGCATGGAATCCCTGCAAAGGTACAGGGAGAGCCTCACGCAGAATTCCAGGGGACCCCCCTGGAGAACTTTGGGTGAGGGGCAGTTGAGAAGGGTTGAGGACAGTTTATTTGTGGGATTGGATGTGAGCAGATACTCTCCTTGTTTCTCCTGACTTGGGGTTTCTCCTGAGAAACCATTGTAGTATAAGCTAGTGATTTCTACTCATAGGATTAGCCTATTTGTCATTACTATTCTTCATGAATATAATTATTTAGTAATTAGAGAGTAAGATATTTATCTATAGCAAGAGAACCAGTTTTAGTTAAGTGCTTCATCCCTCCAGCGAGGAGGGGGAAGGGGGCATCAATTTAACAGTTTAGGGTCACCTTTCATTTATCCTAAACCCTTCATTGATTTCTATAATTTTCCTTGTTAATTCCTAATATAACTTTTTACCTTCAAAGCTGTGCTTGATAATTATTTGGAAGATACTTACAATTCAGTCTGTATATTTAGTTTGAATCCTGTTGGCTGCCAGTTTAAGATCTCCTCTGTCCTCAACAGTTAGATAGCTAGCTGTTATATCTCCTCTAACTGACCTGAGAGGAATATAAATTTAAGAAAGAAACATTATTGGGGTTTCAGCCATAACAGAAACTCACCAGAAGAATCTTATTCCTGTCTTCATAACCAACTGAAGCAGAAGCAGTTAGAGGGGGAGGGTTTTGAGAATCAGGAGTGTTTTACCCCCTCCTTTCCTCTCTGTAACCTGTCAATCTAGGGCTCTTGACTTAAAGCTATATTTGGCCCTGAAAACATTTATCTGCTTCTCCAAACTATCTGTTATTATCATCATAACAGTTTTGGCCAGCCAGCCTAGGATTTGTACTATTAGGACCTAGTGGAGAAGAGATAAGATGGCTGACATGTTAAACAGAGCAATTGTTACCTTGGGGTGCTCTGCTGTTTTAATTTATGGGATTTGGCAAACCTGTGCAACATTTTGGTTTGTCACTGTTCCCCAATTTTTTAGGTCAATAACAGAATTTTATGACACTTATCTATGGCTAACAATTACAGTTGGAGAGGCATTGGCTTATGTACCAACAGGCATAGCCATGACTGCCACTGGATGTGGAGCCCTAATGATATAAGACAGATACTGGCTTTTACTTTTGGAAACACTAAAGTTACTGACCCGGCCATGGAAAAAATGTTAGAGTACATGAAAACACTAATAGAAATTAACAAACAAATAAGGGAAGGGAAAGAACTTGATGCTAGGACAATTATGCAGCTGGAAATCATAGAAAGCACGATCACAACTAAGAAAGGGGGTGAAAAACAACAAGAGATTAGAAAGGACAACCCAGAAAAGCAGGAAGTTGCAGGGGCAGAGTCAGCTCCTGTAACAATACTTCCTATTACAGACAGAACAATTGTACAACCAGATGCTGGGATTATACATGTTAAAGGATATAAACCATTTACTGGAGGGGATCTAGAGATTTTAAAAAGGAGGTTCCCCCAGTTCTTCGAAAACCCACATAAGGCGATAAAAGAATTCAAACGGGCAGTCAGGCTGTATAATCCTAATTTTGAAGATGTGGAACTCTTATTAACAGAACTATTTACCCCAAGTGAAAAAGCTAAATTTCTTGTAGAGACAAGGAACAACCCCAACCTAGCATCATGGCCTGAGCAACATCAAGATCTAGAGCTGTCCTCTCATGCAAACATGACGTATCTCAGGAGATGCAGGGAGGACTTGGCAGAGGCAATGAGACTTCATGCTAAACGATCAAATGCATGGGGATCATTTGAAAAGTTAAAGCAGGGGGAGGAGGAACATCCAAGCTTATACCTAGACAGGCTGCTAGAAGCTGGAGAGACTATTCTAGGGTTCAGGGACATGACTGCTGAAGACAACATTCAGCATATCAGGAGGCAATTTGTAAAAAGGAGTCAAAATTGCTTCCAAACCTATTTTAGACTGCATTGCCCACCATGGGAGACCATGCCCATTGAGGAATTGAGAAAGACAGCAGCTTATGTCCATGACTCAAAGGATAGTGATTCTAAAACATCTAGAAACTCTGAAAAAGATCGAGAGATTGCTGACCTTAAAAAGCAATTGAGGGAAGCTCAGAAGGCCAGAGAGGTAGAAGAAATAAAAAATATGCCGCTGATGTCCACCAATCAGAGGAGCCAAAGCAGGCCTAGACAATCTAGTGGCATTGCTAACAACAAAATTAAGAGATGTTTCCTTTGTTCAAAAATTGGCCATGTGGTACGGGATTGTAGATATAAATCTCAGATTAACTTTGGAAACAGGAATAATAACAATAACAACAGGAGGAATACATACTACAATTCCAGATACAATAATAACACCAACAATAATAACAACAGGGACAACGATAGTAGATACAGTGATAAGGTTAAGGCCAGATGTTGTGACCATGACTGTGCCAAGTTTAGTAGGTCCCCAAGCTTGTCAAAAATGGAAGAATACCTGTCCCAAGGTGCTAGACCTCATACATTATGAACCAAGGAAGCAGCCTTAGAGAAAGCAGTTGTTGCAAGAAAAGAGAAAGGCAGTGATAATGATGTAGCAAAGGAATGTGAGAAGAACAAAATGGGTGCAGAAGATATTATGAATTATGGGTTGGAGGAGGTAACACAAAGTTACAAAGATATGACTGAGGAGGAGTTGCAAATGGAGGAGGATATAATAAAAATTAAGGAGAGAATTTATGGGAAAGGAAACAGTGATATGGGGTACACTGACAGAAAACCAGGCACATCTGCACAAGTTCTTCTTTTTTTTTTTTAAACCCTTAATTTCGGTGTATTGTCTCATAGGTGGAAGAGTGGTAAGGGTGGGCAATGGGGGTCAAGTGACTTGCCCAGGGTCACACAGCTGGGAAGTGGCTGAGGCCGGGTTTGAACCTAGGACCTCCTGTCTCTAGGCCTGACTCTCACTCCACTGAGCTACCCAGCTGCCCCTGCACAAGTTCTTGATAAAAGCTTGAAAAAGGTAGCATTCCTTGATTCTCACTATGGGGGGACAGAACCATTCTGAAGTAAGACTGTGGATCATTTACATGTACAGCAAAGCCAAACAGCAAGGGCAATGAATATAGACAAGTATTCTAATGGGGATCTCTTGGAAATGGACAGTGTCAATAAAGGAGATGAGCTCCTGCAGACCATTGAGAAGGAAAGTGCTGAATTCTCAGACACAGGCACTACCTTTTCTCTATCACCAACTAGGGAAGCTGGAAGGGAAAGTGAAAACTCTAGTAGCTACAAGTCTAGAGGAATTTTAAAGCTAGATCCTGGAGCTAGAGAATTTGTACCAAGTCTACTTCAGGGTCAAGTGCATGATGATGTAGCACACTTTCAAGCCTGTGATACTCCAAAGAGAGCTGCCTTTGGAGTAGATTCTGAGTTAATGCATTTAAAGGAATTCAGTTTCATAAATGTCAGTAGCCAAGAGAGGAACAAAATGACATCAATAGGGACAAAGGAAGAATCTACAACACTGACTTTGTTTCCTATGCAAAATACATCTAGAGTTGAGTTTCCTGTTACTGACATGGAGTCTAGGGAGCAAATACAAGAAGAAAGCATAGACTCACAGGATTGGGATGTAGTCATGAACCACAAGCACATTCCCAACTCTGTAGAATTTCCTTTAATGCAGAGAAATACCTCTCCTGAATCTAACTTTGCTAAAGTCCAGCAAAGCATGTTCAGTGAAGAGAAGGACACTCTACCTTACTCATGGTCTGGAAAAACTGAGATACATTTTGACACTGATAGGCCCATGAACAGTCCAGGGATGCCAATTCAGGCATTGGCAGTCCAACAAGCCATTTTTGAAGGAGAATTACCATCATTACACTCACAGAATCCTGAGCCAGCACAGACAGAAGTCCTAGAACAAGATCAATGGGATTTGGGGGACATAGAGATAGAAACACCTTTGGTACCTGTTGATCAGACAGCTAAAGACAGGGAACCTTTGGTTATGGTGACTATAGGAGATCAAATCTATCCTGCTCTTATTGATACTGGAGCAACCCGGTCTGTGTTGACATCAGCACCAGAAAATTGTGCACTAATGGGGTCTGTGAGAGTAAAAGGAGCTACTGGGCAAATGGAGTTGGTGCCCAAGCTAAGATCTAAGATGGTGAAAATAGGCCCAATGATTTTAGATCATTCTTTTTTGTTGATGCCCGGTTGTCCATCCAATCTCCTGGGGAGGGATGTTCTTTGTAAATTAGGTGCCACTATCCATGGTGATAGGTCAGGACAGATATTCCTACACTTACCCAAACAGTCACTCAAACACCATCCCTTGCTATTCCTAGGGCAAGTGGAGGGTGATGAGGAGGAACAACACATAGGGAGTATCTTTGAAATACCAAAAGATATCCCAGAGGAGGTTTGGGCTAAGCATTCAACCGATGTGGGAATTTTAAAATCTGCCACCCCAGTTAAGATAGAGGTGAAAGGGTACTCCACCTAGAATCCCTCAGTATAAGTTGAGCAAAGAGGCCACAGAGGGTATCAGACCCATTATCCAAAGTCTCCTAGAACAAGGCATTTTGGTCTACACTATATCCGAGTACAACACACCTATTTTACCCATTAAGAAGCTGAAGAAAGATCCAAATGGCAAGACACAATGGTGTTTTGTGCAGGATCTAAGAGCAGTGATGGCAGGATTTACCAAAGAGTCCCAAGCTGCTTTAATTCAAAAGTGAGCAGAAACTTTCAGGCAGCTGTCAGAACAGTTATTACCCAGGGCTTCTCATGACTGCCTCAAAGATCTTGCAAGCTTTCAACACCAAGCTTGGCCACATATTCCCTTGCTTTGCCTCCTAGTTTCTAATTTTTCATAATCCACATCTTGAACCTGTACAATTCTCAACTGGAACCAGTCACTGCCATAGATTACTTAGACAGAAAATGTCCTCTGAAGGTCTTCTAGCTATCCACACCCTCTACCTGTGTATCTAAACCAAGAAAACATCTCTTCTACCTTAAATCTCTCCTGAGAGGTGAAAACCTTTATTTCTAAAAAGAGACATTTCAAAGCAGAGTTGTATAACCAGAACTTCATCTATCTTCTGATTCTTCACTTCATCTAAGACAGAGACAAAGAAGAATTATATGGAAGCTAAATTATAGAACCCCAGCCACAGACCACTTATAGGACTGGGCACCCAGCCAGTGAGGTTCAAGGGGTAAAATCCAGAACATCTTCAGTGTGGCCACATCCTAGCTGCCCCTCTTCCGTCAGACCAGACAAAAAAGGTCCCCTTCATCTACAAAATAGAATATTTCCAGGGAGTAGATCCGGGGAAATTTCAACTTACCAGAGCTTGAAAAAACATTTCAATCAATTGAAATTCTAATATGTACCAAAAACTTTTTCTTTTTCCTGTTTTTTAAAAAAATGAATAAATCATTTTAGTAAGCATGGAAACCAAATGGTACAGAAATAGACAATAATTTCTAAGAGATATACACACATATCAGTGTAATTTATTAGAACATAAACTAGATCACCTTAATTAGAGAATCCACAAGAAGTCATTAAGAATAGTGACACTGAGATTAAATATAAGACAAATCTGACCTCTGACATTTCCTAGCCTTGTGATCCAGGGCAAGTCACTTAAACCCAACTGACTAGCCCTTACTACTCTTTTGCCTTGGAACCAATACCTAGAATTGATTCTAAGACAGAAAGTAAGGGCTTAAAAAAAGATTAGATGCAAGGGACTGCATATGGTGGTGCACATCTATGGTTCCTTCTCCTGAGGAGGCAGAGGCTAGTGGATTGATGGAACTTGGGAACTGAGCTCAAGTAGGATTAGAGCTGATTGGGTGTTTTTACTGCCAGGCACCAATATGGTGAGCTCTTGGGAGTGGCGGTCCAGCAGGTCACCTAGAGAGAACAGCTCACGCTGGAAACAGAGCAGGTTAAAACTTTTATGATGATCATCAGCATAGAGGTTGGTCCTGTGAATGGCTGTTGTGTTTCCTACCTAAGTGAGATATTTTCTCTTTTTTTTATTGTCTTCTGTTCTCTGATGACCTGGCCAGGAATATTATGGTCTTCCCCATCATAGTGTTCAGTGTGGTGCAGTGGAAAGAATGCTGGATTTCGGAGTTAGGAGATTTGGTTCAAATCTCAACTCTTCCACTAGCTACTGCTTGTGTAACAGGGAACATGTCATTTAAATTTTGTGAACTTCTGAAATATAGTGATAATAGTATTAGCTGTCTCTCCAGAGATGTTCTGAGGCTAAAATGAGATAATATTTGTGAAGCATCTTGCAAATGTTAAAGTGCTCTAGCCAGGCCACTATGAGCGCAAATAAAGAATCCCTCGAATTGCATGTAATTAAATTTGCATTCTTTGAAGTTAAAATTATGTAAAATATGTTCATTGGTTCTAGTCTAATGGAAATATGCAGTTCAAATCCAAACAATGTGACCACTTCAGAGGATTCTTTATTCGCACTCATTGAGATTTAACTATATATGCTAGCTATTATCATTTTATTATTATTATCATTATGAGTAAGAAGCCAAGTTTATGACCTTATTCTACTTCAACTTTTCCCACTCTTTTGGTTGAAACCAGATCAATATTTTTGTATGTATCACTTTCTTCTTTATCCTTAATAATATGAAGATGTCAGGAACTGGCCTTATCAATGACTAAAACAGGGAGTACAAAGAATTCTAAATTTGAAGTCAGAAGAACTAGATTGAAATGCCAACTCTGCTACTTACTAACTATAACCTTAGCCAAGTCATTTCCCTCTTTCTGCGCCTTGGGTTACTCATTTGTTAAGTGAAAGGGATGGAACAGATGATTTACAAATTACTTACCAGTCCATGAGCCCAATCTTCTATGATCTCTATCTAAAAAGCCAAGGGACCATGACCTCATTCTTGCTTCTCTCATTGGCTGTCCTGGCAAAGGGAAAGGTCCCAGGACTTTGTTGGTCACCGAGTTGGCTTGGCTCCCTTGGCTTCTTCTTCTGAAAGGAGTCACTATGCTAAATTTCCCAGCCAGAATTTGTGGTTTACTCCCTGCCTGCTAAGTACACAATTCTCATGGTCTCTGCTGATTCCAGGTCAGATCTATCTGAGGGGCTATAAGGGGAATCCCAGTTCATCCTCCTCTAATTTCCCCCTACCCACCTTTTTGGTTTTCTGCCATCACATTTACAGTCCGTGACCCACATATATGTTCCAGGAATACCTTCTTACATTTCACCACGCAGAAAATAACTTTGCTGATCACACAAGGTCCAATTTCCATAGTTCCACCAAAACTCTGCCCTAATGGTTCATTGTGACCTGAAAGGAACTCTGTCTAAGGCAATGCCAATGAAGCCCAGTTTCCAAACAGTCTTGTAAGGGTTGGGCAATGGTTTGGATGTTGGTTGCCTGAGGATTTGCTGTATTTAGATAAGCTCATCACTGACCAAGAGGTCAGCAAGTGAAGAATGGTTTTTGGCCAAAGAAACTCATGTAGACCAGTAATGAAGGCACAGAAGGTTGAGATGTGTTCTGATGGAAGGTTCACTCATATAGACGAAGTTACACAGATCTCTGAAGTATTTAAGGGTACTAAGTAGTGCTGCTTACTCCTTAAATTTTTTTCCTGCAGAGAAACTATCCTGAAAGGATTATTCTGACTATGTCATGAAATATTTTAACAGTTATAGCAGCAGCAGGAACAATCAAAATAATAGCCAGCATTTTCAAGTACTTTAAGGTTTGAAAAGCAACTATTATTTCATTTAATCCTTGTAACAACCTTTGGAGTTAAGTGCTATTATTATTATCCCACATTTTATAGGAAACTGAGGCAGTTAAGTGACTTGCTCAAAGTCAGATAGCTACTAAGTAAAGCCTAGCTTAACCTCAGATTTTCCTGATTCCAGATCTTGTGCTCTATTAATAGTACCATCTAGTTGTTTCTAAGAATAAAAATGTCTATGATTCAATAAGAAATATAATATAATTGAATAGGAAATAAACATTTATTAAGGACCTACTTTGGGCCAGGCAATGTGCCAGGACTAAAGATACCGATATAAAAAAAAGAAAGAATCCCTATTTTCAAGGAGTTTATATTCTATTGGGGGCATCGGTTAGATAGAGGTCTCATATCTAAAATATATAGACAAATCTGTCAAATTTATGGGAGTAAGAGCCATCCCCCACTTGATAAATAGTCAAAAGATATGAATATAATTCTTTGATGAAGAAATCAAAGCCATATATAGGTACTTGAAGAAATGATCTAAACCATTTTTTGATTAGGGAAATGAAAGCCCAAACAATTCTGAAGTATCATTTCACAGCCATCATATTAACTAAATTGACAAAATGACAAATATTGGAGGTGATGTGGAAAAGTGGGGACACTAATACACTCTTGGTGGAATTGTGAAAGAATGATTCAATCATTTTGGAAAACAATTTGGAATCATACCCAGAAAGCTATAAAATTATGTATATCTTAGATCTAGCAATATTATTGTTGGGTCTATTTCCCAAGAAGATCAGGAAAAAAGGAAAAGAACTTGTATGTTTCAAAATATTTATAGCAGCTCTCTTTGTGGTGGCAAAGAACTGGAAATAGAGGAGATCTCCATCAATTGGGGAATAGCTAAACAAATTGTGATGAAATACTACTGCTCCATAAGAAGCAATAAACAGACTGATTTTTTTAAAAACCCTGGAAAGAACTACATATGAGATAATGAACAGTGAAATGAGTGGAACCAAGGGAGCCTTTAATATTTGAAAAATAACTTGTGAATGTTTGCCTCCAGAGAATGAACTGAGAAGTGGAAACACAAAAGATATAAGTTATATATTTTGCTGGATAATATGTTCTGTGGTGAGGGGAGGGAAGGGAGAGGCTGAATTAAATAAAATAAATTAAATTTAAAAAACAAAGGGGATGTAAAAACAAGAATTGTCAATAAAAATGAGATTTTTTTCCAAAAGTGAAAAAATAAATAAAATTTTTAAATGAAACAAATATTCTATTAAGGATAATAATATTTATGATATCATATCATATATCACATCACATTAAATATTGTATTGTATCATATCCTATTGCATCACATTGTATTGCATCACATATTATACTATACTATATAATATAATATAACATATCATATCAAATAATATCATATCATATGTTATTGTTATGCTATGTTGTTCTTATATTATATTTTTATATGAATTATTTTATGTTAGGTTCATGTCATATCTCATATCATTTTTCATATACCATAATATATAATATATTATCTTATATCACATTATATTATATATAGCACATTGCTATATGTCATATCATATATCTTATATATCACATTATATTACATAAAGCACACAGCTTTGAAATACAGCGTGGTCAGGGAGAGAGAGAACTGATAGATGGAGAGAGATCAGGAAAAGCTTTGTGTAGAAGGTGTTGCTAGATTTGTATTTTAAAAGAAGAGAAGAGTTCTATGAGATGGAATTGAAGTGGGAGTGCATTCCAAGCTTGGGGGGATAGAGGGGCAAAGCCATGGAAATAACACATATAAAGCACTTCACAAAACTTAAAACATTACAGAGACACACGAGCAGTTATTATTTGGGCAAAAAATATCTTTATTTGGCAAAAATCTTTACAAACATTGCAGCTATTATCCCAGAAGCAATAAAATCAATGGAGGAGCCAAAGTTAAAGCCTGCAGATGATCAAGCCCAAATTTAGGGCAAGGCATGAAACCCTCTTTTGGAGATTACTCTGTAGCATTAGATGCCAATCAAATCACAGGTAAAAAGTTACCAGGAAGTCTTTGAGTAGCTTTAGACACTTTACAAACCAGGCCCTATTATTATTACCTAATCTTTCTCCTCCAAAGCTTGTGGTTGTAGTAGCCTCAAAGCTCTCATTTAAAAATATTTAAAGCATTTAAAAATTTAAGCATTTAAAGTGGCATTTCAAAAAATCCTTAAATCCAAAATTCAGTTCCACCCTCCCTTTTCCCCATGTTCTAAATTGACCCAACTCCCATCCTGGGTCTGAACAGAGAAAATCTTTCAGCTGAGTGATGAGTCCCCAGCCCTGACTTGGCACCGCTGGCTCTAATCGGCACAAATGGCTTTTTTTTTTTTTAAAGTACAAAGTCCAGATATTCTCCATTGTGCCCCATCACTGTTTCCTAGTGGCCCTCAGAGCCTTCCAGTTTCAGTTAGGGCCAGCTTAAGAGGTTTGGGACAAGTGGCCTGGAAAGGAGACGAGAAGTCTGGGAATGGCTGAGGGCAAATTTAGGGCTGAGTTGTTTACATGAAGGAAGGCATTAGATCCAAGTGCTCTGTCACATTTAGCAGGTTTAATTGGGGTTTCCAGCTCACAGCATTGCCCGTAAGCCTTGGTGGTGCACCCAGCATGTTCCCCAAGCTGATGGACCAGCTCCAATAGCATTTTAGTAATGTAATAATAATAGTTCACATTGGTAGGAATGTATTTGCCTTGTATATATAATAGAATCAAAAGGGAGAACATTACCAACATTATTACATCAAACTGGACACCCTACGAGTGGCTACAGTGGAGTCAGGAGTAAAGCTAAGGGCTTCAGATGTTTGTCCGAATGGATAAAGTTCTAGCAACATGGGAGAGGAGTTAGAGGACCTAAAAGCAAAGAGGCAGACTCAACCTCATGGTGATCACTGAGACTTGGTGTCTCGAATATGGCTCTGGATGGCTATATCTTATTTAAAAAAAAAAACAACAGGACAGGTAAAGGAAGGTGATGGAGAGCTAGTATTACCTATAAAAAAGTAAAGAGGAAAACATTTGATGGAGGGAAAAACAGAATCAATTTTCTCATCTGAGTATAATGCTTGAACATTGTGCTTCTGTTCCAGGGTTTATGATCTGTTTCCCAAATTCATTTATTTCCTCTTTCTGTCTAGTTATACTTAAAGACAAAACACAAAAATGAAGTAGTCCCTACCATCAAGCAGATTACATTCTACATGGGGGGAGTAATGTGCACATAGAAATAAAATAAAAATACACATAAAGTAATTTCTGGAGGGTGGGCACAGGTCTAATATGAGGGGCAATTTGTTAACAATAAAAGTGTTTGTGTGTGTATGTGTAGGGGGAGGAAGTTTAGAGGTCACAGTGGAAGGATAAAGAGGGATAATGATAAAGGAAGAATAGGGCAGACATGGATGAGTATGCTTTTGTTCAGTCATTTTTCAGTTGTGCCTGACTCTTTATGATCCTATTTGGTGTTTTCCTGCCAAAGATGCTGGAGTGGTTTTCCATTTCCTTCTCTAATTCTTTTATAGATGAGGAAACTGAGGCAAAGAGGGTTAAGTGACTTGCCCAGGGTCACACGGCTAATAAATGTCTGAGTTTGCATTTGAACTCAAGACTTCCTGACTCTATCCACTGAGCCATCTAGCAGCATGAAGATTTGAGAGAGCAGAGAATGGCAGCTATAAAGAGAACTTAGGTCTGGACAAACTATCCCTCAGATCAGTTCAGACTGGAACAAATGTCTTCTTTATGACATACTCAGCAAACAGTCATTCAGTCTTTGCTTGAGGACCCCCAGTGAGGGGGAACCCCACCCCCATTTCTCAAGGCAGTATATTCTATTTTTTTAATAGCTCTAATTATTAAGAAGTTTTTCCTAATATCAAATCTCCTTTTGGTAACTTCCTTCCATTGCTTAGAGTTGTACAATCTGGGGGTAAATGGAATAAGACCCTTCTTCAGATGACAATCCCTTAAGTACCTGAAGACAGGTATTGTGTCTTCTCAAGCCTTCTCTCCAAGTTCCTCTTCCCTTGTGGTGGACTTACTGATCTAGATGAATGCTGGGCAAATGGATGGATCTGCAAGCAACATTGGTGGGAATTCCCATAGAAATGAATCACAGATCCATTGAGTTATCCAAAGGGATCTATGACACACAGAAAAGGTTAAGAACCTCTGGATAGAGGATAGAATCTTAGAGACAGGAAGACATAGGTTCAAATCATCCCACTTATACTTAACTAGTTGTGTGATTTTGGGCAAGTCACTTCATAGAGATAAATGTAGCACTCATTTCATAGGATTGTTGTATCAGAATTTTGTAAGTTTAGAAATATATTTGTAATATATTTTATTTATACATAATTTTAGTTATTATAGTTGTAATTATTGGTACATTTAAATTATTACAACTTTAAAATATGATTTATGTACAACTATTTCATAAATACATTTACTAAGAAAAATTGTATTAGACTTTTCACAGAGGTACCAGAAATTAGGATACTTTTTTCTCCAAAAAACCGAATAAAACAAACATTTCCAAATACAAAAAAAGAAAATTGTACATAAATAAAATCACAAATCTCTTATACATTTAGCTTATTTTTCTTCATATCTACATAATAAATCCCATCCACTAAGGAGAGTCATTTTATATTCCTCAAGTTTCATCCCTGCCCTTTTGGAAATTCTTTAATAGCTTATTTACTTTAGGAAGTTAAATTATTTAAAACCTTTTTTCCTTATTGCTAATGTGTGTAGGTAATTATTTCCTTTAATCTCTTTATTTTGTTATCATATCATTGCATATATTAGATTCTGATAATTTTAAAATTTCTTCCTCTGTGGTAAATTCACCTTGCTTTTTAAAAAAAGAAAGATTTACTAACATTGTTCAATTTTTCCCGAAGAATCCATTTTGGTTTTATGAGTTCCATAGTCTTTTTTCCTCCTATTTTATCTTTTGCACATTGAATTAGCAAACTCTCTACTTTTGTACTCATTTTGATTGTTCTAGTTTGTTCATTAGCCTCTTTTTCTATGCTATTAATGTAACTTTTCTAAAGATTTGCTTTCGCTTTGTCCCTGAAATTTTGCGATGTTGCTTGATAATGATCATTTTCTTTCACAAATTTACTAAGTATTTATAATTTGTCCTTTAACATTAATCTACCAGTTAACTAGCATTTACTGAGCACCTCCCAAGTATCAGGCACTGTGCTAAATCCTGGGGATACAAAGAAAGCCAAAAATAGACCCTGATCGCAAGGAACTTAAAATATAATGGAAGACATGAGATGCAAACAGCTATGTATGTGTAAGACACATAGAATATAGATTGTGTGTAATCTCAGAGGAAAGGCACTAAGCTTAAGGAAGTTGGAAAAGGTTTCCTGCAGGAGAGGCATTAGCTGGTTACGTCTGTATTTTTCTCCATTTAATTCTTTTGTACAATTTTTTTTTAGCTAGCTGAAAGGCTTAGTTTGTTCTTCCCTCTCTCTCTCTTTCTCCCTCCCTCTCTCTCTCTCACTCTCTCTCTCTTTCTTTCTTTTTCTTTCTTTCTCCCTTTCTCCCTTTCTCCCTTTCTCCCCTTCTCCCTTTCTCCCCTTCTCCCCTTCTCCCTTCCTTCCTTCCTTCCTTCCTTCCTTCCTTCCTTCCCTCTCTTTCTCTTTCTCTTTGTCTTCCTTCCTCTCTCCTCCTATTTCTAAAAGGGAAACAACCAGCAGACAAGGAGAGAGTGAGAGAATAGAGTTGATAGAGGCTTGATCTGTTAGGGAAGATAGGATGGAATGATCTGCTTGTACATGGAAGAGAGGTTTGTCTTAAAAGGAGAATGGTTTCATGTGAGATGGGTATGNCTCCTTTCCTTCCTTCCTTCCTTCCTTCCTTCCTTCCTTCCTTCCTTCCTTCCTTCCTTCCTTCCTTCCTTCCTTCCTTCCTTCCTTCCTTCCTTTGCTTTTTGGAGTATCTACTTTCTTTTATTTCTCATGGTAGCAGAGTAATCATAACGCTTTCAAATTCATTCATTCATAGCTAATGGCCTTTATCCTGGCTATTTGCTGTTTCAGATTGAAATTCTCCAATTTAGCCATTATGTGTCTTGAGTGATGTTTTTTCTCTACTGGTAGTCTGTGAACTTGATCAATCAATACTTTGATGCCTATATTCAAAAATTGCATGCAGTTTTTTTTATATTTTTCCTATAGTGTAGTATCAGTGGTTTTGAATTGACCACATAAAGGATGTACTTGATATGAGTCCACAGCCAAGAAAACTAATGTAACTATAAGCTATATGAATAGACTTTCAGGCTCCAGAAGGAAAGAGGAGGTAAGCCTTCTCATATCTGGAAGATTGTTGTTGTCCAGTCATATCTAACTCTTCATGAGCCCATTTGGGATTTTCTTGGCAGACCTACTTGAGTGGTTTGCCATTTTTTCTCTAGTTTATTTTACAGATGAGGAAACTGAGACAGAGTTAAGTGGTTTACCCAGGGTTACATAGCTAGAAAGTGTCTGAAGCCAGATTAGAACTCGGAAAGATGAGACTTCCTGCTCTTACATTTGGCACTTCCTGACTCCATCTATCCACTGTGTTTCCTAGCTGTCTCAATCTGGAAGATCATATTAACTTAAACGTACTATATCTTAAAAGGGACACTGATAAATTAGAGCTCCTTCTAAGAGGGACAACGGCAAAATGAGGGGAAAAGATGAAGGAGACTAGATACCATACCCCACGAGAGTCATTTGAAAGAAGCAGGATTGTTTAGTCTGGAGAAGCCTGGAGGATGGAAGTGATGAGAGATATGATCTTTGGCAAGGTAGAAAAAGGACTTGACATGGAGTAAAGAAGACCTATGCTTAAATCCCAATTTTTGACACTTTCTATCTGTGGGATCAAGGACAAATCACTTAACACCTCCGAATATCAGTTTCCTTATTCATATAGTGGAGATGTATGGAGTAAATACTTCACAGAATTGCTATGAGGCTCTCCTGAAATATTATCGGTCATCAAGTGCTAGGCATTTTGCTAAGCAATGGGAAATAAAGGAAAAAAGACAATCTCTACTCTCGAGAAACTCCCAGTTTAATAGTGAAAACATGCAAAGAACTAGGTACAATGAGATACAGATAGGAACTAATCTACATATTATATAAAATCAATATAATCAATAGAGCAAAGGCACATGTGTATAAAGCCCTTTGTGAACCTGAAAGTACAACACAAACATTTCAAAGTTATTTTTCCAGTGCTGAAAAGTCTGTTTCACAGAAGGTTGATTAGTTTTGGCCCCGGAGGGCAGAGCTCAGACCAGTGGGTGGAAGTTATAAGGAGGTAGATTCCATCTCCATGTAAGGAAAACCTTCTTAGCAATGAGAGCTGTTCCCAAGTGGAATGAGCTGTCCCAGGGAGGAGGGTGGTGGCACTGGGATTCCAGTTACTAAAGGTCATCAAATCAAGGCTGGATGACCACTCACCAGGGTTTGGATCCAGATTGAGATGTGGATTGGATTCGATTGCTCCTGAGGCTATTCTTAGTCTATTCTTAGCACTAGTGGCAGATAGCAGGGAGAGTATAAGAAGAAAGATAACCAAAATATCAAAGGACAAGATTTCTTTGGGTTTACTCTTCAGAAACCTTCCCAAAGCTGCATTGTTAAAGTAACCATGTTAAATTAGCCACCAGAGGGAGCGATTGGAATGCAAGAGAAACTGAATGCTGTTGGTGAGGGGGGAAAATCATTTCAGTGTTTTAATATTTCAAACTGGAAAGGATCTTGGAGCTCATGGGACTCAGCCCCCTCATTTTGCAAAGGAGGAAATTCTTGCCTGGAGAACTCAAGTGACTTATTCAAGGTCAACTAAGAAATAACATCATTAAGACCTGAATTTGAGCCCTGGACTCTGGACCCAGAACTTTCCCATCTATACCATGATTAAAGAGACAGATTTTTATTAAAGGCAAAATTCCCAGGGCAGGGTGACCTTTAGATGCATGAGAAGTATAGCAAAGTCATCCTGAAAAAAAGGTTCCAAGAGGCTTTTCTCATTCAGACTCCCAGACTACTTTCCCTTTGTCATTTATTTTTTTAATCCCAAACATGAGCATGTATTTCCAAAGTGTCAGAAGGAAGATATTTCAGTGATTGGAAATGCCATGACATTCATGGAGACTTTTAAAAAACAGAAGCTGACTATCACAGAGTTTTCAGGACTGAAAGCAAATAGGAAGTTTCAATTCTAGGTCCCATCTCCCAGGAGCTGGGGAAACTTGGGAATATTAACCCTCGCAGGTAAACTGTAAATAATAACACTTTAGGGAATCCCAGAATATCAAAGCCAGAAGGGAATGTAGGGATTATCCAACCCAATCATTCTCATATTATAGATGAGAAAATTGAGAAATTAGTGATGAGGAAATTAAAGTAAAATAGGATATGTGATGAGAGTGTTTGAAAGAAAATCTGGTGGTGTTTCATGGAGGCAATGTAGACAAAGTTCTGGGCTTTGGGTCAGGAGATTCAAATTCTATTTCAACCCTTGATGCTTACTTACTACCTGGGTGATCCTGGGTAAGTCACTTAACTTCTGTCTGCCTCAGACTTTTCATCTGTAAAATGGGGATAATAATAGCACCTGTCTCCCATGGCTATTAGAAGGACAAAATGAGATACTATTTGTGCAATGTTTAGCACAGTGCCTGGCACGTAGTAAGCATTCAATAAATTGTTGGGTCTTCATCATTATCATCATTCCTTGTGTGACTTCAGGCAAATCACTTAGCCTCCTCTGGTCTCCATGTCTATGTCTATAACAAAAGGCGGTCAGACTAGATAATGTCTGAAGTCTTTCAATTCTAGAGCTATAATGATATCACCTGATACAAGCCATTTACCCTCTATTAGCCTTATTTTACTCATCTGGAATATGAGAAGGTTAGCCTAGATAACCTTTAGGGCCACTCCCGGCTCTAAATCAATGACTCTCTCTAAATATGAGCTATTATTAAAATGTAAAGTGCTCTGTAAGTATGCACTAATAGCATTACCATTCATAAACATCCATTCATTTGGACCTGTCATTGCTTAGCACCATGACTGAAGACACACTAAATACCAGAATGGAGGACGTGCTTTCTGTTTCCATTTCTGTCCACCCCACTGAAACATTGGCTCTTCCTCCGGAGTTTCTAGTCTTATATTTGGTCTCTTGTGGTCCCCTGGGATTTAGTTTCTAAGCTGGTCAGTCCAGTTGCCATCTGTCAGCTTTGCTACATGACCCACCCCATAGTTTTTTGCAGAATAGCCTAGCTCCAGTACTTAACATTTTCCCTCTTTGTACACCATTCTTTCCATCGAGCATTGGGAGACCACAAGCTCCATATACTCAGATATCTACTGTAAATCCTACTGACACCAACAAGGTAGCTACCTCCTTCAGGATTTAATGTAGCCTTGCAGAAGAATTTAGCAATGTATCAGTCCATCTTCCTTCCAATCTATAGAGTTTATAACATTTTCTAAATGGTAAAGGCTGAGGAGATGGAGTGCTGGGCTTGGAGTTAGAAACATGCAAGTTCAAATCCAGCCTCAGATGCTTACTAGCTGTGTGACTCTGGGTAAGTCATTTAACTTCTCTCTGCCTCAGTTTCCTTAAATGTAAAATAGAGGATCAAATGAGATAATATTTTTAAAGCCTCTAGTGCATAGTAGGTACTTAATAAATTCTTGTTCCCACACAAACATGATCTTTAGCTATGATGTGATATAGGTACTTTATGGGAATAGATTTTAGCCTGGGATTATAGAATCTTCCTTGCTTGTTTGCTCCTCTTCCTTCTCTACCCCATTCTTCTAAATACTTTCGCTTATATTTTGAATATTGTGACAACCTTTGAACCTGAGCCATAAGGTACATCAATGAGTGTAGTGACTGAATAGAATCCATGGTGCTCATTGAAATGACCCGGTTTGTGAGGCAGGGGGCTGAGGGTTGGGGTCAATCAGTCAGTCAGTAAACATTTATCGAACACCTGAGAATACAAACACAAACAAAAGAGAGAGTTCTTGCCTTCAAAGAGCTTACAATTTAGTGAGGGAACAACTTACAAAAGGATGCTGACAAGCTTAGGGTTTTTTTGGAGAAGTCCAAAGGAGGGCAGCTGAGTGGGAAATGAAGAGATGACCAGCCTAGGCTCTCTCAGGAAAAGGAGGCTGGGAAAGAAGTCTCTACTCTTCAGAGGGGTCCAGCAGCAGAGGGCACTGAGTAGGTGTGAGTACCAAGGGTGAAGTGAGGTGGGGTTCATATCCAAGAAGTTCCTTTGTAGGGAGAGGCCAGAATTCCAATTGAAACAAGCCAAGATTATAACAAACAGACAAAACAAAACTACACAGATGAGTCACAGAGCTGAAATGGCCAGAGGCAGGGGGCTGAGTCTGAAAAAGAAACAAGGGCAACACCAGGGATCAGGTGTCTGAGAGGGAGGTAGGGAGAGGTGAGGTGTAGGGAGGAATTCTCCACTCCACCCTCTATTCGGAGGAGTCCCAGGGGCAGAGAGTACTGATGAGACCTGGATCCCAAGGTGAGGTCTGGAGAGAAGCCTAGACCTCTGCTGTAGAAAGACAAGGGGGCTTTGAAACCTCAGAAACAAGTTTCAAATATGGCCTTTGTTATTTACTAGCCAGGAACTAAGCTTGGGCAAGTCACTCAACATCTTTGAGACTTAGTTTTCTCATCTGTAAAATGTTGAGGGTTAGACAAAATGACCCCTGAACTTCTTTATGATCCTATGACTCATTCATAAAAATAACTGGCATTTATATAGTTCTTTATGGCTTACCAAGCACTTTACAAATATTCCTACATTTTATCCTCATGACAACTTTGAGAAGCAAGTTCTATTATTATCCCCATTTTACAGATGAGGAAATAGAGTTAGAGAATGACATATTCAGTGCTTACTATGTGCTAGGTCCTGTGCTAAACCCTTTAACATTATTATCTTACTTGATTCTCATAATAACCCTGGAAGGCAGGTACTATTATTATTGCCATTTTCAGATGAGGAAATTGAGGCAAACAGAGGTAAATTAACTTTCCCAGAGACACCCAGCTGGTAAGTATCTGAGGCTGGATTTGAAATCAAGTCTTTCTGACCCTAGGTTCAGTACTCTATCCATTGTGTTTCTCAACTTTTGGTAGACTAATAATCTGCAATACTCTGTCCCTCTGGGGATACATGTTTGCTTTTATGCTTGCTCCTATCATGTGGGTCCCAATCTTTGGTTTCTTCTGAAAAGTGCCTTCTTCTGGAGACCCCCTACCTCACTTCTCTCACTGTTCTCTTTGGCACTAGCACCACCAATAGGGCATTGGATACTTCAGTGGCTGTCAAAAAATGTGCTACCAGAAGCAAACATGGGTTGTTTTGTGGGTGAATGATCCTGTTCTCAAGACAAACATTCCCTCTCGCATGAGGCACATCATGGCACTTCCTGATCTTGGAACATGGGACCCTTAAAGGGCTGTGTTTTGTCAGTGATGCTTTTCATGTATTCTTCAGACAGTCATTTAGAGAAGACTCATAAGTACCAGAGGACTTAATTTTTTTCCCTCAATCACAGAGCTCTAAGTAGTTTTAAAATAGTTAACCAATTGGCTTGGGCCTTGACTCACTCTGATTCCACAAGCCATTTTGGGAACTCTTCAAAAGAGAAGTATTTCATATGCTGATGAAGGGGGCAAAGCTATATTAAGCCAAAGTAGAGTTTCAAAGTTGCAAACAGCTTCATCTAAGTAGCCTAGAGACCCAAAATAGAAAATGTCTAGCAAAACAGTAGCACATATTTAGAAGGCAGTTAAAAAAACAACAACAATTTTTCCCGAAACTCAAAACATTTATAGAATAGGACACAGATATTTAAAAAATATAGAATGAAGATAAATGTTAGAAATCATTAAAACCAGAATTAATACATCTGTATCATGTATAATTTTTAAGCATAGTTTGGTAGCAGATATAAATGACCATTAAAATCAAATGGTACTTCTATATAATAAAACCAGACAACAAAATCATTAAATCATAGAGATGGAAAGTTCTCCTGCCCACTTGGATTATCCAAGCCAATTTCCATCTGAAGAATGAAGTCTTTCTATTACTTTTATAATGAGTTATCATCTGGTCTCTGCTTGAATACCATTAGTAATAGCAAACTCTTTAATTAATTAGTGAAGCTTGATCTATTTTTTGGATAAATTTGATTTTTAGGAATTAAAATTATTCATTTGTTTAGGAAATAAAATGATATACAAAGTCCCATTGAGTTGGGGAAAGCTTACAAATGTAGACATGACGGTAGAGTCTCCACCCGTCATCTGAGGACCAGGCTGGCTAATTTCAAAGAGGCCCACCAATACCTTGCACTCATAGGGTAATGAATTGTTCAGCCACCGCACCTCTTTTTGGTACTTGAAGAAGATATATTCATTTTGGTCTCAAGATATGATTTCATCAATTGGGGTCTAGTTACTCCTTTGTTATCATCTTACTTCCTCCCTCTGTTCCCCACACCTCCACTAGTCCTTTTCACTTCAAAAATTATTCTTCTTGAAAGAGAAAACACAATTAGAGTTGAACAACTCATCCATTTCTGAGGATATTTAGAATAGATAAGATGGAGAAAGAACCTGATGGTGGTCTTAAAGTATATGAAGGACTCTTCCCTGTATGAGGGACTAGATTTATTCTGCTTGGCCCATGGGGGCAAAATGAGAAGTAATTGTAAGAGTTGAAAAGAGATGAATAACTTCCTAATAAGTAAAGCTATCCAAAAAGTGGAAAGAATGTTTTGCCTTGAGCATTGAAGTGATGATCACCACCATTGAAGGTCTGAATCAAAGATTGGATGATCATTTTTAGGTAAGTTTTACAGAGAATTCTTCTTTAAGAATTTGTTGGCTCAACTGACCCCCAAGTTCCCTCCCAACTTTGAGATTCTATGACACTAAATTGTTTAAAAATTATTTTTATTCCAAATTTTACAAAATCAAATAAAACAAGCATTTTATAAACAAAGAAAAAGAATATTGTACATAAGTGAAACCACAACTCTCTTATGTTTGATTTATTTTTCTTCATATCTATATAATCAATCCTATCCACAAGTGTCTCAGCCCCTCCCAATGCCTACCACATCTTAGAAGGAATCATCCAGGACAATGACATGATCATATGAATTAAGTATGATGCTAAATTATAAAGCAGTTGCAAGTGACTATGACATCCTAGAATTCAGAGCTTGATAGTAACTTAGAAGTCATCAAGTCCAATCCTCTCATGAGAAATAGGAGCCACAGACTTGCTAAGAATCACACAGTATCTGAGGTGGGATTTCAATACAAGCCAGTCAGTCAGTCAGCAAGCATTTATTGTGAGCGTAATATGTGTCTGACTCCATGTAAGAACTAGGAACACACATAGAAACAGAAAGACAGTCCCTGTCCTCAAGGAGCTTTGATTCTAAAGGGGGAAAATAACATATAAAAAGAGCTGAAAAGGTAGGAGTAGGGGGAGAGAGAAGATAGCTGGATTTGGAGTATGGTAAAGAAAGTCCTGTGGAGAGCAGTCAGAAGTGTAGCCTGAAAAGAGATGAAGATATCTTTGACCTGGGCCTTCTCCTTAAATTGAAAGTTCTGGGAAGAACCAGCCAATCAGAATGGGAAGCCTGATCCCTAGGGAAGGAGAGTACTTCAAGTGTGAGAAATCATTTAGGAGCAGACTGAGATTCTAGCATGAAGAGGTTTCTGTGGCATGCTACAGAGAGTCCTGTGGAGATAAGTCATCAAGCAGGGCATGCTGGAGGGGGATGGAGACCAGTAATTCTCTATCCACTCTTCCATGCTCCATCCATTCTTTTCTAATAAGGAAGTATCCATACTTCTTATCAGAGATCCCAAGACTCAGCATAAGAACTATTTCCTTCAAAGGACTTTCCTAAATTTTCCAGTTAATTCTCCTTATCAGTGATTTCCTTCTTTCCTTCCTTGCTTCCTTCCTTGCTTCCTTTCTTTCTTCCTTCCTTCTTTCCTTCCTTTTTTCTTTCTTTCCTTCCTTCCTTCCTTCCTTCCTTTCTTCCTTCCTTCCTTGCTTCCTTTCTTCCTTGCTTGTTTCCTTCCTTCCTTCCATATATCCTTCCCTCCCTCCCTCCCTCTGTGTGTGTCTCTCTGTCTGTCTCTGCCTCTGTCTGTCTGTCTCTCTCCACTCCCTTCCCCCTTCATTATCTTGCATTTAGTTATCCATTAACACGTAGCTTCCTAGGAAAATGAATGCTTCTTGTAGGAAAAGACTGTCTCACTTTTGTATTTTGTAATTGACTAACCATTATCTCCTTTCCCTAGAAACTTTGCCTCTCTAAATGCAACCCCAAAATCACATTAGATTTTTCTTTTTTTTTCTTTTCTTTTTTTTTTTTTGGTTGCCACATCACATTATTGACTTGTCTTAAGCTACTTCTCATACACCTTTTTCTTCAGTCATATCTCTCATCTACCATATTTATCTGGGACTGGTAGGCAGCTTTGGAATGTGAAATCAATCATTTTGAAAGGTAAATGTTTGGAGGATTGCTCAAGTTTCTTGGCTCACTAAAAATGACATCTTCAATCAGGGATCTGGATCTAGAGCCTGGTAATAATACAGCCCAATAAAGGAGATGTTATAATAATTGGGGAATTATGAAAAGACAGAGATGACTCCTTCATTGAGCTGAAAAGGACAAAGATGAACAGTTAAACAATTAAGGAAACAACTATATTGCAGAGAGGATTTCCTATTCATATGGAAAGAGTAGCTATTAAGTTGGGCAGAGGCAAAGATCCTAAGTGGACCTAAGGGAGTGCAGGAGGAAAACTTGTAAGGTGAAGCCTTGGATTCATTCATTCATTCATTCATTCATTCATTCATTCATCTATCTACAAATCCATTTGGCCAGCCAATTAACGTATACCAACTGCATGCAGATTATACCAAGTAGTGGAAGTGGTCATGGGGAAGTGTTTATGTAGAAATAGAATTGATAGTTACTTCTCTTTATAAAGCATATTGTCTAGATATTAGATAGCCTCTATATATGGTTTCTTTTCTTTAATTTTTTTCTTTATTTGTTTATTACACTAAAATTCCCAAGTATTTCACTCCCTCCTCCCCTCTTTGCACTAGGGAGGATACATAAGGTTTCAGTGATCTCTTCTAACTTTGAAATTCTGTGATTCTATGTAGATGACCATTCTATTAGACCACAATTACCTAACTATCTTCCTATAACATTCAACAAGTGGTTACTAAATACAGTCTATGCAAGTGTATTTAACTCTCAAGTCAACGCAACAAATATTTATTAAATGTTTAATTATATGCAAGGAAATGTGAAGTGCTCAGGGTACACAGAATGATTTCCCTTGCTCTTATAGAAGGTCATGTTTTAATTAGGGAAACAATATAGACACACAAGATTTATAGAAGGTAAATGGATGGCAATCTCAAAGAGAAGGGAACTGGAAAGGCCTCCTGTAAAGGGCAGGATTTGAGCTGGATTTTGAAGGAAGCTAAAGAAATCAGGAGTCAGAAGTGAGGAGAGAGAACATTCTAGGCATGAGTGCCATAGGTAAGCAAGAGCAAATGGGCCAGAGTGGCTAAGTCAGAGAGTACACGGAGGGGAGTATACTGTTGGAAGACTGGGAAGATAGGAAGGGATCAGGTTTTTATCAATGATGTCTTTGGGGGAACTTGTGGGGACATAACAGGATATTCCAGGCAGTGTGGCATGGTGGAGGAATCCCTGGACTTGAAGTTGGATCAGCCAAGGTTCAAATTCCATCTCAGATATTTAGTAGCTGAGTGACTGTGGACAAATCACTTCATATCTCTGATTTCAGTTTCTTCATTGTAGAATATGAAAATAATAATAGCATCTATTTTGCACCGTTGTTCTAAGGAAGAAATGAGCCATATATGTGAATAAACTTTGCAAACTTAAAGCATTATATACATGTGAACCATTGTGATTATTAGTTATTTGCTGTTTTTTTCAGGCAATAAAATTTGTAGAATGATCTCTTTGTTTTGAAACCTTGGATTTAAAAATTATTTAGTACTATAAGTATCAACATATAATCATTATGTGAATCATTAGGATAGACCCCTGAGTTATAGCTAATGCAGTTATCTCAGACATTTTTTTTTGTTCCTCTATTTGGGCATTAGTGATAAGAATGTGATTTCAGGGGCAGGTAGGTGGCTTAGTGGCTTGAGAGTCAGGCTTACAGATAGGAGGTCTTGGGTTTGAATCAGACACTTCCTGGTTATATGACTGTGGACAAGTCACTTAACTCCCATTACCCTGCTCTTACCATTCTTCTGCCTTGGAATCAACATACAATATAGATTCTAAGACAGAGGGTAAAGGTTTTTAAAAAATAATGTGATTTCATAGACTTACAGCTAGAGGGCCTCAGAGGTCATCTAGCCCAAGTCCTAGTGACCTGGAGTCTTAAGTTCTCATTGGAATGAGCCATGAGACCACATGCTTCTCTCTATATACACACAACGTACAAGATCATCAATTATCAACCATGGAAGGGACCCTAAAGATCACCTTGCTCAACCCCATCACTATACAGAAGGGCAAATAAAAGCCCAAAGCAACACAAGCTAGTCAGGACCTGAGTCAGGACTTGAACTCAAGTTTTCCTACTCTAAATGTAGTGAACTTTCTACTTTATTGCAGAAGTCTCCAATTATAGGAACAAACTAACAAAAAAAAAATCCTTGATGATAGGCTAATGCCACCAATCATTTTCTTGCATAAATATGGCTAGTCTTTTCTTCCTCTGTTTATGTGATTTAATGAGAGTTTCTCCATTCTCTCCCATCTAGACATTTTATTATTTCATCAGATTGAAACTTGGTGCCTTTCAGAGTTGTCCTCACTCTTTATGGCAGAAGAGCTTTAGTCCTTTTAATAGGATGACAAGGGGGAGGTCATAAATCATGTCAAAGAGGTCACTTGGTATTTTTACACTCCCAGATACAGACCTTGGAATACCATAGGGATGAGTCATCGAGACCTTTCTGCTCCTCGGAGTCTTGTTTCTTCAAGAAAATATCTTACCGAGAAGGCAAAAACAACAGCACCAACCCCTTTTGGGTGGTTTTAAGAGCCAGTTGATAGGGGTTTTCTGCTGAGAATATCTGTCATAGTACTGGGAAGGTAAAAATAGCAACACCAACTCCTATTGGGTGGTATTAAGAGCCAGTTGATATGGGTTCTTTTCTTTTGAGAAGATCTGTCCCTTCATCCTTTCCTTTCTCTGAGGCAGGGCTATATCTGGAGTAAGAAAAAAACATTCACTTATTCCTTTTAGAAAATGTACTGAGCACTGTAGTAGGTAGTAAAGGGTGGAGGTGGGGAAGCTTACAATAAAGTGAGGAAAAGAAACCAAATACCCAGACACCTAGAACAGGGGTGTCAAATATGTCACCCTTCATGGGTTACATGCTGCTCACAGCATTCCCAGGTGAGGTTCATACCAGATTAAAACACAATTGAGAAGTATTTAACAAAACAAATAAAAATCTAATAAAATAATTGATAATTATATTCTTTAAACCAAATCAACATGTGGCTTCCGGGAATGTTTATGTATGGATTAATGGACTCCTGTTTCAAATTTGTATTTGATACCACTGGACTATAATAAAAGGCAACATGTGAAAAATACTGTAAGAGAAGTACACAAAGTCTGAGATTTCTGAAGAGGGAAAGAGCTCATCCAGTTTGGGTAATCAGGTGGAAAGAACACACTGGCTCTGAATTGAGAAGCTCTGGGTTTGAATCCCACTTCTGATGTTAACTATCAGCAGAAGTCAGTAGACTTCCTTGGGATTCAGTTTTCTCAATAAAACAAGAGTGTTTTACCATCTAGTCTTGGAGATCCATCCTAGCTCTCAATTTAGAACCCAATTGTAGAAAATCATAGCCCATTAAGTCTGCTCTATAGCTAAGAAATCCCTTTGGTAACATCTCAGGGGAGTGAAAATTTAACCCTTGCTTTTGAGATAGCTTTGGATTTTAAAGCAAAGGATTTTTCTTCTGAACCTCTGAACTGTATCTCTCTCAGGTGATGGGAGGAGTCCTCCCTACAACGTTGGGAGACACTAATGGTGTTGTGCAACTGTTCTAAGAACCATCTGGTGACTCTTGGAGTACGGAAGACCCACCTGTGACTGTGACTGAAGTTGGAATCTTCCAAATCAGAGGGGCTCAGAAAAGTGACAGTCACAAAGAGCAGAAAGGTGGACTGGGGAAAGGAAGTTGGTCTCTTTTGTCTCAGAACCATGGAGAGAGGAGGTGGCTAGGAGAGTGAGCAATGGCACACCCATGGTGTGGTCCCCCCAGATGCCTCAGCGAACCCAGGAGAGCTCCCCTGCCAGACCTGGTTGAGAAGCTCATATAGCTGGCTGGAGGAGGAGGCTTGTGAAGGAAACAACTGGCCACATATGGCTGGTGTCTTTTTTTTCTCTGCACCACTTTTTATTATTTAATAAATAATTATAAATTTAAAAAGTCTCCATAGAATTTTAATCTTAACACCTCCCTTGAGAGAAGTCTGTGTTTCACCTTTTTGACATATCTAAGTGTTGGGCAGTCAGGGGGCATAATAGAAGGAGTATGAAGCCTGGAGTCTGAAGACTCATTTTCCTCAGTTCAAATCTGGCTGCAGACCTTCATTAGCAGTGTGACCCTGGGCAATTCACTTAACCTTGTTTGCCTGAGATTCCTCATTAGTCAAATGGGCTGAAGAAGAAAATGGCAAACTGCTCTAGTATCTCTGCCAAGAAAACCCCAAATGAGGTCACAAAGAGTTGGGCATGACTGAAAAATGACTGAACAATAAAAAATGCTGGGACGTCTTATCAAGCCTCAATTGAACTTTGTTACATCTACTAATTGCTAAGAGAGGGAAGGGAATAAGTATTTGTATAGCATCTACTACATGCCAGGCTATACAAATATTATCTCATTTGATCTTCATAACAGCTTTGAGAGATAGATGCTATTATTTTCCCTATTTTACAGTTGAGGAAACCAAAGGAAACATGTTAAGTGACATAGCTAATAAATATCTGAGGCTAGATTTGAACTTGGTTCTTCCTGATTCCAAACCTTAGAGTTATAACTTCCTGTTACGTCTAGTCTGTCCCATCTAAAAAAAAAGTTGAATAAGACTCTCCCTCTATAACACACCTAACAAATGGTTTTTGCTTAAAGGCCTCTGATAGGAGACAGACATTTCAGTTTTAGATGGCTATATTTGTTGAGAAGATTTCATTATATTGAGACTAAATTTTTCTCTGTACCTTTTATCCATTGTTTCTAGTTCTATCCTTTGGGTCCAAGCAGAACAAGTCTAATTCTTCTTCCTGTGATAGCTCCTCTTTTTTCCCCTTTAAATTTATTTATTCATTTGTTTGTTATATTAAAATACCTAGTTAACTCCCTCCCTCTCTCCTCTCTCCCCATTAGAGGAGGCATCATTTGACAAAAAGATATGCATATGTATAAAACTGTGTCTCATTCATTTCTATTAATCAGTTCTTTCTCAGGAAGGGAACATACACAAGTCATTCTTCAAACTATTTCTGTTGCTGTATAGAATAGTTCTGCTCATTATTTCACTCTTCATTATTTCACATAGGTTTTGCCACATTTTCCCAAAATTAACTTGTTCATCATTTCTTATGGTGTGGTAGTATTCCATCACAATCAGATGCCACAGCTTGGTTAGCCATTAGCCAGCTGATGGGCATCCTTTCATTTCCAGTTCTTTGCCAGCACAAAGAGAGCCATTATAAACATTTTAGACCATATAGGATTTTCCCTTTTTCTCTCATTACCCTAATAAATAAAACTTAGAGTGGTATTGCTGGGTCAAAAAGTATACACAGATTCCAGATTGCTCTCCAAAATGGTTGTTAAGATCTTAGTCTTCGAACTGGACAGGACCTCAGGTGTTGTCTAGCCCAATGCCTTCATTCTACATTTGAAGAATCTGAAATGCATTAAGACTATAGGATTTGCAAAACAACTATGGTACCACTGCACACTGAGCAGATTAGCTAAAATGACAGCAAAGGAAAGTAATAAATGTTGGAGGGAATGAGGCAAAATTGGGACATTAATGCATTGCTGGTGGAGTTGTGAATTGATCCAACCATTCTGGAGGGCAATTTGGAACTATGCCCAAAGGGCTTTAAAAGATTGCCTGCCCTTTGATCCAGCCATACCACTGCTGGGTTTATACCCCAAAGAGATCATAGGGAAAAAGACTTTAAAAAAAGATATTAAATGGTAGGATAGGATAATGATAGATAAAGATGAAAGGAGGTCATTTCAGCATTGAAGCATGGTCCACTCTCCCTAGTTACTAGTATTTTATTAATTGAAAAATCTAATGACCTTTTATCAATCCTCATTCTTCTCAAATTCTTTGCAGCATTTGATAGTAACTATGTCCTTCAAGATACTCTTTCCTCTCTAGGATTTTGTGACTCTACTCTCTCTTGTTTCTTTTGTTTTGTCCTTTCTTAGTCTCCTTTGCTGGTTCATTGCTCCTATTCCTCCCTTTAACTTTGGGTATATTCCAAGGTTTTATCCTAAATTCTTCTCTTTTCTCTCTTGGGAACCTCATAAGCTCCCTCGAATTTAATAATCATTTCTATGCTGATAACTCCCAGATGTACATATATAGCCCTACTCTCTCCCCTTATATCACTGGCTTTTTACTGGGCATTCCAAAGCATAAGTAAATTCAACATGACCAAAATAAAACTCATTATTCTGTTTCTGAGAACTGCAGAACTCAAGATCAGATAGACATCAGAGTGGAGAACAGGCTCTCCTTGCTGGGTTCTGATATTGAATACACTCCCTCTGATCCATGAATTGATCCACGAGAGATGAACTAGCCATCGTAACAAGCAGCTTTAGGTCTCTGCAAGCTACAGGAAATGAAAAACAGAAAAATTTTGGCTATAGACATGTCCGTCTCTTCCAGATCCTCAATCCTTGCTCTATATTTTGATGAAAAGTTGAGAACTATGCCCAGAATTCCTGAGCTGTTCATCTAGTGTCTGGTTCCTCCGAATATATGAGTTGAACGCCAGTTCATATTTTCCATCCTCCTTT
Source organism: Gracilinanus agilis (assembly GCF_016433145.1). Taxonomy (NCBI): domain Eukaryota; kingdom Metazoa; phylum Chordata; class Mammalia; order Didelphimorphia; family Didelphidae; genus Gracilinanus; species Gracilinanus agilis. Next base: position 112,358,285 of record NC_058132.1, on the reverse strand, counting down.
GCCCTATGGCTTAAGGTCATACAGTCAGTTAGCACTGGAAGCTACATTTGAACCTAGATCCTCTGATTATAGAACCAGTGAGTGCTCTTCACTATACTTTTCACCATACATAAGAGATTATTATTCTTTTTTTTTAAATCCTTACCTTCTGTCTTAGAACCGATATCATATATTGGTTCTAAGGCAGAAGCACTTGGCAGTGGGTTCTAAGTGACTTGCCCACACAACTAGGAAATTCTGAGGCTGGATCTGAACCCAGGACCTCCAGTCTCTAGGCCTGGCTCTCAATCCACTGAGCTACCTTTACGGCCCCTGAAGTGATTATTCTCAATGATAAGCAGCATCATAGAGGATAGAGAGCTGGACCTCGGTGCAAGTCCTGCCTCTGACACAAATGCTGATTATGTGATATTTATAAAGAAAATTAAAAAAATTATTTTATTTACTATATATTTTCTAAATATGTGTGAAAACAATTAGCATTCACATAAAAATATAAGTTCTGAATTCTCTCCCTCTTTCCCCTCCTTTCTCATTAGGAAGGCAAGCAATTTGATATAGGTTATATATGTACACTGACTTTGTGATCTTGGGTAAGTCACTTAATCCTTTATTCCCCCCCTCCCCAAAGAACCTCTTTAATACTATAGGTGGGAGAGCAGTTGTTGATTTGCTTTGGTAGAAGGAGTTTCATTCTTTGGGGTTTCCTACACAGTGAAATCACAGATCTCAACAACAACAAAAACGATTGTGTTCTAGGGCCCCAAAAAGAATGGCATTAACTCAGCCACTCCTCACTGAAGTTCCTGTCTGGTTTTCATGGGAATCTCTGAATCTAGGGAGGTCTCTGAGTATTTGTGGCAGGCAGGAAAGGGCCAACTCAGATCTTGTGGGATAAATAAAATATCTGTGGGTTGGCCCTGACAGTTATTGAAAACCATTTGCAGTCCTGGCCTGAAAGCGCAGAGGGAGGGGGAGTCCCCTTTCCAAAGAGGTGGCGAGGGCAAGGAGCCAGGCTTCCCTGGCTTTGCGAGGAGAGCCACTGCAGCCACCTGTACCAACCAATTCCTAAACCAGTCTTCATCCCGCAACACGTACAAGGGTTGGGTGCTTTCAAATCACATCGTTGTGGTTGCTATAATTCTGTTAATACATTATGTATTATTTTATCAACATTATGATAATTCCGCACTGAGGCAACATTTTTATGATTACAAAGTGGTGTCAACCTTGGTGCAAAGCTGGTGGCAACAGTGGATAGAGTAGCCAGCCTGAAGGCAGGAAGATCTGAATTCTAATCCAGCCTCAGACACTTATTGGTAGAGTGGTCCTGGGCAAGTCATTTAACTGCTGTCTGTCTTAGCTTCCTCAATTGTAAAAGGAGCATAATGATAATATCTGCCTCGCAGGATTATTGTGAAATATTTGTAGAGTTGATGTTACATAAATAGCTTATTCCCTTCCTCCTTTAGTAGCTGACTAGAGCCAAAGAAAAAAAGAGATCCTGATCTTTTGGGTTCCAGATTTGAGAGGGAAGACATCAGGCTGACAGATGTTATTCTAGAGAAAGACTCTAGGAAGAAAGCCATGGAGAGGATTCAGCCCTTTGGTTATGTTGGTTTCTTCCAAAAGTACTGCTCTTCCTTCAGGCACCTGAAGAAAAGCTGGAAACCTGCTTCTTCCCTCTCCAACTTGGAAGGCAGCAGCCCAGGATGTCTATTCTCTCTAGTTCTCACCAGCTCTGCCCCTCACGCAGGCACATCAGCCTTCACTAATGAGGAGAGAGAGTGAGTTCTGAGCTTCGGGCCACATGCATTACTGGAGTGTAGCAGACCCTCGCCACAACAGATGAGGTCCACAGAGCCAGCGGCCAGTCAGTAAGCACTTATTAGGTGCTTGCTGGATGTAGGGGACTATGCTACGCTCTGGGGATTGCAAACAGAGGCAAAAAAGCACCACCGCTGACCTCAAAGAGCTCGTATTTTAATGGGAGCGGTACGCCCCAAACATCACATCCACATCCAAGCATGTTTACAAACATACATATGCTCGTACCTGTTGGGAACATCTCTAGGTAGGTGTGAGTGTAGACATCTACACATACCTATGTGTGTATATATATATGTTTTATAGATTTAGATAGATGTAAGATGTTTGTATATATATGACACAATAAGAACACATGTATATACACACATAGATGTACACACATATAACCATACCGACAAAACATTCACACATATATAGACACAGGTACACATTGTATATACATATGTGTACACACATACATACACAAATAGGGGCATGCACATATACACACACCTATATACAAATATGCACATATAGTATACATGTGTATATATGTATATGCATATTTATATAGCATCAACTCTACAAATATACTATACTATCTATATACTATATACCTACCTACCTACCTACCTTCCTATCTATCTATCCATCCATCCATCCATCCATCCATCCATCCATCCATCCATCTATCTATCTATCTATCTATCTATCCATCCATCCATCCATCCATCCATCCATCCATCTATCTATCTATCTATCTATCTATCTATCTATCTATCCATCCATCCATCCATCCATCTATCTATCTATCTATCTATCTATCTATCTATCTATCTATCTATCTATCTATCTATCTATCCATCCATTATTCTATCTATCTATCCATCTATCCATCCATCTATCTATCTATCTATCTATCTATCTATCTATCTATCTATCTATCTATCTATCCATTTATCTATACATCCATTTATCTATACATCCATCTATCTATACATCTATCTATCTATCTATCTATCTATCTATCTATCTATCTATCATCTATCTATCCATCTATCCGTCCATCCATTATTCTATCTATCTATCTATCTATCTATCTATCTATCTATCTATCCGTCCATCCATTATTCTATCTATCCATCTATCTATCTATCCATCCATCTATCTATCTATCTATCTATCTATCTATCTATCTATCTATCCATCCATCCATCCATCCATCCATCCATCCATATATCCATCTATCTATCTATCTATCTATCTATCTATCTATCTATCTATCTATCTATCCGTCCATCCATTATTCTATCTATCCATCTATCTATCTATCTATCTATCTATCTATCTATCTATCTATCTATCTATCTATCTATCTATCCATCTATCCATCCATCCATTATTCTATCTATCCATCCATCTATCTATCTATCTATCTATCTATCTATCTATCTATCTATCCATCCATCCATTATTCNTATCAATATCTATCTATCTATCTATCTATCTATCTATCTATCTATCTATCTATCCATCCATCCATCCACCCATCCATCTATCTACCTTTCTATCTAAAAGACTCTTGCAGCTGGTGGTGATGGTGTTCAGGAAATACCTTCTGAAAAAACATGGAATTTGAACTGAATTATGAAAGAAGCCAGAGAAGGCAAATATGAAGAGGAAGAGCATTTCAAGCAGGGGAGATTAAAAATACAAAGGCTTGGAGATGGGCAATGGGAGAGAAATTGCAAGATGGATAATATGGTAGAGTGCAATGACTGGAGGAGAGTAAAATAAAAGAAGACCAGAGAGGTAAGAAGGAACCAGCTTGTCAGGGCTGCTCCTAATGAGTATGTAGAGGAAAGGAGGGGAATTTTTTCTCCAAGACCTTCATCTACATGTAAAACCCAGTGGAATTGCATGTCAGCTATGGGAGGGGGGGTGAGGGAAGGGGAGAGAAAGAACATGAATCCTGTAACCATGGAAAAATATCCTAAATTAATTAAATTAAAAAAATTAAAAAAAGACCTTTGTCTATAAAACAGTTTCATTTAATAATGATAGGAGTAGTTAATATTTATATAAGAACTTATTATGAGCCAGGCACTGTGTTAAGCACTTTGTAATTTCAATCCCATTTGATCTTCACATCAATTCTGGGAGATGGGTGCTATTATTTTATTTTATTTTTATTTCTTAAAAACCCTTACCTTCCACCAAGGCAAAAAGACTGGTAAGGGCTAGGCAACAGGGGTTAAGGAACTTGCCCAGGGTCAGCACCTAAGAAATATAGGTGCTATTATTAACCCTATTTTATAGATGAGGAAACTGAGGCAAAAAGAGGTTAAGTGATTTGTCCAGGGTCCCACAGCTAGTAAATATCTGAGGGTAGATTTGAACTCAGGTCCTTCTCTAAATCCAGGCCCATCACTCTATCCATTAGGCCACCTAGCTGCCTCATTTAAAATGCCTGATTTAAAAGGTATTAAAAAATTAATGAGCCCAAGAGTGTGAGGTATACTGATTTGTCCATGAAGATTTAGAATAATTACAATATTCACCTTTTCATAAGCAGAACTATGATTTAAAACACTGAAATCTAAAAAGCCAAAATGACTGCTTATATTTGGATTATTATTGTACTCTATAAAGAGGATCATTTCTATTACAATTCCTTAAAAATAACTTGTGAGTGGACAACCATCTAGGGTTAAAGAGTGACCCCTCATCCTTCATCCCCCTGCTATTTACGACACTATTTGTTAGATGTTCCAGGAAAACTATTGATGCTCTGCAGACTCACCTCACTTATGCACTTCCCTAAGTCCCTCAACACACCACAGATATTCATAACTTCATTTTTCAGAAAGCATTTTTAATACCATTTGATGTCTAGGACCAGGAAGTTAAAATACATCAAAGAGTCTCCTATCACCTCCCACTAACTCACATGACAACACCACCTCAAAGCACTGCCTTTTTTTTTTTTTTTTGCAAGGGTATATGCCAAAGAATAAAACACTGAATAAACATTTTATCATAGATTAGAACTTTGATATGATGGTGTGTTCCTATGTCCCATACACATTTGTTTAGCTGTGTGAGGCATTCATAATTGATTTCATTTTATTCTCCATATTTTATTTTTACCTTAATAATTTTTTGTTTCCAGGATAAGTGGGGTCTTTCAAATGAGAAGTAGAGTTTCCATGTACTTGGGTCTATGGGTTGCACTACAAATTGTGATGGCCTTTAAATACCAAAGAGGATTTTAGATTTGATCCTGGAGGTAATAGGGAGCCATGGGAGTTTATTAAACTGGGGTGGGGTGTGTGACATGGCTACTTATTGTCCCCATGTTTTACATTAGGAAATGGAGGCCCAATGAGATAATTATTATTAATAATTCTAATACTAATCATTATTATTTATATAGAAGTTTATATATATATATATGATTTTGTTGAACCATCATGACATCTTTGAGGGAGTCAATGCAAATATTATTTCCCATGTTTTTCAGATTAGGAAAAAAATGTTCATTGTCCAAGATTATAAAACTAGCAAGGAGCAGAGCTAGGATTTAACTGGGTCAGAAGGCATTATAGGACTGGTTCCACATAAAATCAGGCAGCTGGCCATCTGTTTTTATGTCATATCTTAGGACCCTTCTCCCTGCCTCCTGCCTCCTGCCTCCTCCTTCCTCCCCACTCGTGAAAGTCTAACTTTGCCCCACTTGGACTCAAGTTTACTTTCAAACTAATCCCTCCTAAGGTCTCAGCTAAAAATTGGCCATTGGGGGTTATCCACTCCATGCCAACCCTAAGGGATATTTGCATTCCATCAGGAAACCCTTTAAAAAATTAAAAAAGTTTTTAATTCTGGAAGGAATGAATGAATTTCAAACAGGAGGATTTCAGGGCCCAGGACAGTCAATGACAGAAAGACTTTGGGGTGGTATCAAAGACTGCCAGAGGAATTCCTTTCTTGCCACTCATTTGAGGTGGCCCTTTAAAAGTCTTTCAAAGCACATCACAAACAGGCAGTCAGGCATTAGCTCGCTGAATCTCTAGGCACAAACATCCTAAACCTTGGGTTCAAATCAATCAACAAACATTTATTAAACAGGTCTCCATGCTAGGCACTGAGATGGGTGCTGGGAAGAAAGGACAAAAGGGAAAAAATCCTTGCCTCAAGGATGATTGTATTCTAGGGGCAGCTAGGTAGGCTAGTGAATAGCTCAGGTCTGGAGTTGGAGGTCCTGAATGCAAATTGACCTCCTATACTAACTGTGTGACCCTGGGCAAGTCATTTAATTCCATGTGCCTAGCCCTTCTCTCTCCTCTGCCTTAGAATTGATAGTGAGGCACAAAGTAAGGATTAAAAGAAAAATTGTATTCTAACAGGAAAGAGGAGTATGTTTACCTATATAGATTTATTAAAAACGAAAAAAAAATACAAATAAATACAAGTGCAATTTGGGGTTCAAGCCCATATAAAAACATATTTGTATTCCCATTGCTGGAGAGGATGTTGACTGAATTGCAGCTCAATAGCAGTTTTATGCCTGAGTGAGGGCATATGTGGTATAGGGGAAAGACCACTGGATTTGAATTATTCAGTGGTTCTGGGTTCAAATCCAGATTTTGCCACCTATGTCACCTTGGATATCTCTCAACTCTTCAGGGATCCTCATTTCCCTCATCTGTAAAATAAGTTGGATTAGGTGATCCTTAAGTCACTTCCCAGCTCTAAATCTAGTCCTATGATTCCATGACCTGGATGTGGATCCTAAATTTGCTTCACATGTGGGACCTTAGGCAAACCACTTTAATTTTCAGCCCTCAGATCTCTCATCTGTAAAAGGAAGAGGTTGGCTAAAGTCATCTCTCCAATCCCTTTGAGATCTGTCTTATTATCCTAGACATTGTACTATACAATTAAACTCGTGATCCCTGGCCCCAGGCAATTTGCCTTCTTTCTTTTCAAATTAACTTTCACCTCCTCTAAAATGTAAAATAGACAGTTGCCTAGACTACTTAGACTGTGATTTGCCCAAGATCACATAGCTGATGTGTGTCCGAGGGATGAATAGAACCCAGGTCTTCCTTATTCCAAGGCCATCTCTCTAACCATTATGCTGTACTGCTTCTCATAATTGTTACTTTTATTAATATATTTGGAGGAGAGGATAGACTTTTTCTTCTTAGATGATGAGGGTCTTAGACTATGAATAGAAGATATAAGGGGAGAGATTTCAGCCCAGTATGAGAAATGCCCTAACAATTAGATCTGTACCAAAATGGAATAAGGGTGGTGATTTCTCTGTCAGTGGAGGTCTTCAAGCAGAGGCCAAATTGCAACTTGTCAGGGATGAGGTCTAGCAGTAATAAATGTTGTCGGGGTGCCCTCTCTTTCTTGTAGCTCCGTTTCCACCGAGGACCAGAAGGATTAATAGAACAGGGATTATAGGGAACCCTTTCCCCCACTCCTAGCTAGATGACGATTCCTCCCCCTTATCTCTACTCCTGACAGTAGAAAGCCAGCCTCCTAGACCCTCAGGTCCACTCCTTTCTTCTCAGTGGTGGTGGGCCGGGGGATCCCCAGTTTTCTCCCCTTTCCTAGCAGACTGCTCAGAATGGGATCTCAACTTCTGAGGTCGGAGCCAAGATGGCAGAGTAGAGCAGAGAAACTCAATATCAGCATGAGAATCCTTTCCAACCAATATTAAAATATTGCCACAAAACAAATACAGGAGTGGAAGAATCAACAAGGAGACAGAAATAACTTTGAAGAAAAGAAAGACCTAAAAGGTAGGTAGAGGACTGCTCATATTTCTAGAAAAAGCAGGGAATTACCAACCAAAATCCTTCTGGTAGGATGGAGGACCATCAGGCCTTTTCTGTTCTCTATACTCTCTGTCCCAATAAGCTGAACCACCTACCCTGCAAATATGCCTTCCAGGCCTCTGGGTATTGTTATCCGACCTGCCAATGAACCCTAAGGACCCCTGGTTCTTGTCTTCTTCCCCGTATATTAATCTTCTTATTTGTGTTGTCTCATCAAATTAGAATGTGGACTCCTTAACATTAGGGACTGTCTACCCTTTCTATTTGCAACTCCAGTGCCTAGCAGAGTACCTGGTCTTATAGTGAGTATTTAATAAATTCATTTTTATCAATTAGTTGATTGATCACTGTTGTAAATGGGAATTATGCTTTAGTAAAGGTGGTCTCCAAAGTTCCTCCTTATTCCAATTTAATCCTGTGATTCCATAAAGTAACAAAAATGGAATGTTTCCTTGTTTATCAATTTCATAAGGGTGAATATCATTATTGAAATTCGGTAGATAAGAAGAAAATTGGGTGACATCCCTACTCATAGTCTCCGTCCAGGACAGACATTGGAAACGCCACTGGGGAAATTTGAACATACAAAAGCCAACGAAGTGTGGTTTAAGAATTGAGCCCATTCCCCATGCCCCTACTGCAGGTGTTAGAAATCTCATCATTTTCCATGGTGTGATATGAAGCCTTGAAATACTGGCCCCCTTGTTTTTCTTAAGCAAAACCCATGCCCCTTCCCAAGTCTAAAAGAATGGCACAGCATCCTCCATATGGGCACAGCGCTGGATCCACTGACTCAGTGTCAACCCCAGGCAAGCAGAGCTCACCCAAGGCTTTTGATGCTTGTTGCTGCCCAGGAAGGACCAAGAATTGACAGAAGAGATAAGAAATTCTCTGCGCGCACTGTACTCAGTCTGAATTCACAGTCACATTGTAGTCATTCCTGAGAGACAGGGTCAAGCCCGGATACACTAATGTTGCGACTTGGAGGCTCCTTCTGGCACAACGTAACTGATGTTTGCTTGTCTTTAGAATGCTTTATAGATGTTCTAGTTTGTCAGAGCATCACTATCATCCAAGGCAGCCTAGCCAGGATTCTGCCTTCCTTTAAAATGAGCAAGCCTTAGAATCGGCACAAGTTACAGATTCGTATATGAGACATTGAGAAATGAAATGACTTGTTTAACTTTCGTGAAGCCAGTTAATAGGCATTGAGTCAGGAGTAGAACCAGTTTCCTGACACTTCCCTCCCCTTTCTTCCTCACTGCCTTCCCTGCACTATTTGTTCCACTGAGCTCTTGCCACCTCTAGATTGAGTGAGAGAGGGGTAGGAGGGTGCCAACTCCTCTGGACCAGAGAGAGCCCCTTGTTAAATTTTCAGTGTTAGTATTTGCACCTGGGAAAACAGAAAATGCTACAAATTAGTTTTGCTGATTGTCTAGACCAGTGATGGGCAAACTCTTTAAAGAGGGGACCAAAGGAAAGGAAATGCTCATCTCTCAGTCTGGTTCTAAGTCAACTCTTTCGAAGTTTCGTTGTATTGTATCCTACTCATTGTATTCGTCAGATTGGGAATAATGTCGTGGGGCTGGATAGAACATTTCAGGGGGCCGTAGTTTGCCCATCACTGGTCTAGACTGTGGATGGAGAGAATGGTAAGAATGGATTGGAGTGGGGAAGAGACTTGAGCCAGGCAAATAAGAATTTACTACTTATTAAACTTAAAAGTATGTCCTACATACGTTCCTCCTTCCCCCCCGCCCCACCCAGAGCAGGTTGTTTAACATTTATAAGCACACAGTAATAAGGTAATGTTATTTTCAATTTAAATATCTTCAAAATGGAATTGATGCCTTTGTTTATCTTATCAGTCATTTCTGGATATGTCACTGTGTATTCCCCATAGACCGATGAGCCTTCCTTGGGGACAAAGAATTCCTTTGGGACAAAGAATAAAAGTTAAGCAGAAGCAACTGACAGCCTGATTACAACTGACAGCACATGTTATATTCCACCCCCATAGTCATCCACCTCTCCAACCACAGGACGAGGGTCTATGTCCTAAAGAGGGTTCTTTTTATTTATATCATTGCAGTGCATATAGTTTTTTAATTCTGCTCATTTCAGTTTGCATCAATTCAGAGGCAACGAGGTGATGTAGTGGCTAGAATCTTGTACTTGGAATTAGGAAGATAGATGTTCAAACTCTTCTTTTTGTTTTGCCTAGCTAACTATGGGAGAATCACTTAACTTCATTGGGCCTCAGTTTCCTCATGTGTAAAATGAAGATAATAGCACCTCCCTGACAGGTTTGTAAAGCTCAAACATGATAATTAAGCCAAGTGATTAAGATACTTTGTATACCTTAAAATGTTAACTATTATCATTGTTTCTCTGAAATCCTCATATTTGTTGTGTCTTAAGGGACAATAATATTTTATTACATTCACATGGCTTTTATTTTCAGTCATTCCCCACTCAATTGGGCATCCACTCTGTTACTAATGCTTTGCTACTTACTAAAAAAAAGTGCCGCTATAAATATAAAAATAAATATCTTGTTATATATGAGACTTTTTATTCTCTTTGACTTCCTAATGATATCTATCTTGCAATGGGTCAAAGGGTATGGACACCTCAGTCACATTGATAGCATAACTGCAAATTGCTTCCAGAATGGCAAAACCAATTCACAGTTCTGCCAACAGTAGGTCTGTCTTGCAAATAACCCCTTCCACATTGGCTCTTCCTATCTTTTGTCATCTGTGTCAGTTTTCCGGGTATATTGTAAAACCTCAAGGTTGTTTTGATTTGGAGTTATCTTTCATATGGTTGTTAGGTTTGCAATTTTTCTTTTGAGAATTCTTTGTTCTATCTTTTATAAATAAAGAACTAGCATTTACATAGCGATGTGCTTTACATACATTTCATTTGTTCCTCCAAACAGTCCTATTTTTATTATTTATTATTTATTTATCATTATTTATTATTATTAATATCAGTGCTATTATTATTATTAGTGCTATTATTTCCCCTATTTTACAGAGAAGGAAACTGAAACAAACAGAGGCTGTGATTTACCTAAGGTCCTATAGCTAAGAAGTGTCTGAGGCCACATTTGAACTTGAGTTTTCCTGACTCCAGGATTAGGGCTTTGAATGTAAAATAGAACATTTGTATTTGCTCCTGGAGACAGTAAGACTTATTAAAAATAGAGATGATATCTTCAATCACTTTAGTACATGAATAGAAGAGGAACTGGAGTGGGGGAGAGTCTTGAGACAAGCAGAACCAGCAGCAGGTTGTTGACTACAACAATCCTGGTGTGAGGTGATGAGGGTCTGCTCTACAGTGGTGGCAGTGTCAGAGGAGAGAAGGAGGCATATTTGAGAGATGGTTGCAAAAGCTTAAATTGACAGGCCTTGGCAACAGCCTGGATATAGGCCATGAGGATTAGTGAATAATGCAGAGTGACTCCCACGTTGTGAACCTGAGGGACTAGGAAGACAATATTCTAGCAATAGGGAGGGTAGGAGTGGGGCAGAGTTTTGGGGAAAGATAATAAGTTCTATTTTGGACATATTGAGTTTAAGATATCTACTGGATAGCCAGTTTGAGATATCTGAAAGAAGGTTGGAAATGCAGGATGAGAGGTCAGCAGAGAGACTGGAGCAGGAAACATAGATTTGAGAATCATCAGGATAGGGATGGTAACGAAATCCATGGGAGCTGATGGGTTGACCAAGTGAAGGAGGATATAAGGAGAAAAGAAGAGGGCCTACAACAGAGCCCTGAGAGATACCTATACAGAGGATGTGATTTGGAAGATATAGCAAAGGAGGCAGAGAAAGAGCGATCAGATAGGTAGATGGAAAAACCAAGAGAGAGTTGTGTCCCAAAAACTCAGAGAGATTGTGATGGCAAAAAAACAAACAAACTGGAAAATGAAGGAGTATCCATTGATTGGGGAATGGCTGAACACATTATGGTATCTGATGGTGATGGAATACTGTTATGCTGAAAGGAATGATGAACTGGAGGATTTCTATGTGAACCAGAAAGACCCCCAGGAATCGATGCAGAGCAAAAGGAGCAGAACAATGTACACAGAGATGTATACATGGTGGCACAATCAAATTTAACAGACTTTTCTACTAGTAGCAATGCAATGATTCAGGACAAACAAGAGGAATTTGTGAGAAAGAACACTATCCACATCCAGAGAAAGAACTGTGGGAGCAGAAATGCAGAAGAAAAACATATGATTGATCACAAGATTGGATAGGGATATGATTAGGGTTTTGATGTTAAAAGATCACTCTATTACAAATATGAATACCATGGAAAGAGGTTCTGAACAATGATACATGTATAACCCAATGGAATTGCTTGTCAGTTCTGGAAGGGGGGAGGAAAGAGGGGTGGAAAAAATCATGAATCATGTAAGCATGGAAAAATATTCTAAGTAAATTTAAAAAAAGAAGCTCCCCCCACCCCAAAAAAATCCAAAGAAAAGATAGTATCAAGGAGGAGATAGTGATCAACAGTGTCAAAAGCTGCAGAGAAATCAAGGTGAATAAAGACTGAGAAAAGGCTATTGGATGTGGATAACTTTGGAGAGAGCAGTTTTGGTGGCATGATAAGGTGGGACGTCAGCTTGTAATTGGTTAAGAAGAGAATGAGAGGAGAGAAAGTAGAGGTAACTATTATATATGGTCTTTTTGAGACATTTAACTACAAATCAAGAGAGACATACAGTGATAATCAGCAAAGATGGAAGGATCAAGTCAAGAATTTTTCAGGATAAAGGAGACAAGCATTTTGTAGACAGTAGGAAATGAGCCAATAGAGAAGAAGAGATTGAAAATAAATGAAAGTGTGGGTATGACAGAGGAGGCAATCTGTTGGAAGAGAGAGGATGGAATGGTATCACTTCAACAAGTAGAGGGGTTAGCCGTGGTAAGGATTAAGTCTACTTCATCATGTGAAATAAGAATGAAGGAGAATGTGGCAGAAAGTACCCAAGTGAAAAAAATAAGGAAAAGGTGAGAAGTTGGAGTTCATGGTGAATAGCTTCAGTTTTTTTTTTTTTTTATGTGTGTAAAATATGACAAGGTTCTCAGTTTAGATAGCTGCGGAAGGGGAGCCATGGAAGTTTGAGGACGGATGAAAAGGTTTGGAAAAGTCACTGTAAAGTGTGGGATGGTGAGTTGATGAGAGAGATAAAGTAGGATTTCCTAGCAGCAGTGAGGACCCAATTTAGATTATAGAATAAATTTGTAGAGATCCCAGTCATAATGGTTGTGTGATTTTTCTCCATCTTCCTGTAGCAGCATGTGTGAAGGTGATGAATGGTGGGAATGATTCAAAGCTGAGGCTCAACTGGGTGTAACTGGCGATATAAGGAGAATTAGGGATTCAGGAGAGGAGGACAGTGTAGAGTTGAGAATGGAGGTGATATATTTGTGGGTGACAGCAAGATCAAGGGTATGACCATCTTTGTGTGTGGCTGTGGTTGGAGTGAATCACAAAATCTCAGAAAACAGTTATTGTTTCTATGTGTAATTGGAAAAAAAAGTAAGTTAAAAAAACAAACAAGGAAGGGAAGCTTTTTGCTTATGGTACAGGCATTCCAGAAGGCAGAGTGGAAAGCCTGGGTGGAGTTAGGATGAAGCTGGGTGGGAGGGTTGAAGGGGATGGGAATGAGAAATTGGGTGGTAAAGGGTGTGGAATGGGGTTTGGATGATCATCTATAGGAGTTCAGAGTCACTGGAATGTGAAGGGTATGACCAGATGTGAGAAGGTTTATCTTTGGCCCCACTCCTCCACTCTCAAAGGACAGGTGTGGCTATATGCTTTTTTATTGCCATTGAAAATATTTACAACTACTCATATTTTCAGGTTTATCTTAAAAACCCCTGACCTAAATATATAACCATTGCACTAGGGTTGTAGGCTTATAGATTTAGAGCCAGAAGGGACCTCAGAAGCCTTCTACTTCATCTACCACCTTCTCTTACAGAGGAAGAAACTAAAGGCTAGACAGGTTAAGTGATATGCCCAAGGTCACACAAGCCCCTGAGATTGAAATCTAGGTTCCCCGGTTCTAAGTCCAACATTTCCCTACCTCCTGAGTTCCCCCATTTCATAGCTAATTTATTGCATCCTAAAAGTTGATTGTAATTTTTTACTTATTGCCTTGGCTGAGATTTCCACTTTGCAAGATGATGAAATCAATACACAAGGCATTTCATAAAAGGAGTGCCTCTTGATAACATCAGTGTCAGGCTGAGTGTGCAATGATCTTCCTGTGTGAATTCAAAGGCATTCAGGAATTTTTTTTTCCTTCTTCTTCAGGCAGGGCTTGAACTTAGAACTGTGTAGAGAGCCCCAGCAGGCTTAGTGGCTATGACATTATATACAGCACGAGTTATGTCTCTGGCATATGTGGAGATATATGTGGAGAACTATGTGGAGAAAGCATCATTTTACTGGAGTTTTCAGGGCCTTTGGCAGGCACAGGATGTGTGTGCCTGTTGGTTTAGTTATTGACAACAGATTTGGCCTCCCAAAAAGAAAGAAAGAAAGAAAGAAAGAAAGAAAGAAAGAAAGAAAGAAAGAAAGAAAGAAAGAAGGAAAGAAAGAAAGAAAGAAAGAAAGAAAGGAAGGAAGGAAGGAAGGAAGGAAGGAAGGAAGGAAGGAAGGAAGGAAGGAAGGAAGGAAGGAAGGAAGAAAGGAAGAAAGAAAGAAGGTGGGAAGGGAAAAAGAAAAAGGAATACAGAGAAGGTCTATATCAACAGTGTTATATTTGAATATGCTGACTAACAAGTAACCAGAAAACACATTGGAATGACACCCTGAGGGGCAAGTAGAAGGACTATCAGCATCAAACTCATTGGATTTGTCTTTCTTTACTCCAGACATTCAGGAAGTGCCCAAGTGGTAGCTGTAGTAGTTGAGAGCCAAGGAATAAAATGCAAATAGTAAACAAGAAGTCAAAGTTTCTCAACTACATATAGTGATTAATCATATTTTATAGCATTAGTCATTGCATTTACCTTATCCACCTTGGATTCTTTCATCTTGGAAAAAAAAACCAAACCATTATAACTGATATAGTACATGCTTCAGGACATGTTGATAAAAGACACTTTTAGAACGAGATAAAAAGTCCTACTGGGGTGTGCTTTCTTAAGGAACCATCAAAGGGTTTTCACTATAAAGGCCAGGAAAGTGAAAGAACGATGTGTGGACAAATTAAGCAAATACAAACTTAAAAAGCACAGAAACCTATCTAAAGATAATTTCTGTTCAGTGAATTAATCTGCCCATCTACAAAGAATTATTTTGACCACCACATCTTTCTAGCACTGTTCCCACTGTTTCCTGGCTTTTAATTAATTTCAAATTTTTCTAATAAAAAAAGATGACAAATTCTGGCTGATAATCTTGGTGGGGAAGGGGATTGTGAAGGGAAGGAATCAATAATTCCTTTTTGTGTCTAGTGATTGTCATTTGGGAACCAGTGGCAATTTAGGAGAACTATGCGAAGTCCATTGCCACTGAGGAGTTCTAGTTAAAATCTAGTTAAGTGGAAAGAATTGAATGAAGTGGTACATGCCTACTCTTGAGGTCATTTGGAAGACAAGTAATGCCATATATTATGCTGATAAGGCATTTTGGAAGGAAATATTTCTAAACTAAAGAGAAGTCTGAGAGAAGACTTCGGTTCAAATCTCACCTCTAACAAGCATTCACTTGTGTGACTTTGGGCAAATTGCTTAATCTTTCTGGGCCTCAGTTTCCTCACTTGTAAAATGAGGGATAAGGAAAAAAAGTTGGACTTTGAGGTCCTTCCAACTCTAAATCTATGATTCCACAATCCTAGTTTCCATTAAATTATATTTGAATGTATGTATAAATACTGAATATAAGCAGGTTCCTCTAAGAACTAACAAAAAATGCCTCAAGTTCAACATACCATAACTACACACCCCTCTAGTCCTTTCACTCATTAGGGAGGCTGAGGTGGAGCTGGTTCCTTTAGGGAACTGGACCAAACTTGCCTCCAATGACATAATGTAGGAGGGATATACATTTGCACGAATTTATATCTTTTGTGTACTATGTATTTAATACAAACTAATGAAAGTCTAAGTCATTGGAGAAACCCAAAGTCATTGGATAACTTTAAGACTGATTTAGCACATGAATAAAAAAAAACCCTATACCTTTATTTCTATCAAAAGATATTTCTTTGAATTGCTCACATGATGTCATATACAAATTAATTTTCAAACAGTAAAGCCAGCCATCTTATAATTTTAGGGATTTATGTGAAACTCTATAATACATACTCTGGGCAAACACATGTATACACTCGGACATATACATAGATATCCACACAGACACCACATACTCATCCATAATCACACACGTGTGCACACAAACACACACACACACGCACACTCTCTAAGGACAAAGTTTGGCCTTTCCTAAAATAAGTACAATGAAGACCATTAAGTGCTGCTGGGGAGAAATATCCTTCTCACCCTTCCCTACAATCCACGTAATTTCCTTTAATCCAATAGCAAATCTGTGCGTATTTGAGGGGGGTGATGCGAACAGCCACATTGAAATCCTGTGGCGAGCCGTTCATGTCCACCCACTGGTGTCCTGAAAAGATCCCAATAATTTTGCGCTCCCATCTTTGCTGCTGTCTCTTCCACATCCTCACATACACTCCTGACCCACTAGCACCAGGCTGAGCATCGCACTGCTGGTAGAGGAGGTCATATGTCTCATCTTTGACATCACAGAAGCGGTACACCAGATTTCCTGGCCGGTCATTGTCGTAGCCAGAGAAATGGATTCGGCCCCCGGGAAGATGCTTGGCAGGAGGGCTCACCCCGATCTTCATGAATTTTCTCTTATGGGGTTTTTTGAGCTCTAAAAGAGCATAGTCATAATCCATCCCAATGTCATTGGCATTCCCTTTGATCCAACCTTTGGGGACGTGGGTGCGTTTCACTCGAATCCACTGAAATTTCATCTTGTCAGGGATGGCTGATTTGGAGATATTAGTGGCCCGACTGCTGTCTTTTACCTTGGGCCTCAGGAAGCCCACTCGAAGTTTCTGGGCCCCCTTCACATAAGTTTTCCCATCATGGATACAGTGGGCAGCAGTGAGCACATGTTTCTCAGCTACCAGGGTGCCAGTGCAGCCGGTTGACAACTTCACGGATGTTGAGAATGGATAGTTCAGCAAGAAGTCCTTCCCAAAGATGCTGAACCTGCTGTCATAGCCATAAATCTGCCGTTTCATCCGAGACCTGCCCTTGGGCTCTGCCTCACTTCGCTGGACATAAATGCCAACCTCTGTCTCTGTGCGGCTGCCATTGGCATAGAGTGTTTCATAAGACAAATATTGCTTGACTTCTTCATACGTTGGCAGAGGTGAAACCTTGTGGCACTGGGGCCCACAGGAAGACGAAACTTCCAATTTGGCTTCGGCCACAAAGTCTGGCTTGTCTAAATTGTGGGTGGATTGAGGCAAGATGATGGGAACTCGGTAAGCTGGCCAAGTAGGCTTCCAGTGAGCACTGTAAGGGATTACCTCCTTGATGGCACAGAGGAGGAAGAGGAGGAGTGTTGGCATGATGGCCATGCTGGGCACTGCTCTGTGGAGATAGACAAAAAGGTAGGTCAGTAGAGCAAGTGGTTGGAACGTCATTCACTGTTTTAAAAACAAGGTAGGTCAGTAGAGCAAGTGGTTGGAACTTCATTCATTGCTTTAAAAACCTGGCAAAATCCTTTCCATTATTTATAAAGCTCTTAGAAAACCCTTCTCTAGAATCAGGATGCAGAGAGCAAGTTTAGATAATACTCTCATTTAATACAAAGACTTGACCTTAGAAACATTCATACAGCTCATTGCTCAAGCTGAAGTGGAAGTTTCTTCCTTCCTATGTTTAAGATGTCACTGATGACTTGCTGCAAGAGGGCTCCCTCAAAACATCCCTTAGCCCCTTATCGAACTGTTGATCTTGTCTCAACTCTTGCAGAATTCTGTCTGAAAGGCTTCCTTGTATTGGATGTGAGATCTCTCCATGTTCCAAGCAATGCAATTCATTCATTCAACAAAGGTGTAAAATATCTACTAGATTCAAACACTGGGCCAGACATTAGGGGCATAAAAATCAATGCAAAATGACTTTGTTTTCAAAAGCTTTATAATAGGGGGCAATGGGGCAAAGGAAAAGCAGACAAGTTACTATGATGTGAGGGAGAGCATGATGGTAAGCAGGAAAAATTCAGTGACGGTACAATGAGAAATCTGAGCAGAACAAGATCACTTCTACTTTGGGAGCTGGGAAGGAGGCTGTTCAAGGAAAGCATCTTGGGGTAGATAATAGCTGATAAATACAGGAGGATGGGGCATAGTGCAAACCTCATTGGATTGCACCTATATATATAGGTATAGAGGACCAGCTCTATATGGTAGGGGTCCTGAGTGGCATTTTATGGCGTCAGATTGCTAAGACAGGAAAAAGAAACTGAGAACAGCCGAACTAGAGGTTAGCCCATGCTGATCCAACGCTATGGGATTTTGGACTTTATTTTATACTGGTTTCAAACAAAGAACACAAAGAAAGAATCACAGCTGTGAAGGGGTTACAAATCATACACAATTCATTAAAGCCTAAAAAATAGAGATATGGGTGCAAAGACAAGGGCCAAGTTCCAACCACCAATTAGTAAGGGATAATTCTGGAAGCAGAAATAAATTTCATGGAGATGTTTACTAATTGCGTTCTGCCTTGATTTACAGATCTGCACCTGGTCAGATAGTCTGGACTAAATTGTCCGGCTCCAGTCCTTATCTAAGTAATATATTTTTTAGGTTTCAGGCTTCTTAATTATCAAGGAGAGAAATTGTCAAGGAGAGGAATTGTTAACTCAGTAGCTGCTGGTCTGGTTAAGGACTCAAAGCTTTCCAATAAGAATATTGAGAGAATGTGGGGATCTAAAAATAAGTCAAAAGAGGAGCCTCAGATTTTTACCTTAGATGGTACATTCTATCTGCATCTGACATGCAGTGCAGAAAAATCATACACGCAGTTTTACTTGCTGATGATTTTGTAATGGGATCCAGATAAAACATCTATTACAGACTCTGTTTCTCTAAAGTTGTTTTTGGATTAATCTACCTACTGGTACCAGAGCTTTTCAGGGCTCAGGTGACCAGGACCAAACACAAAAACTGCCTCAGCCTGGATTGGTCACGTAGGAAATCCAGATAACAGGCCCTAAATTTGACCCTATTTCTCCAATTGGCTCTTTACATCTAACGGCTTTCAACATATAGGTATAAATCTATGTGTATATATATGTATATATGTGTATATATATGTACACATATATACACATACCTATTAATATAGGTATATATCCATATATAGGTATAGATAATCTATACTAGATTAGTAATCAGAGGTCCTGGGTATGACTCCAGGCTTCATTACTGTGAAGTTAGACTAGTAACCATATCTAGGTCTCAGTTTTCTCATCTGTTAAATGAGGTAACTTAATAGGCCTTTTCAATAAATCTTTCAATTAGCCAGGATTTAATGATAATAATAGCTAACATTTATATAGCACCTACTATGTGCCAGGAACTGAGCTTTAGAAATATTGTCTTACTTAATCCTTCTACGATCCCATTCAGCTCTATGCCCCAAGATCTTGTTCCTCTTTACTCTGTGTCCTCCTCCCTCCATGAAATAAATGTTGATTATCTTTCCTAGAGAGTGAACTCCCAATTAGATTGTAAGGAGCCTATACCCGAAAAGCATATTCTCTTCATCTCAATCTGTTGAAGTCATTCTGGGAATTCATTGAAATTCCATCTCCATTCTTTTAAATTGTCCATCTCCCCATAACTGGAATATCCTTTCTCCTTCCTTTCTACTCTTGGAATCCTTTATTTCCTCCAAGATTCAACTCAAGCATCATTAAAAAAAAACCAGTGAATAGAACTCTGGCACTTGAGTCAGGAAGAGCCAAGTTCAGATTTGGTCTTGGACACTTACTAGGTGTGTGACCCAGGATGATTCACTTAACCTCTGTTTGCCTCAGTTTTCTCATTTGTAAAAAGGGGATAAAATACAATACCTGCCTTCTGTGTTATTGGAAATTTTGGGGTCCTTGAACTACATTTCCCATAAGTCCACTGACTTCCTGTCTTGTGTGATGATGTAGACAATTATGTAATGATGTAGACAGAAGGATAAAAACGGAGGGGCTGGTTTTGCACTTCCTCTCTTTAGCGCCTGATCCAGCATGGTGGTGGCAGGTAATGGCGGGCCATTTAAAACTGACTTAGCTAGTATTGCACGTGGCTTCATTTTCTAATGGCTACTAATAAATCTATAAAAACCATAACACATTTAAAGCTATCCTTTTATATTCATTTTATTTCTTACACTTCGAGGATTGTTGTAAGGATAAAATATTTCTAAAGCACTTAGCATAACGCCTGGCACAAAGTAGATGCTATATAAATGTTAGCTATTATTATCCTGGTTGATTGAAAGATCAACTGAAAAGGGCAGTTGAAAGGAGTAGCAGCACAGGTTTGGAATGCTTTTAAGTTGAACTTTGAGTAAATTCTGACATTCCAGATGGAGAATCCTGGACTATGGCTTTGTTTCAAGGCTCTGCTCATATGTTACCTCCTCCAGGATGAAATTTTTCTTTTTCTTACTTCTGATTTTTCCATTGCCCTATGCCTGGATTTCTTCTTTGCCTCAGTTTCTTTCTCTCTTGTTTTTATTTAGTTGGATATTCTCTCTGTTCTCTTCTCCCCTGTTAGATTATAAGCTCCTTGAGGGGAAGAACTAGATGCTTTTTCATCTTTGTAGCTCTGATACCTAAAAGAGTGCCTTGTGCATAATAGGTGTTTTATAGATGCTTATTGAACTGAATTATTAAGAAAGCACTTCGCATTCCCCCAAAATCTCGAGATTGGGTTAAGAAGGATCCAGGATGTAGAATTTTGGTTGTTAAATCCCAAAATGGTTAGGATGGTAGAGAGGGGGGTGAAATGGGATAATAAAGATAATAAAACCCCTTCCTGCCTGTGGAAGCATTCCTCAAACATTTGCCCTGAAGGTTCCTCTCTGCAGGGACCCCTAGAAAACTATGAGGAGAGCACATGGCTAAGAGGGATGGTGCCAGATTAGCTTGTGGAGGCAGTAATAGGTCTATAGTTCTTTCAGGAAATGATAACGTTCTGCAGTGATTGAATATAAGTGGTTGAAGGAATCAAGGATGACAGTGCTTCTGTGGGGGAAGAAGAATTATCAAAGAATAAATGCCCTAATAATAAGGGATAGGCTGTAGAGAGAGAATTTTAAGTGGTCCATTTGCTTAGATTCCATCTATAGGGGATAGTGGAAGGAAGCATTTCCCATGGAACTTTGTTCTTGGCTAGCTACAATGACTGATGATTTCATGAATACCAAAGCTGATGGCTTTTTCTCAATCCTCATTCTCTTCGACCTCTCTAAAGCATTTGCCACTGATGAGCATCTTTTCCTTTGGGGTATCCTCTCTCCTCTAAGGTCTGGAGAATCTGGATCATTTTAGAGATATGGAAATGGAGGCAAATAGAGGTAAGTTACTTGCTCAGGATCCCACAGCTAGGAAGTGCCTGAGGCTATATTTGAAATCAAGTTATCTTAACTGCAGATCTAGCATGTGCCACTTCGCTACCCCAGCTGCCAAAATCTAATTTATAATGAAAAAATTTAAGTATAAAGAATGCTTTCCAGATTACAAAGTACTTCTCCTTATAGCTCTGAAATACAAGTAGTGCTAGCATTATTATCCTCATTTTACAGATGAAGAAACTGAGGAAAAAGAGGAGTCAAGTAACTTGCACAAGATAACATAGCTAATAAGCAGATGAGATAAGACTCAAACCCAGGGCTTTTAACTAGTCTGAGCTTCTTTCCCCTATGCAACCTTTAACTTTAAATCCATCATCTGATGTTAAAAGGATATCATGTCACACTAATTATAATTGTATTACTGATAATCTACTCCATTATACTTCAGTGAATCTGTGAAACTTTTCATGTGTATGAGAGAAAAACTCCTACAAGATTACAATACACCTTGTATTTATTTTGTATTTATTTTAAAATTCCAGTAGAATACATGCTCCTGGAGGGCAGGGATTATCTCATCTTTGTCTCTGTAGTGCCTAACAAAGGATTGTAGAATTAAAGAGCTAGAATTGGAAGGAATGTCATTCAGTCTATTTCCCTGGTTTAGCAGATGAGGAAAATACGGTGACTTGTCTAATGTAATTTAGATAGTAAATGACAAAAGCAGGATTTAAACCCAGCCCCACCCTGATTCCGACTCTAATACTCTTACCCTATAGCAAAAACTGCTTCTCCTACATCATAGAATCTTTTTTTTTTAAACCCTTACCATTTGTCTTAGAATCAATACTGTGTATTGCTTCCAAGGCAGAAGATCAGAAAGGGCTTGGCAATGGGGGCTAAGTGACTTGTCCAGGGTCACACAGCTAGGAAGTGTCTGAGGCCATATTTGAACCCAGGACCTTCTGTCTCTGGGCCTGGCTCCCAGTCCACTGAGCCACCCAGCTGCCTCCCAAAATATAGAATCTTTAAAAAATGATTGATGACATCTCATCCTTATTCAACCATTCAATGAATCAAAAACATTGATTAAATACGGAGAAAGAAACAATTCCTGCTTTCAAGGACCTTACATTCTATCAGAGTGTGTGTGTATGTGTGTGTGTGTGTGTGTGTGTGTGTGTGTGTGTGTGTGTGTTTGTATCTGTATGCAACTGGCATCTGATGAATGTGTAGGACCTATAAGCTTGTTCTGCTGATGCAACTTGCCATACATGCTACCTGTATTTAAAGAATAAATATAAATTAGATACAAAGCAGTTTAATAGAAGGTAGGCTGGGAAGGAGAAAACTGGCATTGTTATCTGTGTCTATTTGGAAATTCTTCAAAAGAGGATCTATCCCAATATGCTAGGCTGGAGGTCTTCCTCAATGGATACCGTCACATGGTCAGGTTGTCATTCTTGGCCTTTTGCTCCCCAATAAATTCAGCTCCCCTTCAAATCACTCAAGTCCTTGAAGATGTCTTTAAAATCTCTTCCTTGGGTGTAACAAAGCCATCACTGATAACATGCATAGCATAAACACTTAAAAGGCACCTTTTGGCTAACTCTAATTCAGATATAAGTGTTTCTTAAAATGAGCCTCATGAATACAGAAGAAATTAATATGAAATGTGTGATTATTGAATTAACTATGGGTTTAGTTGATGTTCACCTTTGTACTGTTGAGGAAAAAAGAGCTGTTAGGCAAATGAATAAACACTGAACAAAGGGAAAACAAAATCTTTTTGAAGGACAATTATCTGCATATATTTTAATTTTCCTTTTTTTAAAAAGAAACCCTCCCCTTCTGCCTTAGTGTCAATTCTAAGGCAGGAGAGCAGCAAGGGGTTGGCAAATCAGGGTTAATTGATTTGCCCAGATCATGCAGCTAGTTCATAGACAGGTATCCTTTCCACATTGCAACTTTTCCCCATTATGGTTTTGATATATAGTAGGTTGGCATAATAAATTAAATGGGAATTTGGTGGGAGTTTTATGGAAGCCACAAAAGACACGCAAAGGCTAGCAGGTGACACAGAAAAAAGTTTAAACTCAGAAATGCATAAAGTTATAACCAAATACTTAGCACAAATTTTACAATAAGGTACTGCAAATATCTCATAAAAAAAGAAGAAAAGATTCAGGCTTCTTCTCTGGTACAATGGGAGGCCAAAAAATTTTATGTGGATTTTCCAGATCATGGGGGGTGCCATGCTCCTAACTCCACTGATGTGGAAGAGACACTTGTACTTTAAAAGTCCTAAGTAGAAATCGTTCTGCAAACTTATTATTCCCCATTCTTAGATGTCCATTCTAGCAAATTGGAAGGATTTCTTGTCAAAAGAGCATGGCAACACATTTTCACTAGCTCTCGGTACCATATGAATCTGAGTATGGTTAAACTGTATTTCTTTAGGAAAAGACTTTAATTCAGATTTCCCTATTTCTGACTCTCCTTCTACTGAATGATCTGGTCTCTGGTATTGGTTTTGTCACTGGTTTTCTGTGAAACTATGGATAAATTGATTTACTTTTGGGACTCAATTTCCTCGTTTGTAAAATAAGGCTGTTTGGACTAGATACTTTCACAACCCTTTCAGCTTAAACTTTTGAGTTTATTAGGAGCTTTTTTGGGGTGTTGAGAGAGATGTGTATATGTATATATATGTGTATGTTAGTGTTGGCCTCTACTCCCAGCCTTTTAATATGGAAATTCCCTTTGCTGATACAGACTGACTGATTCCCCCATAATTTATCATTTTGGGTAGCTGACTGGGAAAACAGAGAGGTGAAGTGATTTGTCCATCGTCACGCAGCTAGTACCTAGAGGAATTAGGACTAGAACTAAATGAAGCCTTTCGGACTCCAAAACCAAGCCTCAATTCTTACTACGTTTTAGATGACCCAATCATTACCTCAAAGTGAAGGCAGAATCTTATCAGTTCCAAACGTGGGTTTTTAATTGGTCAGTCAAAAGCCAGCAGATCTGATATTTCTTGTGTTTGATTATTTACACTATTAATTTTCTTAGCAGTTTTCACTCCTCCCCTTATAGGCTGCCTGGATATTCTTGGGGATTTATTAAAAATTGATATTAATAGCTATTCACGTTCTTTCTGGCCTTTTAATTTCATCTTTCAACAAACCACTCAAAAGTACCCTAGAACATCACATGGGTCGGCTTTGTCCTTGATCTCCATGCTCCTGGTTGGTTATGTAGTCACTTTGTTTACAAACATAGTCTGTCTTGCCCTTTGCAGCCTTGGACAGTTTACTCAGCACTAACTCAGCAGGATTATGAAGGGTGGAGGCAGCAGGGAAAAGGAAAGTTTACATTGTTAACAGATCCTACACTGCGGGTGATCTGGCTTCCTCCATCTGTCCATAAAACATGCAGATTTCATCCAGCAGAGGGCAGCTTTCAGGAATGTGAAGGAAGGGATGTGGAGATCATGGTTAGATATGCCGGAGAAAAAGTATTTCAGGGAAAATAAATTGTCTACTTTAGGATTTCCCTAAATTGATGCATCCTTTCGCCCCATCCTCCAAAGTCCCTTGTAACACACTGATATTTATTGTGGCTAACACATACACACACACACACACACACACACACACACACACACACACACACACA
>NC_058132.1:112327999-112333266 GCF_016433145.1 Gracilinanus agilis | reverse complement strand
ACACACACACACACACACACACACACACACACACACACACACACACATACAGTGGAAAGAAGGCTGGCTTTGGAATTGGAGGATCTGGGTCTGAATTCTGGCTTTGCCATTTATTATCTTGCATGATCTTTGAATTCAAAAGAAGCTTGGTTTGTGGCTTTAGTTTCCTCACACATAAAAAAAGAAAGCTAGTTCAGGTGGTCTCTACAGACCTTTCCAGATTTGTATCTGCTTTCCCTCAAGGACTCATGCATTACTTGTTATAATAGCAATAGCTCACACATAAATGCTGCCTTACAGTTTCCAAAGCATCCTATGAAGTAAGTACTGCCAGTATTATCACCCACAATTTTACAGATAAGGAAACTGAGACTTAGATCATCCTCAGTTAATAATGCCCCATGTTCCCACCCTCCCATACTCACTGTTATTATATTTTACATGTAAATTCTATTTACTTTCTGGATCTAGGAGGATCTGTTGTATCTTCTTAATCAAATCTAAACTTTTGGAGGCAAGAATTATCTCACTTTTACATTTGTATGCTTAGGCTTGGCACAGAATAATTTTTGATTAAGATTTGTTTGATTAGAATGCTAAAAGGGACAAGAACAGGGACTGGACTTATGATCTCTTTAATATAGGTAAGATCAGGTGAGGAAACTCTCTTCATCAGTGCAGGTCAGCACCTTTAGCAAGGTAGTAAATGAAGTACATGGAATACTGGGCCTAGAGTCAGGAACACCTGAGTTCAAATCCAGCCTCAGACATTTACTAGCTATATGACCCTGGGTAAGTCAATTAACTGGGGTTGCCTCAGTTTCCTCATATATATAAAATGAACTGGAGAAAGAAATGGCAAACCACTCCAGTATCTTTGCCAAGAAAACCCCAAATGGGAACACAAAGAGTCAGACAGGACTGAACCACACAACACACCTTCTGGGCAATATTGTCTCAGTTGCCTAGTACAAAGGCTGAATGGCTTGTCGATGGTCAACAGAATCAGTGTGTCTGAATGTTAAAAATGTATTCCAATCCCACTACCCCTAGAATAAGACAGTGGGGGACAAATGACCATTGTTTCCATTTTAATTAACTCTAGGTAGACCTACTTTTCCGCTTATAAAAGTTAGTACTAATATAATAAACTTTAAACAGGATTGTATAAGCACACTTGCAATTCCAACATTGAAATGGCCACTTATGGGTTAAAGAAGAAAAAGACTGCAGATGCTTCTGAATGAATCATATAGTAAAGGACAGCAGGCTTTATAGAAAGAATGGCAATTTCCAAATCTTATGACCAATCTATCCAAGTTTTCGTGAAGAAAACTGTGGTCTGTGTGGTTTTGTTTCTAAGTCCAAAGCTTTGCCAGAAGTGGTTACTTGATATACATACATACACACTCCAGTGTTTCTTATGAGTACTTTCATACAGTACTTTATCTATAATGACAAAGGAGAAGAAAATGGAAAATTGAGCTAAGCAAATATTTTCTCAATGCAACGTCTTACATGATAGAGAAACTTTTACTTTCCTAGTTTATAAATTTGACTCATTTAATATGTGTAATGGTGAATGTTCTATGACTTAGTATTACAGAGTTCTATATTTAAAGGTGGAAGGAAGCTTACAGGCTATCTAGTCCAATTCCCTCACAATAGATGAGGAAACTGAGGCCTAGAGAGATTGTGTCTAAATTCACATAAGTGTGGGGTTTGAACCCATAGCCTTAGACACTAGAGTCAGCAATTGTTCTACTGTCCCTTTTATACCTGAATTCACAAAGGATCTAGGCTTTCTGAAGATTGGGAAACTCCCTGCACATATTGCAAGTCTCCATGACTTCATAACTACATCTTAGGGAATTGCTTAAGGCACCCAGAGGTTAAAAGACTTGCCCTGGTCCCACAGCCCTTTCAGAATTTACTGAAGAGTGGGGAGAAGTTGGGACAGTAGCTATAAGAATGTCTGGAGAGTATCAGCTGTGATTATTCCCTCCTGCTCTAAATCTTACTCTCTCAGTACCCTGACGGCAACTTTTCAGAGCAAACTTAGCTACCACCACACAGACTTCTCTGGTGCCAAGTACTTGGGGAAATGAATTAGCCTCCTTCTATCAGCAAACAAGTATTGAAGAGAACATTTAATGCTCAGTGAAAGTGTTCTAATTGTGCAACTTATAATGTGCCATAACCACTGTAAAAACAGTAGTTTTGAAAGAAACAGTGTAAAATTCTGTAAGGACAAATGTTGCGGTTATAGTTTGGAAAGATGAAGAAAGTTTTTCCATGGGGTCTGAGGCCAGGGGCACGGACAAGTTAAAAAGTGGGCTAGTTCCAAAAGCAAATACCTGAAATTCATAAAAGAAGGAGGAGAGGTTTACTCTCATTTTCCCAGTTCAGAGAACCTGTTAAGGGAAAGCAGACCCAACCATGTATGGTTTAAGAATAGCAGAAAGTTTTATAGAATTTTAATTGATGACAATGAACAATCGAATGGGGTCCTACTTCCTCTGTGCTGGAGATGAGGCCCAAGGGATGGTTCAAGTCTGAGGACCAAGCTTGTAGGAGACAACTAGAGACTATATAACATGTTTTTAGGTGAGACCTTAAGAAAATGTCTCCCAGGAGTGAAAAAGAGTTTTGCATGAACTCAGTCTGAAGCCTTTCATCCTTGGGGCATACAAAAATCAATGAGCTAGAAAACCTGACACCTATTCACTAGTGGTAGACTGGGTTCCAGTGCTTGCTTGGACACACACTAATGGGCATTTTGGCACATCGATGGAGAAGGACAAAATGCATTCATATTCAGAATTGAACTGGATAAGCAGTGGAGCATTCAAAAAGTGAGCTATATAGTTGTCTTGTTGCTTCTGAGTTTTGGGAAGGAAAAAAAAAGTTTTCACAATCTGGAAAAGGCTCTACCAAGTTGTTTTGGCTTTATTGAAGGTTCAACAAAATTCCCAAACTACAGTGTATTTGTACTCATGAAGCTGAAGTTTTTATAAATATGCTCGTTATCCTGGATAATTTGTTTTAGATAATCCTACATCACACCGCCCAAAATTCACTCTATTTTTAACTCACACTTCAAACATATTAGGGGAAGGGAAGATCAGTCCTGTTACATGTGGACATTGTGGACAAATGTCCACAAGTACAACCCTAAAAAAAAATATGATTGATAGGAACTATGTGAACAGAGTGCGAATTTTTGGCTATTGGTGAGTCTGACCTGAAAAAAAAGAAAGGCAAGTTCTCTCCTTTCCTCATAGTTCCTCTCTACAAGTTTAAATGAAGATTAATCTGACATTGGCATATCTCCTTAAGAATTTAAAGGCTCAGAGTTACTTTTGAGCTCTAGGACCTCAGGGTACAACAATCCCATACATCAACATTGCTCCTTTATGAGCAGGCAGACTTTTCACCAGCTGCAGGGCTGTTTCTAAAGTCTCATGGGTGTCACCCAAAGGGAAATAAAACAAACATGATTTTTATCAGCTGCTTTCTCAGGAGATAATCGACCAGAGCCTATTTGTATTTCTAAACAGTGCACTTCAGGGGGATGTCCAGCTCTTTTAAAGTCTCTTTCCACTGCTTCCCCTTGGCTCTCCTGCTTTCTACTTAAAAGCTAACAAGCCATGAGAAACAGTTATAGTCAAAGGAAGAAATCTTCCCTTCCAGCAAATGTTGATAATATGTTGACAAGAGTTCTTGCTTCAGTTCTCTGCAGTGCGGAGTCATCGGTCTAACTCCAAAGGAAGGAAACTAAAGCCTCAACTTTTCTTCTACCAGGGTGTGTTCACAATCCTGTGTCTAAGAGTTAAACATTAATTTCCACTCATAGACCCACAGCACTTTCTAAAAATAAGCATTTGCACACAAGCACACAAACACAGACACACAAAACGCAGGAGAGGGAGAAAAATCAAAGACGGAAAGGTGTATTCTAGAAAGCATTTACCCTTCCACTTATGACTTAACCTCAACTGAGTTCCCCTAATGCCAACTATCTCCGCTTGCAGGCAGAACGATCATCCCAGGGATTATTTCTCAAACCCTGTTGCATATTTCAGTGAATTCTACAACGTATGAGCTGGAAGGGACCTCGAAGAAGATCTACTCCAATCCCCTTCCCTCCATTTGACAGAAGAAGAAACCGGGGCTTGGGGAGGTGCCATGCCTTGTCCAAGGTCACATAACCAGTTAGCGGCAGAGAAGTCTGGATCTCAGATATCCTTTCTGCCATCCCAGACCAGGGTTCTTTCCACTGGACCACTCTGCTTCTGTTCAGGACAAGTTTCCACTTCACCCGTACAAAACAAACAAACAAACCCCAAGCACACAAAGTTATCCTCCTTTGGTTAAATGGGAAGAAATGGGATACTGTATATTGCACTTTAAAAAATCTTCCTAGAGCTGTATCAACTCCAGCTCCCGTCCTACCATACTCCCAGTCATGGGCTGACCGGAGGGAGAACCGAGGCAGGGGTGAGGAAGGATCCTCAGCTTGCCTGCAGCCATCAGCCCCTCTCTGTGTGTATCCGTCTGTCTGTCGGTCGGCCTCCCTGTCTGCCTGTCAGTCAGTCAAGCGGCACTTAGCCCCTTCCTTTGTCCAGCTTCCAGCCGCAGCTCACCCGGTGGGCCCCCTGGTTCCCGGGAGCTGCCCCGCCCGGGCCGGGTCTGGAGTAGGTCTAGGGCAATGGCCTTTCCTAGCGAAGAGTAGTCCCCGCAACAAGTCCCCCTGCCCTCAGGCAGGGAACAAGGGAGGGCAGAGAGAGGGGGTGGGCCGGCCGAGCAAGCAGAGTGGAGCTGAGCTCAGAAACTGTCCCGGTTTGCCTGCACGCCTGCCAGTAGGCAGCTTACCTCCCCTTTCCCTGGGGCCAGAAGCATACTCACCCCGTGCCTCGCATCCCTGCGCCCCGACCCAGCTCCGTGCGCCCGGGCGGACAGGCGCGCTCAGACAGGTGTGGGCACTGGGAGCGAATGGGCTGCTCCCATCTCTGCACCTCCCCGGCGGGTAGTGGCGAAGAGGACGCGCGCGCGTGTGTGAGTATATGTGTGTGTATGTGTGTGCGTTCGCGTGTGCTGGGCAGGGGGTAGCTCAGCGTCCGCCGGCCACCAGCTCCTCCTCTTTCACCTCCCCCCTTCTTTTCTCCTCCCCTACTTCACTCCTCCCCAACCTCCCTCTTGTTTCCCCGTCTTTCCGCCTCCTCTTCCCCCTTCCCTCTCCCCCTTCTTGCACTCCCCCCTCCTTT